>NW_019734319.1:133743-271873 GCF_002891405.2 Cryptotermes secundus
GGTGGGAAAGGTCATCCGGATTGGTGAAGCGGAAGGTAGCACTAAAAGACTTAGAACACAAATAAATGGAAAATGTAATCATACAAGCAGTGCTGATGGATGTAAATATCACAGTAGAGCGTTTATTTAAAAGGTTTAAAAAGACAGCACATTTATTCATCGGTAAAAGGCTTGGAAGGTATACATATTTTTGAAGGTAATAATGGTTGCTTTAAGAAACTGTCAAGTTTCGTCTGAAGAGACAGTTGACTCATCTGCTTTCAAAAATTTCAAGTGTCTCTTTTATTAAACTGTGAACAGCAATTTTCATATTTCAGTCCCGATTAACTATAACCGGATTAGCGATGGTTTACTCTGCTCTGTTATGTAGATGGGACAGTAATTTAAAGTGGATGTTAAGGAAATAGCGTGCGAGACTATGAACTCAGTTCACTTGTTTCAGAATACAAACCGGTGTCGGTCTCTTGTGAGTACGGTAGTGAAACTTGGGTTCTTATAAAACGCAAGTAATTTCTTGACTTGGCGTTCTAAAAAAGGAGAGATGGTTATTTCTTAACTTTAGGAGTTCCACTAAAATTCTGAACACATTCAGTTTTTGGTTAAAACCGAACAACAACAACCTTCACTTTACATGGTGACGTACTTGCATTTATTCGCGTGATCTCCACCGGAACTCTCTGAGTACTATTTATCCGTGTATGTTACTCGTCGTTGCTGTCCGTTTCAACCAACGTGTAAATGTGTTGACAGCAGCAGAGAACTCCCCACTAGCAACTGCCATGAAGGTCAGTCAGTCGAGCGGCTTCTCTGTGGTTGCGCCGGACGGACAGACACTTGGCGGAGCAGACAGGCTCACTTACTCGACGTTTCGTTGAAAATCCTCCCAAAAATATATGCTCTTTCTTACAGAATTCAGGCCTCCGCGGCCTGTAATCCGCAAGCGAACAATACCGACCGAGCGACCACCGCTTGTCGGCGAAGTTAGTGCCAACTTTAGCGGATAGAGGGTGTTGCGTGGTCAGCGCAACGAATCCCACGGACGTTAATTTCGGTTTTCTAGACCGGAGCCGCCATTTCATTGAAATAGCTCCTCAGTTATCCTCACGAGGCTGACTGGACCTCATTCCAGACCCACTACTTCTCAGAAAATCATGTAACAGATATCAAGAACGTGAGACTAACAAAGCCGTTGGGATGAGATTAGCGTTTACATTTGTCTCGTTCATGCTTGAAACTTGCTCCCCTGCTCGTCTGTGGTTGCACTGCCCGGCATAACACCCCTGTCGCAGAAATTGCCGGACGAGCACGGCGAACACTTCGTTTCATCTGCTTCTGTTCTTGGGCACAAGAAGTTTTTATGGCGATAACAATTTTGCGTTAGTTTGAAGGCAGTAACTAAGCAGACTGTGTTCTGACATTACATACAGCAAACAGAAACAACGGTTCGTATCCCGTGACGTGGTTGCTTTCTTTCTCAGTACTCCTGTATATTGTGGCTAAAACGCCGAAGAAGGAATAACAGTAAAATCAAGATATTAAAATTACTGTCACAACTAAAACAATTTTGGGAGCGAAGCGTCAAATTTACATCGCTTTAACAGCCACCGCTACCGTAGATATTTACCGGAAGGTTGCGGGTTCGATTCCCGATGAGGTCATTGGATTCTTCATTTGACCTAATCTTCCAGTTGCACTATGGCCCTTGGGTCGACTCAGCCTCTAACAGAAATGAGTACCAAGAATCTTCCTGGGGTAAAGGGCGGCCGGCGCGTAAGGCTGACCTCATCGAAATTTGTAAGCCGATTATCTAGAAAATGTGGCAGCCTCGGCGACACACAATCCTATGGGCAAACACGGCCTGTTACAAGTATAAATTTTGTAGGCAACATTTATTTAGAAGTTAATAATCATAAGCATACCGTCGGTGAGAAAAACTACAGTGAGAAATTTAACATAACATAACGTAGCTGGCGGGGCTTACGTATGACAACCTCACCTCCGTCTGTTAGCCAATTGTCTAGACAATATGGGAGCTTCAACCGCCTGTTACCTTTTTTTTTATTATTATTCGATCCGGAGGCGAGGATTGTCTCTGTCGATTCGGCTCAACTGAATAGGTTCAACCTGAAGACGGAGATAAATTCCAGTCTCTGAAACGTTGTTTTAATTAAAACAGGACGATGTATAATGTCCAGAAACAGTAATTGTATTATCTTGAATCAGACTATACATTTTTCACAGAGCAAGGTCGTTAGCGTTGCATCCAACCCCCAACCTAGAGGACCAGGTCTCTGTATTTATGTGCCCCAGTGAGATGGTAGCCCAGTTATACCCCCAGGCACCGGGTTCCCTTCTCGTTTCCTTCCACGACTGGCAGGACAACGGCGGAGGTATTCTAACCGATCTCCACGCCGGAGTATTCATTTTGTGAAACCTGAACCTTCATTATAGCGTCCACAGTAGACTACCAGAATGACTAACGCAATACCAGTGGCGTTTGTTTCCCGTTAAAACGGACGTAACGAATATTTTTGATAGAATGGATTGCGCTAAGAATACCGGAGATTTTTAAAATGGCGATGTACAACTTCAAGTGTGCTTTCAGCGGGCGAAAGATGCGTGCCCAAGTGACGTAGAGTAAACCCTTGCTAATCCGGTTGGCATATAAACCGTATCGAAATATGGAATATGAAAAATGCTGTTCACATTTGAGTACTACATGGCATTTAGGAAGGCAGATGAGTCGCTTGTGTGTTCAGACAAAACTCGACAGTTTCTTCAAAACTGCATTATGACGTTCAAAACCAAGTACAACTTCTGAGTCTTCTATCGATGAATAAATTGTCTTTTTATGGTTTTTTAAATAAAGGCTCTGCAGTGATATTTTGTTATTTATTTTTATCAGCACCACTTATATCATTAAATTTTCCTTTTATTTGTATTCCAAGTACGTGTATATATTATATATACAGTAAAACTTGGTTATAGCAACATCGGTTTCTGCGACACCTTGTCTATTGCGTCAAATATTCAATGGTACGAACTAATTCCTCATAAAGCAACTTTTTATACCTTGCTTAGTACGACATGCAGAAATGCATCAACCTCGTATGTAACGTCATTTCCATTCCTGAATTTCTCTGATATCATGGGAAAGTTCGATATGTTTGCCCACCCTCACTTTCTCTACTTGCTGACGTGACTGTCCTGGTAGAATACGACCGCGGGCTGCAAGAGGAGCGTGGGTTTTATGCGAAAACAAGGGTGTGGGGTGGGACTGCGTGAATAGTGCAAGAGGACGCGGCAGGTTGTTAACTGCATTCCTTTCCTAGAATCTCGTCTAACAGGACCTCACATTGTCTACTTACCCTATAGTGTTCCTGCCTAAACCCAGAGAAGCGCAGTAGCGAAAACATGACAATGAAAAGGAAAGTTTTAAGCATTGAAGAGAAAGTTAAAGTCATTCATGAAATATTGTGTGTATTTTCAGTGAAAAGCGCTGTAATATGTCTTTGACATTATACATTTGGGCAATTCCACGTCAATGTTACGTTAGTCTGTACTTAACTACGTATTTCACTAAAAAATGCAACATTTTAACTCGGTTTTTGGTAGATTTTTACGTGACTAACATAAAACTACTGTGGAAATGCCCATTTCGGTTACAACGACATTCGTTTATAACGACACTATTTTTAGGTCCCTTTGATGACGTTATAACCAAGTTCTACTGTATATATATATATACCATTCAGTCTAGAACCTTCTATCTATTCGTCTGCTGCCTGAAAACTTAAAAATTAGAATATAGTACAAAACTAAAATTTTGCTTGTGGTTCTCTATGGGTGTGAAACGTGGTCTCAGACATTAAGGGAGGAACAGAGAGAACGGGATAATGAGGATAGTGTTTGCAACGAAGAGGGATGAAGTGACAGGAGGTTGAAGAAAACTGCATAACGAGGGTCTTCATAACTTATAACCTACGACAAGTGTAATCAGAATGGTAGAATCAAGGAGGATGAGATGGGCAGGGCATATAGCACGAATGAGAGAGAAGAAGCGTGCATGTAGGATATTGGTGGTAATGCAAGACGGAAAGAAGCCACTAGGAAGACCAAGACGTAGGTGACTGGATAATATTAAAATGAATCTTAGACAGATAGGATGGGGTGGTATGGACTGAATTGATCTGGCTCGGTATAAATTGGATTGATCTGGCTCGGTATAGAGCCCAATGGAGGGTTCTTGTAAACACATTAATGAACTTTCGGGTTCCATAAAATGTCCGGAAATTATTGAGTAGCTGCGAAACTGATGACTTGTCAAGAAGGGCTCAGCTCCTTAGAGTCAGTCAGGTGGCCGCGGCGTCACAGAGTTGGAGAACCGATGGGTTAAGTCAGTTTTTGGCCTGTCGGCCCCATGTTAACCCTGGACGTCCCACCTTTGTTCCTCTGGTGTGCGTTAGGACATGCTAAGCCCTGTATCCATTCGTGTGCAAGTCGATGCATTTCGTAGAAGCTTCGTCTCAGTGGTTTCTGTTATTTGCTGTTTGCTGCTTTCCCCTTTGTGTCTGTTAGCCAATTGTGTCTACAGGTGCAGCGACAGCTGTACTGAACTTCATTCCTATGTCCTCCAGCTCAGCATTCCTCTGATGCTATTACTGTTATCATCTTAACTGAATTCTTTCTCGTTTCAGGGGTTTCGGGAAGCAAGGATTCCAGTGTCAAGGTAAGTCACGTGTAGGATAGGCTTCAGTACATATATACTTTATTTAAACTTAGCCTCCACATTGATGTTGTAAGTCTTTCACAACGCTGGTTGTTCAGCCGGTCTTGTGGGTTGTGGCTCGGTTAAACCTTTAAGACGGAGACATCACGTTCCTCCGAAACTTCTGTGTCCGCCTACGGGACTACACGGTGTCACAGCCCAGAAGACGAGAACTTCAGCAGGTATATTTATGTGCTCACCCCGTAACCATTGATTTTATTTTAAAGAAAGTGGACATTTGGTAGCGGTTCTGTGCATCTGAACATGGCAGGATTAGGCAAAATAAACTCCCCTCCCCATAAGAAATTATTAATCTGGTTAACGGCGATGCATATATTCTGTTATCCCCAGATGTTGCTGGCTCTGCATCAGTTCTTCCGTACCCGTGGAGCTGTACCTCCACTCCTCGCCATATGTCTTCATGGCATAGTTCTTAATTAATTAAGCACTGGGACATCTTTCTTTCAGTCATCAATGGCTCTACAGCTCTTTGTTGGGCCCAGGCCGCTTTTTCAGTCGGTAGGACTCCTTGGGCGTCGCAAGGCCTCATGCTACACACGGAGGCACGAACAGATCCATGCCACGAGCGGGATTCGAACTCACAACCGCTGCGTTCGAGCGGACGAAGACATTTCATGCCTTAGACCGCGCGGCCACCGCGATCGGCTACAGCAGTACTATGTGAACTGTATAACGTAGAGACCATCCGGTGGACCGCCACAGACCACGGTTCAGGATTCTAGAACCCTTCGTCGTAGCATAGTGAGATGTTTTGTTTTTTTAGAGAGCTTTCTTTTTATTGCTAGTGGGGTGGGACTAAGTCCCTTGTACTGCGGCCACTTCTGGCCTATTGTAACAGCCCCAGATGATAGGTGAGGGTGATTGCGGAGCAGTTGGTGGAATGAAGATTGGTACGGGAAACCGAAGTACTCGGAGAAAACCTGCCCTAGCGCCACTTTGTCCACAACAAATCCCACTTGACCAGATCCGGGATCGAACCCGGGCAGCCGCGGTGGGAACCCAGCGACTAACCGCTTGAGCTATGGCGCGTCCTTTCAGAGAGCTTAGAAAACCAAGGAAGAAATCGGTGTAAAGACATTGCACGCAGTCACATTTAACGTGTTTCGTGATGTACGACTGACTTTGTCTACGTTACCTTAGAAACGAAGCCGATTGTTGCAGATACTAGACTGTTGATTGGTAATTCCGAACTGCAGTTAAATCCGTTCGACAGGTAAAGCACGTTTGTATAGAATAGACATTTCGCGTTTGGGCCTCCATTACGCGTGCCGTTATTTTCCTGAACATACGGCCTCTGGAGTTTCATGCAGAGAGACCTTATCCATAAATTAAACTGGAATTTAATACAAGAAGTTCTGGGAATAACTACTCTCCTACTTTCGTTTCGCTACTAATTAAGTATTTCATACGATTTGAGAGGCTGTAATGTTGGTATTGCTGGGATAGGGATTTGTGAAGTGCGCCTTTGAGATGGGCTCAGGTGAAATGATGATACAAAGTTTCATGACAATCGATTCAGGCATTAATCGGCAATATTAAGCTTATTGCGTCACAAATTTGAGAGGTAATGTTGGTATTAATGATCTAAGGGATTTATAGAGGAAAGCATTTGAGATGGGCTCAGATGCCATAATACATACTAAGTTCCATAAAGATTGGTTCAGGCATTCGAAAGCTATTTGGGAGGGGGTTCACACACAGACACACACACAGCAAGGTGATCTAATAAGCGTACTTTTTTTTTCAAATTAAAGAAATTAGGCTAAAATTCTTTGGAGCCGAGAGAAATCGGCATTTTATATGTGGGGCTTATATGAAGGGTCCCTGTTTTTGGAGGTGGACTGTACTTACTCGCCGGGGACCGACATGTGACGGACGGATGTACTGTTGAATACTGAAGCCTTACAGCAGTTGAGGCGCTAGTGAGGCACAGATCCATGCAGACAGACAACCGGACGGCATTCCAAATACCACTGTGTCATGTTCGGGCTACTCTGAACATGTAAATCTGTCAGAATCCCCAGATGGATTTTAGACGATCGCTGGAATTTCTCGTATGTACAGGTTGTACTACTCAGACAAAATGGCTCCTGTACTCATGTTACAGTTCCTGAGATGTTTACTTTTATTAATGCCAAAGAATTTTATTACACACCTATAGTTAAAAATTTCCCCAAACTTATAACAAACCAGTGCAGTAAGCAAGACATTTATTTACTAGCTGTGTCGCATTCAGGAAAACGTCAGCAGGGTGGACAAAATGGTAGAGAGCAACGCTATGACGTGTCGGTATATTGGGCTTCCCTATCGCACGGTTTGCGTTGCATCCCGGCAACACCGGGCGTGTCTTGTGTATTTGTCTGTCTTCCTGCCTCTGTTTATCTATATTTATCTGTTTTTCTATTTATCCATCTTTCCATCTGTGTATGTATGTATGATTTTAGCCGTTTTCATACTGTGCTTATCAGGACGAGAGAGCGAAGTCTGGGAACCTTCTAAAAATTGTGCCCTTTTTTGGCACGCCCCTCCCACCGTCCAGTAAACTTCTACTTCTCTCATGAATTTCTTCCTTCGCCTCCTCTTCTGCTGTTCTTTCTTACGTGTCTTCTCTACATACGTGTAATTTTAATAACAAAATCGTAATCGTGTAATGCGGGCGGTATGGCAGATATAACCGATCCATGGAGGGGCCGGTACTATGATGTGATGAATAGCTTATATTTAATTGTGAGAATGTGCCAAATTACGCAATTTGGTGATATTTTTTCCGTACAGAATTGTTTACTGGTACCCGTTCCGACTAGTGCAGTCGGTAAAGCGACTGAGGGGTTGGAGTTCGAGTCCTGTTAAGGGCAAGATTTTTCTCCACACGGTCCAAACCGGTTCTGAGAGCCCACCCATCCTCCTCTCCAGTGGGTACCGGGGTTTCCTTACCTGGGTTAAAGAGGCCGAGGCGTGAAGCTGTCCGCTGACCTCCAACCAGTGCCGAGGTCTAGAATGCGTGGCTCTATACGTCCACTTTCCACATGACTTCATGGCGTAGTGCTTAATTAGTTAATTAGTTAAGCACCCTTTGAGAGTAGGTTACATTAAGTTTTCCACATACATCTACATATCTTATTGTTGTCCTGTTTTTATTTGCTGAACGTAGCATATGCTTGTGCCGGACATTAAAGTATGTTTATGGATCTGCCCCCCCCCGCAGAATTCCACGCGCCATGTGGCTATACGAATTCGGTAACTTTGGCCGTCAAACCGAAATCTCAGTAGATTGGTATATTGCGCTCTGTAACCATATTGCTACTTAAATTCTACAAGCGTATTACTGTAACAAACTGTACACATTCTTCTAAATTCTGTTCCCACGCATAATTTAAGGACGTAACCTCTGTCACCCCACAAGTTCGCATGGTATATTAGTAACACTGATAGCAGGAAATTAAGACGTGCAGGCAGGGAGTGGCATTCTTATTGTGGCATGTTTGCTCAAGGCAAGAACTGTGAAGCCAGCAGAGACCGCCGTTACTTAGTAACTGCTTTGCAAACAAGCAAGTTTCCAAGGCAGTTGAATACAACAATAATAGGAAGCGGGATTTTGTACTCAATCCGTGCCGAGATCTTATAAGCAGGACAATCCTGGAGAGCTAGTTAGTTAGTTAGTCAGTTCAGAGCTGCTGTAACTGAGGCCAGGGACAGTTCGGAAATCCAGAGGAAGGGAAATATCCGCCGTTGGAAGCCGTTACCAGACAACGACTGGTGAAGAGACAACAGGCTGAGAAGACTTAAAATTTGTGCTCTAGTGCACTGCAAAGTGTGTAATCACGAATCTGTAAGAGTTCAGTAAATTCAGTTACGAATTCACACCCCCGTCTACAGTCACACTCATACTCTTGACAATATGTTGATGGCTATCAACGTGGTAGCCATATAGCCTTGTGGAAGCGGTACTGGCGCCACTTTATGTGGGATACAGAGCAGTGCGATGTGATGGCTGTTGCTCAGCACCCACTACAACGGAATATAAAACCCGCCCTGCATATCCCCTGCCATTAATGCCTGGATATCTCAGCATAGTGACTAGGCTACGGAGCGGGCGACTGGGTTTCGATTGCCGACAGAAGCAGGGATTTTCCTTTTCTCTTTATCCACTTCTAATGCTCATTAGGGAGACTACGATATATCCCCGTATTTTTTTTTTCGCCCTCTATGCATTCCGTGTCATATCAAAGGGAAGTAGGTGATTAGTTCTTCCCAGAGCTTCTTGTTAATAATCCAAATAGAGTAATGCTATGTTGCTTGATGTGCCTTTACTCGTTTTGCGATAATATACTAGAATTATAGCGCAATATGGATTAAGATTTTGAAAAACTTGTCGAATCTTTGAGCTGCAGGAACATAACCCACAACGTCCCGCGTTGTAATGAACTCGACTTAGATTTTTATATTTTTCGGCCCTTCTTCCGCAACGCAAAAAGTTGTAATTCAGAGGCAGGACTGTATATGAGTAAAAGAGAAGTGAGGGTCCCATTTGCTAATAATTCACTTCTTTTTACGTAAGTGATGGGTGCCGTTTGCGTAGCGCTTCCTGTCAGGTTTTGGTGCTTAATGCTTTAAATGATTAGTTTCTTGGTTGCCATGGTTACACGGACGGAGATACAGGTTTAAAATCTTCCAGTTGCGCTGTTCTATAACTTGAAGGAAACAAAATGACGTAACAATGGATTGAGATGTCTGCGCATGGGCAGATACTGAAATTCGAAATCGATTATATAATCTCTCTCAGTGGGAAGGCTTGCCGGCCTGTCGCAAGCGTGAGTCTGTGGCGCTGGCGGGCGCAGTGCCCTGCCAGGAAATATTTTGCTTCGTGTGGGGTATATCATGACGCGGAGCTGTCGTGACCTGTTATCCGGGCATTTTCCAGGAGGGACTGAGGAAAACCAGAAAAATTTCAGTCAGGATATGTGATATCCTGAGATATGATCGAAGCATCTCCCATATGCAAGCCTAGATTGTTACCTCTACACCAGAGAGGCTCCAAACATATGAAGTTCTCTTCCAGCCTGTGGTTCTGTGTTGTTATGAGGCTGACAATGACGCTGAACATGAACGTGAACAAGTAACACTCCAATGAGCCTGCGCTGCAAGTAACGAGCATGTTACAAGATGGCGGGCGTCAGGACAGCAGATCTTAAGGAACGGAAATTAGATGTAAAACGGCAGAATATGCGCATGAAAAATTCATAATAAATGAAGATAATATTAAAAAGTGATTTTTGACGAACATGTTATCAGGACAAGATAGGTCTATGTCTTCTGCAATAGGGTCCAGTGGCGGGTAGTCGCGAAATTGCAGCTGCGGTCTATATAAGCGTAGTCTGAGTGAAGGCCCCGCCGTGCATTTTTATCCCTCGTGACTGTGAATGGAAGTAAAGTTGAAAGAACTCAGTTGTCTTTTTATGGAGCCTTTGAATGTGAGGTATATACGTATTATCCGCTTTAAGATTGCGGTTTTCTGGGATGTCACCGTGTAGTTAGATACATAAGTCGTCTACTTCTGTCATACTACAGTGCGTCACACCCGTTACCCTAATTCTCACTTCCTTTGAGAATCAAGATCTCAAGAGATATGCACTGTTTGGTGTCAGTTATTGCTACACAGCAAACAAAGCAATTCCTCAAATGGATAAGCATGGTAAGAAACAGGCAGCTTTCATACATTCGATAGCGAAGCCCTAGTCACGAAGGAAAGTCGCCTCGTGTAATTGAATCCCCAAAGTTAACACTGCACTCAATGGTAAAGTGGAATCATTTTCCTCTCCCAAGTAGGGATTGGATGTTTCAATGCCTTTACAGTGTTGAGAAGTTTCTGAACTCGCTTGCCGTTTACTGTTGCGTCTTGACATGTTGATTGTACTATGAACAAGAGAGTGGTTCATGTGTGTATTAGAGAAGCAGGCGTATATTCAGCAACAAGACCGTGCTTTAGCTTAGGTTGCTAGTCGCCGGCTTCTTACCGCGCCGGACCTGGTTCGAGCCCGGATCAGTTCGTGTGGGATTTGTGGTAGACAAAGTTGTACTGTGGCAGATTTTCTCCGAGTACTTAGGTTCTCATAAGAGCCAGGTTAGCGCAGACGGTATAGCGACTGGCTGTGGGTTGGATGACCTAGGGGTCAGAGTTCGAGTCCCGGTAGGGCCAAGAATTTTCAGTTCACCATGTTCAGACCGGCTGTGGGGTCCACCGAGCCTCATATCCAATGGGTACCGGGGGTAAAGCGGCCGGGGCGTGAAGCTGACCACTCACCACCAATTAGTGCCGAGGTAAAGAAAACATGGGTCTGTACATCCACTCCCCCATACGTCTTCATGGTGTAGTGTAGTGCTTAATTAGTTAAGCAGAGGGACAATTGTACCTTTTTTTACTTCGGTTCCCTTGCCAATTCTCTTTCCACCGACTGCTCCACACTCATCAGCATCATCAGGGGCTGTTAAAATAGGTCAAATAGTGGCCGACGTGCCAAGTGGACTCAGTCCCACCCCACCCCAAGAAACTAAAGAAAAAATCTGAAGTGAGCAGAAGTAGCCGTTCTTCCCCCGGAGTTTTCCTAATTTCTTTGTTCATGTCAGTTTATAGTAGCTGGACCTTTGAAGTTAGAAATATTTTGCTAATGCAATTAAGAACAACACTGATACATTGCGCACAAGTGCGTCATGCTCACTTAAAAGACTCACTTTCCGCCGAAGTAATTACATACATAGCATCCATGATCTTCAGAGTACTTATACATGGTTGGTTCAAGGTTGACCTGAACGTTTTTCTTTTTACAAACAGATTATGGATGCCAGATTATCGCTCCTTTTTAAGGTAGTCTCCCTTTGCACTGATCGCCCCGGCAAGTTACCGTTGCCAACAGCGGTGCACAGCAGTTCAGGACACCGTGTTTGAGTTCCATTATCAGTTTGGAACCACTGTCCTCCTACGTGCAAAGAAATGAAGGAGGGCTGTGAGGATAGTGGTTCATGATTTCCCAGCCCGTTGTTGTCAGTGTTGCCTTCTTCAGATTTGCCGCAGGTGTACGTTCGCTGTCATGCAGGAGGAATCGCTTCCTGCTCGTGATTGCGAAGAAACTTACTGCAATATCACGCACAGTAATTCGCCTGATTCCCTTCGGCGCTCTGAATGTTCACATCGCTTACAGCTGTTGCTGAATGTGAGCATGTTCGAGGCTTCTTTACGGCCTTCAGAAGACTTAGTGTACCAGTCACAGACAACAGTACGTCACAGGGTCTCTTTCGCATATTGTACATGTAACCTTCGAAGAATTATGTTGCTTTCACTATCTCTCTCACTAAGAATTTTATGATAAAGCGCTGTTCTACACTAGGAGTGGCAAGGTCTGACGCCATCTTGTACTACCGTTAATGCGCAGAAGCGGGACGCTTCGCTACCTGCCAGTGTTGCCACCACCTGTCCACAGAGGAGTTTTGTTGTTCAGCTTCTCACGTCTTAAGGAAAAGAATTAAGTACATATTAAGGGTGCACTGACCGCCTCTATGGTCTAGTGGTCAGAGTTCCTGGCTACAGATCCAGAGGCCCCGGGTTCGATTCCCGGCGCTACCAGATTTTCTGAGAAGTAGTGGGTCTGGAACGGGTTCCACTCAGCCTCGTGAGGATAATTGAGGAGCTATTTCAAGGAAATAGCTGCTCCGCTCTAGGAAACCGAAAGTAACGGCCGTGGGGAATCGTTGCGTTGACGACGTGACACCCTCTGTCCGTTAAAGTTGGCACTAACTTCGTGGACAAGCGGCGGTTGCTCGGTCTGTATATTTCGCTTGCGGACTAAAGCCACGAGGTTTGTTTGTTAAGGTTGAACTACCCTTGTAAGGAACGAGAATGTAGACGGCGAGGAAGTAAAGTAATATTTGTACTACCTGCCGTGCCGTGCAAATAAATGGAGAGGGGGGGGGGAGATTTGTGAAGGCATGTAGTATCGACCACTAGTGCCATCTGTGGAGTAAAACCTGAAACACTCGAGACTCAAACCTTGTGGAAACCCATGATCATCTCTGTGAGGTAGAGACCTCAGTACTGACAAGGGGGATCCAAACTGGGTTGGCTAATTGGACTGGTTAAGCATGCCATATGGGCCGATTCCTTACATTTTCTGTACCTGCTGGTACTTTCAATTTCCAAAATCCTAGCATCATCCCAGACTACTGTATGACCCTCTTCATGGGCACGTTGTGCTAATTTTGATTTTTCTATGAGACCCTGTTGGAGATTGTGCATATGTTCACGGCAGACCTCCAGCCGTGCGGCTTCTTGAACACAGGCGCAATCTCCAACAGGCTCCCCATTTCTTTGCATTGGTGCTCATGCACTTAGTTTTGTTTGTTAGATTTGTAGCACAAATATCTGCCTCCTCTTCTATCCAGGTTCCACGTATGCAGATACTTTATCACAATTTTTATTGTATATTTTCTTGTTATCCCAGCCGAATTAACATGGTCTCAGGCGATTAATTAGCTGTGTAAATCTGACAAGGGGTTGTCCAGTGATTAAGATCTAAGGGGCCCAGCTGAGGATGGAAACGGATCCACTTTCCGAAACGTCGTGTTTTCTATTTTCTGGAAAACCGGACGATGGAAAAAGTCCAAAAACCCAGTAATTCTGTGTGATTCACATGTAACTGTTAACTGTTATTTATACAGATTGGCAGGAAGTCAAACCTGTGTACTGAATGAATAAGCGATCAGTGTTAAGACTTCTTTGTGCATAGACATCGCACACTCTTGAAGAAATGTAAACAGTTCAGCTAGTTAACGTGTAAGTGCATGCTTTGAAGCCACACTGAAAGGGACCGCTACAATAAACCAGCGAAACAAATTTGATGTCTGCGCAGTCTGGACTTAACGCTGTTTTTCTTTGCGATTGTGTTCTGGCTGCCATCACCGATTGTTGAATATGCAAATGAACCCATAGCTCTGTTCTGCTTAATTATATCGAAAGTCATGGAACTTAACGAAGAAACTTTGTCGCTTCGATTCCCCCATCTCGTCCGCAACAGGCTTCGCTGTATAACCGTCCTTACAGCCGACTTTAGACTCAAGTTAGCCCCAGCCGCCCTTTAGAACTTCATGTGGGTGGTGCAGGGGTGATGGTGGGTTGGGCTTTTAGAATGGTTTCGGGTTAACTATTGTAACTGCTACGGTGGCAACCTGAGGGGTAATTCAGATGACTATTGGGCGCCAGTAGGATTCCGGGGGAGGTGCACGCGGTAGCATAGTTCGTTAAGGCACTGTGCTACAGTCTGGAAGATCACGGATTCGATTCCCGACGAGGCCGTTGGTCTTTTTAATTGACCTAATCCTTCCAACCGTATTATGGCTTTGGATTCGACTCCGCCTCTAACAGGAATGAGTACCAGCCGGCGCGTAAGGCTGACAACCTCACCGCCCTTTGTGAGCCGATTGTCTAGAAAATGTGGAAGCCTCGACGTCTCACAACGGTAAGGGCCTCCACGGCCTATTACACGGAAAGCCTTACCTTTTACTCAGTTCCTTCACACGGGCATGATGTCAGTTATTTGTACGTAGTAGAAGCCATTGTACCTGATAAAGTTGAGTGAACATGCAGTTCTTAACTTGAGCGTATAATGAAATCTAATCTAATCTGATCTTGCCGGCTAAGCCAGGTGATATCCTTGTGCTACGAGAAGAAAGGGCAAGGTTGAACTGAGCGTCTCTGTTTCCATCGTCTCTCGTAGGTCTTTCTTATTCATTAAATTTCAGCATTCTTAAATTGTCACACAGAAATGATGAAAAGTTGGAGTGTACTGGAAGTTGTGGATGGCGGGCAGGGAGATGTCAGATAAGATTCTGCAGAACACTGCTTGTGGAAGGAGAAGGAGAAATTCTACCGCAATCGAAAGTGCCACGTTAGAGCTCGTACTGAAGAAGGAAACATGAACCGACATGAAACTTTTGCCGTAGTTCATTTTTGTCGTTGGATGTTTGACATTTTCCCCCACATTTAATTATGTTTCCCCCCATGCTGTTCGGGAATCGGGTTAGCTATGTCAATGTGGCGACGTTCCGGGTTCGATTCCCGATTGGGCAAGATTTTTCTCTTCTCAGCGTCCAGGCCGGCTTTTGAATCCACCCAGCCTCCTATCCAGTGGGTACTGGCAGCACTTTACCGGGTGGTAAAGTGGCAGGGGCGTGAAGCTGATCACTCAGTTCCATCTAGTGCCAAGTTCAAGAATGGTGGAGCTGTACCTCCACTCTTTCATATGTGTATAGTTCTTAATTAATTAAGCACAGGGACAACTTTACCTTTTGAAGTAGTTACTATGGGATTCTGACGATGGTGTATAACACACTAACACACACACTTCACCTGAGGACGGAAACAGATCCAGTTTCCGAAACGTCGTGTTTTTATTAGTATCTTAAAAACCAGAACGATGGATGAAGTCCAAAAACCCAATATATCAGTTTACCTTTTGACCTCAGCCATTCTGTTCATCCATATTTTCATGGTATCAACTTCTTTTTCTTTCCAACATGGTCTTGGTATGTAGAGCTTCCTGTAAATTTGTCAGAAAGAATGAGAAGTAACTAATAGTTGATTATTCTCATTCAGAACAATCGCGTGGAAAGCCCTGTGTGTGGCGTAGTGAAACCTGAACACTAGACATGACAAAACGCCAGGGAGCATCACTTCTCCCTGACGAAGATGGACTACGAACTGATCTTTACTGAAAAGAGCAACAAATTTTGGCTGTTAACAGCTTCGACATGGTGTTTTACCAACAGATAGTAACTTAACAGTTCTTTCCCCTGTTCTCAGGGGTTTCTAGTTCATACATGTACTAGTTAGAACTAGTAGTAATGGATTTCCGGATTTTACTGTAACACAAAATGAGTTGGCGTTATTCGACGTGGGCTCAAGGAGACTTGGCAGGCTTTTCGATGAGACGGTTTTCGTCAGGAACTTGATGTAAAACCATCGCCGTCACGCAGAATGTAGAGTACGTGCACTGCAGTAGTGTGACGCGAGACCGTCACCTGTTGTACCCAGCGTGCAGTGTGCGCTTCTTGCTGTCCTGGGCGTTCCTCTGGCCGTCTGCCGCCCTCTGACACGGCCAGCTAATGACTAGCCGCCTGCAAGGTTAATTAGCGAACCGCAGAAAACCAAGCTACACAACTTGCTTGAAGCGCCATGTGGTGATTGTGTAGCGAAATTCTGGAAGCAGTCACTTCTTACGCTGCAGTGTGATATATATCGGCTTGGAAGTTAAAGAGGAGATTGCAGAGGCATGTAGTACGTATTCGATAGTCATAGATCCGTACACCTGAAGGGAAGAGAGTTCTTTGCAGATCGAGGTGCAGGT
Source organism: Cryptotermes secundus (assembly GCF_002891405.2). Lineage (NCBI taxonomy): Eukaryota > Metazoa > Arthropoda > Insecta > Blattodea > Kalotermitidae > Cryptotermes > Cryptotermes secundus. The sequence goes on from NW_019734319.1 coordinate 149,926, forward strand.
GGAAGAACAGTATTAAAATGGAGAATTCTGTCTCTTGGGATATAACGCCGTGTAATCCATTGAAATTAATCCGACGTTTCAGAAGAACATGTCGCTACCAATCTTTAGGGTCGAAGAATAAGCCAAGCATGAAGCAGATTAGCAAGCAGCGCTAATGCTTCGCACGGGTTTCTTGCTTGGCTGATTCTTCGACCTTGAAGAGTGTACGCGACATATTCCTCCGAAACGTCGGATAACTTTTCAGCGGATTACACAGGATATAACTCTTCATAACCACCGCTGTGAGAACCTCAAATCCGACAATATTGAAATGGACTTAAATAAAGAGCGTGGGATTCATCTGGCTCAGGATAGGGACATGCGACAGGTCAGTGTGAGCACGGTATTGGGCCTTTTGGTTCTATAAAACATTCGCTGAGCGGCTGTTAGCTGCTCCATGTGCTGGTTGTTTATCCTAGGGGCCGCGACCGCCTGTGGCTGAGCCGTGTGAGGAGGGGCAGCTACATGTTAAGGCCAATATCGCAAAGTGCGGTGAACCTCCCCGCTTTTGAGTTCATGTTCTCAATATGCTCCATGCGTGGGTTCGGCTCCTGTTGCGACCATTATCTTAAACGTTCCTGCCCTGCCCGCATGGAGCCACTCCAACCGCTGGAGCTGTTTACACGCCACAGTTGTAGTTGAAACCGGCCAGCGGACAGTTTTCTTTGCAGACTTACGTGTCCTTCTGCTCACATCTCGAGCGTATAACTCCGTAAATATTTTTCGGAGCGAAAATTGTTTCAGACATAAGTTGTAGAGAAAGGCGAAACACACGTTTCTATGCTCGACACACTGTTCTAAGTAAGTCGTGCACTGCTGTCGAGGGGACGCCCTCTGCGTGGGGACTACGCCCTTTACGTGCGCTTCAACAGGCAGGCAGGCAGGCAGTCAGTCAGGCGGTCTCCTTCCTTTTGGTTGTATATTTTCAGGTGGGAACAGAATTGTTCATGTTTCAATCCGGATTAGAGAGGGCTTACTGTACTTTACAACTGATTATTCCCCGGTCGCCCCGAACACTTAGTGCTCTGTAGTTTGAGCGGCTACAGCATTGTTAAATCAACCGTAAATTAACTCTTTTCCATGTGTTCAGTAACGCAGGTCAAGGCACTATACTGCAAGTCAGAAGATCGCGAGTTCGATTCCCGATGAGGTGATTGGAATTTTCAATTGACCTAATCCTTCCAGTCGCATTATATCCTTGGAGTCGACTCAGCCTCTAACAGAAATGGGTACCAGGAATCTTCCTGGGGATAAAGAGCGGCCGGCGCGTAAGGCTGACCTCACCGCCATCTGTTAGCCGATTGTCTAGAGAAAATGTGGGAGCCTCGACGTCTCACAACCCTATGGGCCACCACAGCCTGTTAACGCGCTTAGCTTTACTTCTACCACGTAAGCACACATTTCTTTTTGAATTCTCCTTCTCACTGTAAGATCGTGGAGTCTGACAAAGTTCGCTGTGAATATTCCATCTGTGTCTTATTGTTCGCGCACACACGCGGCATCAGAGCTGACACGTTAGTGGCGAACAGCAGACATCGCGTGAATAAGTTCAGTCCACAGTTTCTTGTGTTTAAATACTGCGAACTAAATAGAAGAGTCGCCTGCAGCTAGTACGTAGTACAGTCAGGTCACGAAATGTACGCACCGCACGTTCTCTTGGTTTTGTTTGATCACGTCGGAAGAGATGTCAAAATGTGTCTCTGATGTGAGCGAGCTCTGCAAGATACATGCCTGTTGCTTGCGCGGCTGACAGTTTTGTCCTGAAGGTGGTAGCATGGAAACATCGAAACTGCACGGCGTCATTCCAAAAGATAGTACTGTTCATGGGCATCGCAGGGAGAACCACAAATCCAACGTACAAATGTGTAGAGTTACAGATGTGCACACCATTGTGGATATAACGGACAGACTCTGGCTGTGTACAGCTGTCAGTTTTCAGGGATGTTGAGGCACTAAGAATATTTTGTTTGTTACAAACCTATCAAAAATAATGAAGTTCCACTCAGCCTCGTGAAGATAAAAGAGGAGCTATTTCAAGGAAATAGCGGCTCCGGTCTAGAAATCCGAGATTAATGGCCGTGGGGATCCGTTGCGCTGACGACGTGACACCCCCTATCCGCTAAAGTTGGCGGTCGCTCGGTCGGTATAGTTCGCTTGCGGATTACTGGCCACGGAGTTTTAATGTGAAAACCTTTATGTATTACGGTACATTGCGGGGTTTTATGTGTATTGCGTGTATTGGCTATGTATCATCCTGTGACGCTCTTCCGTGAATAACCCGTCACTTGGTTATAGCGCACATCGGCTGTAGCACTNTAGCCCCCCCCCCCCCAGTTAATTCATTATAGCGAGGTTTTACTGTATTTCTTAATGTAACCTATACTTAAAGTTTCAGAAAGTGTCTTCCTTTGTTTTATGTAAACGGCAAACATTCGCATATATTATGTTCCTGGACATTATTCATCGGCCTGTTTTTTGTTTTTGTTTAAAAACGACGTTTCGAAGACTGGATTCTCTCTCGGTCATCAAGTAAAACCTACTCAGTTGTGCCCAGTCGATATTGCTAGTCCCTATTTCCGGACACCTGTACCAACACCAGATAGAGTACACAAATATACTATTATTTAAATGGGGTATAAATTGCCTTGATGCTACCATTTGTTTGTGTTCTTTTTTTCCCCTTCCGTTGTTTATCCATACTTGCCTTGTCACTGGCCTTTGGGATCTTTAAGTTGGAACGTTCGTAAATAAGCAAAGAATTTTTAAATTAGCACTGTCGTCTTTATATAAATGTATTTTTTTGTGTGAATAATTTGTTGGTGTACAGCAACACAGGTTCCCTCTGCGTTACAATTGTCGGATTGTAGTCTCGAACCGTCGCCATATTTTAAGTGTTCGGAACGGTGGATATGAACCCAGATAAGACGATGGGCTTATATGGTCACCGAGCTGGATGACAATTTTGAAGTTTGGAAATGCGATTCAACGCTTACCGCAACGGGAGGTAGTGTTAATTACTTAACGGATTGCCTTGGCATTTTCTGTAGCCTTGGGAAAACCACATTGCAGCCGACTGTAATTGCGGCAGTGAAGCGAAGGTACAGCATTTCCGTCCGTTGAGTGGCTGTTTGCTTGTTGCTTCTGTTTCCGGGAACAAACGTTTGCGATAAAAACAACTGAGTGAGAATAGTCGATAATGGGGAAATTGACTGCTGACATCACTGAGCACCAGGAGATAGTGGAGAGCGCCAGTGAGGCGATTCTTAACATTCTGTTATCAGCACCGTGTACTACATGTTTCGGGCCTGTTGCGACCATCATCAGATACATAGGGCTCTTACAATCACCTCCCTGCTGTAAACGGGGGAACGTATCTTCTGGGACTGTAAACTGCAGGAGAAATAAAGGGCAACAGTGATGGATATTTTGTCTGAGAACAGCACACACATATATATGCATACATACATACACACACACACACACACACACACACACACCCAGAGTAAGTGAAGTCAGTTATAAAGCTCTTAAGGCTAGAGGGAAAAAAAAGATTTGTGCAAGGCGTCTGTTTTCTTTTTATTGCTAATGGGGTGGAACTAAGTCCCTTGTACTGCGGCCACTTCTGGCCTACTGTACCAGCCCCAGATGATAGGTGAGGGTGATTGTGGAGCAATTTGTGGAATGAAGATTGGCAGGGGAAACCGAAGTACTCGGAGAAAACCTGCCCCAGCACCACTTTTTCCACCACAAATCCCACTTGACCAGACCCGGGATCGAACCCGGGCCGCCGCGGTGGGAAGCCAGCGACTAACCGCTTGAGCTATGGTGCGGCCCAAGGCGTCTGTTACTTCATAAATAAAATTCCCAAATTTATTTAGAAACATAGAAGTATGTGCACAAAACAGTAATAGTATATTCTTAGAGTTGATAGAGGTGTTCAGAAATTGCGGGGATGACCGCTGTGATAGAATAAGATATTTATAAGAATGTGTTGCAGAGGGCCGGGTGGGCATTGTCTAGGCCATTATTGTATATACATGATTTTTTCAAAATTAAAAAAGTAGATGAATCAAACCGTCATCCTATTTAAAATCCAATGTAGTTCTATCCTCCAATCTTCCCGTAGGTTTTCATGGTCGTCTGTGTCCTTTGGGGTTTAGCACTAAATCTTTATAAGCACTTCGCTTCTCCCCCATGCGTAGTACATGCCCTGTCAGCGTAATCCTCCTTGATACCATCGTTCAAATAATATTTGGGTAGTACTGAAAAAACACGGAATTCCTCATTATTCGTCAACAGGACAAGCCCATAATATAGACACGGCTTCTCACTTCATTTTCTTTCAGTATCGCACAAATTTGTATCTCAAGGTTAACTGCTTATGCAGACGAAATTACTGGGAATCATCAGTGTGCGTTTCAACAGAAAAAAATACTGCTGTATGTATCGTCCGTCAGTATTGCAACACTTGTTTACTCACCACTTAATATTAATATTAGTTTAACATTTTACACTTTGACACAATATGTTTCGGCCTCAAACGGCCATCTTCAAGTGTCTTGATATGTTACAAATATTTTACTGAATTATGTTAAAACTTCTACACTGTTAGTCCGTGTTGAAATCACACGCTGTAGTTCTCTGTTCAAGATAAAACAAGATAAAATCCATTAAAAATTATATTAAACCCGCGTTAATTTGATGCTTCAATTTCACCTCACAAGGGTTGACGTCCATTTTCATAAATGTATGTCTGTCCCAGGTATTTTGTTTCGGCAGCTTGCCCCTCACGTTCGTAGCCTACTTTTCAGTTATGTCTGCAATATGCCCCTGGTTTGCGTGTTCCTCCACAGCGTGTGGTGTTGTCTTTACTAGTGTTGCAATATTGACGAGAGATAAATACAATGGACGTTAAGTTAAACAGTTGCAACGGGATGCTGAAATACAGAGTTACAAGAAGAAATACAGATCAGACTTCTTGCATTCGTCACGTACTGCAGAAGGGTGGGAGTATAGTGAGACAGCACTTCGGCTATTTCAAGACAACGAATACGCACCCGACTGCCATAAAACCAGCAAATCAAACCACACAGGAGGAATGAAATACGATAATCTACAATCGGCTCTATCCGTTTGGCTGGATACCAACCCGCAGTACTCCAAAGCTTTTTGATAAAGCTAGAGGTAAAGCTATCCCTGTAACAGGGCGTGGAGGCCCATAGGCTTGTGAGCCGTCGATGCTTCCACATTTTCTAGGCAATTGGCTCACAGATGGCGGTCATGTCAGCCTTACGCGCCGGCCTTCCCTTAGCCCCAAGAAGATTCCTGGTAGTCATTTCTGTTAAAGGCTGAGTGCGGCTGGAAGGATTAGGTCAACTGAAAAATCCAGTCTCCTCATCGGGACGAACCCGCGACCTTCTGGCTTCCAGCGTGGTGCCTCAATGAATACTGATAATAAATATGGCTACAAATTTTGTGTTAAATATTACGTTAACATTTAAAACTAGGCAACGGCGCGAATTATTATTTACCACAAATGTAAACTTCCTCCCTTCCTCCCTCCCGATTGCCTGAGCTGGTCACAGGTGGCCAGGAGCATTCAGAGTGCAAAGATCGTACGTGGAAACTGTATATTTTGGTACGGGTTGTAGCTTTCAAATCTTATATGTGTAAGAATAGTAACCAAACAGGGGTGGACATGCGTCTTCTTGCAGTGCAGAAGGTGGTTCCAGTTCGTGGTAGACTCATGCGCAGAGAGCGCAACTGGCCCGTTGAGCAATCTACCGCGTATCCGTAGAATTTCCAGAGTATGCAGCACGCACGGATTGTTGCCGTCCGCGTACAGAACAAATTCCACTGTTGTGCTCTGATAGGGGGCACGGACTGTACTCACCCCCTATCGGACGTCCGTGGATATCTCTTAACCTACGTTGTGGAAAGCATGCTTCACTGGGAGGGTCACAAAAACTCGAGTTGTCCAAACAATACAAAAAATGAAATATATATAATAAAATGAAAACACTTATACACCTCTACCGTCTAAAAACACCTTAAACCACCAAAATAATGTAACCCAAAAGTTCTACTAAGCCATCAGTGACCCGACCACAGACAAGTACTCACCCGCGCTAAACACGAAGCACAGGAAGAACAATGGCGCCATCCCAAGGTCTTCCGCAGGCACACTTTGCTCTACTCGTTCGTTTCTGGCAACTGCTAGAAACAGAGTGCCTGAAACGGCCTCTTTTCTCAATTCAAAGATTCAGCTTTTTTTCAATTGCGAAAGCTGCGCGTGCGAAATCCCTGAGGTCGGCATCTTGCCGGACATGCCTTGTCGCGCTAAGCGAAACCTGACCGGGTCTTTCCGCTGATGCTTAACAGTCTTTTCTAAAAACAATTCGATGGACTGCCAAGGAATGCGAAGAGTCAGCCGCGGTTCTGTCTCCTTGCCTTCCGGCCAGCCGTCTAACATTTCAACCTAAACACACAATCTTACAAAAATTATCCCTAATAACTAATGAAATGGGCTCAACACCACCTAATGGCCTCGGATGCCCCCGCGTAGCACCTCTGCTTCCTGTTCTGAGATCCCGGCCCGCGGACCAATGGCCTGGATGAGGCTTCTCATGGTTTTCTTCGTTCTCTCCAGCCACATGCAGAAATAGTAATCACGCCCACTTCAAGTCGATGAAGTTACTGCTCTTAACCAAAATACGCACAACTATCGTAAAGCCCCTTGAAAATTCAGAGGAAAATCTGTTACAGACTTCGGTACCTCTTCTTACCCCCCGATAATAATAGCCCCGTTTTATTTGTCCGTCCAATAGTCATTACTCTCCCCCTTCCTTCCTCCCCCTTCTTTACGCTAAAACGTTTTCAGCAAATAAGCATGTAAGTATGGGTAGATGGATGGATTTACGATGTTTAGTGGCAGGTTCCGGTGTTGGCAGTGTTGGATCCTATTGATTGTTGTGTTATTTAACGACGACTTTTAACTATTCGGATACTGGGGGTATCGAACTGTAGGATGAAAAGTAGAAATAATGTGGAAGATAGAGGTCGTGGCCAACCTTAAGGTGCTCTCGTATCATCTGCCTTGACAGTGGAGAAACCTCGGCCATGATACCCTGTCTACAGGTTGAAATGACGTGTCTGTAATCCAGCCTTGTGGATTTTTTTTTCAAATCCTTCATCTAATATGCGTGTACATATATACGAGTATATGTGTGTGTGTTAAAATGATCATGAAACTGAGAAATCAGGCCGATGCTCCAAAGTGGGAGCAAGAGTAAAGAAGAAAATATATGTGTGTGTTTTAATGAGATGAAAGTTATGAAAACCCCCAGTTTCGGGTTACCATAACAGCGATTTTTCGAGGATAACACGTTTCATGAACGTAAATTATGTCACGAACAAGCGTTCGGTCTACTGTTTCAGTGTGTCATATCTGTTGCATGAGTGTTGATCATATTTTGAAGTGTACATGTAAAATGTAGGGTAAATAAAATGAAATTAATCATTATGTCATTACCTTCTGGACTTGGTCAGTTGACTGAGCTGGTTTCTCTGCAGTTGCTCCTGCACTTACAGTGGCTTTCTGTTTCCTTTTTCCAGTATGCAGTTTCGTGGTCCACAAGCGATGCCACGAGTACGTCTCCTTCACATGCCCCGGCGCGGACAAAGGGGCCGATTCTGACGTGAGTACATCTTGAAGCCTGTCCGGCTAGAGAGAACGACGACGCTTCGGCCTGTCGTCTTTTTCTGTATCTCAGAGGAACAACGAGTTCACGTCTGTCTGGTCACAGAATTGACTTCTGCAGATGTCGCTGGGTCCTGTTTCCTGTAACCGTCCGCGTGCTGAGATACGGGGTTTTATTCAAAGAAATAGAACGAAATGCACTTGTTACTGCGAGACAGAGCGCCGCTGTGCCTGCGCAACCGCCGGTCGCTCGGTCTCGTGATAATGCAAATCAAAACACCCGGTATATTACTAATTTTAGTAATATTATTGTCTATTGTTTTATGTGGATTAAACTCTTTACTTTTCCGCGTTCATGGGTTTGAAACCGGTATAGCGACTAGCCAGGGGCCGAACGGTCGAGGTGTCGGAGTTCAAGTCCCTGTAGGGGCAAGAATTTTGTTCTGTCGACGTCGTCTAGACCGGTTCTGGGGCTCACCCAGCATCCTACCCAGTGCGTACCGGGGGCTCTTTCCCCGGGAACAAAGTGGCCGGGGCGTGAAACTGACCACCCACCTCCAACTAGTGTTGAGGTAAAAAATAAATGGATCTTTACGTCCACTCCTTCATATGTCTTTATGGCACGGTGCTTAATTGGATAAGCACAGCGACAGCTTTACCTCTCCTTTACGTATTCATGCGTTAGAGCCCCGGGAATCCCCAAATCCTGGCTCTCGTTTTCAAGAGACCGAAGGATCTTGGGACAGTGCTGCAGCTGCATGGAGGGCCTCGAACCGGCAACGGTCCGGGTGAGCGAATCACTGATTGAGATTAACTGTTTCTAAGGTGCCCAACTGAGTAGGCGTCTTCCTTTCTCACCTGAAGACGGAAACAGATCCAGTTTCCGAAACGTCGTGTCCCCTGATACCTAGAATTCCAGACGCTGGAAAAAGTCCAAACACCAAATAACAATTAAGTCGTGAGACAAGATTGTCCTTCTGAGCGAAATATCTTCTCTGTATTGCGGGCGGATGTACCCAGCCTCTGAAGTTACTTCTGTGGCCACTGCTTGTGGTTATGGGCCTCATAACGTGATTATTAATGATTCTTCTTCTTTCCAGGACTTGAAGTCAATGTATTTACCTGTGACTGCTGTCTCTTTGCAGGAAAATTTTGCTTGTTTTGTGTGTGTGCGTGTGCGTGCGTGCCTGAGCCGTCATACAGGTCTGATTGCATATATAAGTATGAAATGGCAAGCAAGGGAACCGTTGCGCATGAAGTTATCGCCGTCAGTTATAATATACATGAAAATGTAACTGTTCTGCTTCCTACCGCGGACCTGATAGAGAACACCCCGAACTCTTGCCACTGCTTTCAGAGCAATGTACAAGTATTGCAGTAGAAGTTTTTTATTTTGTCTCGAAACCTGAAAGTAACACAATCACGCGTCTTGAACACAACACGGGATGCAACAAGAACATCACACGGAAAAGTGAACAGAAGGAAGGCGCAGAACTCAGTATACGGCGAGAGAATGGGCCACACGGTAGCGTAGTATGTTGAGACACAATGCTACAAGCTGAATGGTCGCGGGTTCGGAATCCCGAAGTCGTTGGATATTTCAATTGACCTAAACTTTCGAGCCGCACTGTGGCCCTGTGGTCGACTCAGCCTCTAACAAAAATGAGTACCAGGAATCTTCCTGGAGGTAAAGGGCGGCATGGAGCAGACAGCAGGCAGAACAAGTGGCGTACGGAAACGCCATGTTCTACAGAAACGAAACGGATATTGTGATCCAACCTCTCAGTTCTCTGTTGCCATTGGCTCCGTAAGAGAACCAGGGCGAAGAGTAGAGAGACTTGCTGTGCTTGCAACCTATTTCATGTTGGTTTCTTGCATGGCGTCCACCCCAATCCTGAAGATGGAGGCGACTTGTTCTTCTGAAACGTCGGTTAACTTTCAGCGGACTACACGGCGTTGTATCCCAAAAGATAGGACTCTTCGTTATCACGGCTGTAAGAACCTGAAATCCTACATAAATTGAAATAAATGCATTTTATGCCGAGTTCCATGGACGTTTGAGGACACCGCGCATGAACGCAAGAAGTTGCGTGAGGTGTACGCAGTTTACCTTCGCGTTTGTGTTATTTCCGGAATACCTCCGAGTAGACGTTACCAAAACTGTCTTCGTTTGACTGGTATTGTTTTTTCCATCTTTTGTTTTCTGACCTTTATTTGTCAGCAATGTTGCCGCTTTCCTTTCGCCTGTCAACCAGTCTTCCTTTCTGCTTTCTGTGTTCATTTGTTAGTTCACTTTGCTATTCTGCGTTTCTTTTCGCATCTGAATGCCTCTCGCCCTTCTTGTGTTCTTATAGTATGAACAGAAAGATTTTTTTTTTCGTTCCGTTGCTGTGTTGCTGAAGATGACGTTTCCCGGAAAGAGTGAAGAGGTTCCGACAAGAAAGTTGCGTCTCCGCTCTGGAGCCAGAAGGGGCGGCACCTGCTTCCGTCTGTTGGCAGTTCACGCTCTCCAGAAACGTTTCCCCGCCGACCTTCACCTGGCCTCAGTGAATTGCTTGGAGTCTGAATGAAGGTCGTCTTTTTTTACGTTTGGAAAGTCGAGTCTACCTTACAGAGAACATACTCCATTTCTATTATGAACACCAGTCATTTATTGTTCCGTACGGAGATTATCGCTGTTTATTCTGAGAATTGTACGAAATACAGTATATACCTGCAATACACACCAACCAACACTTTAAAAACCCCCCTTTACTAATTCTTGTCAGAATTTTACCTAAATTACTGAAGATTCTTGATTTCGACCTTCCAAATTACCATTATCTCGTTGATGAATAGTATTGCTGATAGCGGTGAAAATTAAACGTAAGAAAAGAAGGATCCATTTTAACTAGCAATTCAGTGACGACGGACATGAATCCAGAGACCACCTGATGATGATCTTTCTAGACCGAAACCTGCAGTGGGATACAGAAAATAAATTGAGTATTAACGTTTCAGTATCGGTTTTATAATCATTCAGTTGTGCTAACGACTCTTAAATGTACCTATAATACAAGGTACACAAGAGAATACCATAAAATGACTAACGGTCTTATGGGACGTTGCAAAGCACAGCTCGGGGTGGCCTCAAGCGGACAGGGCAGGAACTGGAAGAAACTTTAAATGGGAGAAGCACAGACAGCACGGCCACCTCATAAGACGCACAGACAGCATGGCCATATAATAAGGGAGACGCACAGACACATCTCTTGTCGACTAAACTCCTACCCAGAGCAGCTCTGGATGGAATGCTGAAAATTGAATCACTGCCACCATACTAACTTGCCCACACAGAGCATCAGGTGTTATTTACCATGGACCTTGCAACCCCGACTCTCGTCTGAATATTGTTTCAAATTCAGCCTCTGCCTCATAGACATGAAATTGTGTTCCAGAGATCACTGTCTCCTGCGATATGGCGCCCTGTTTTCTATTTAACTCATAGTGATGGGATGGTAGTGATTCATGAATGGGAGGCACGGAGCAAAAGTAAGAAAACCTCTGGATAATGTGTTTCCCGGCCGAGATACGAACCAAGCTAGTCCCCAGTGAGCGCTCAGAGAACTTAAGTGACTGTGCAGCTCTTGTCTCGTAGATCTCTAGCCTAAATATACGTATCAGCACTACATAGCTCCGAACAGTTTGTATCCACATACCCAACTGCACGGCGTGACGTCCCAGAAGAGAGTAGGCTTCATGCTGACCGTCCTGGAAACCCTGAAACCCCACACTGCCCACTCACCCGTTACAACGTCCAGAGAAACAGTAACTGTTGGTTGTAGGAACCATACGCGAACGCTCAGGTACATACATTCTGTGGTCACAGTAGAATAGACAAAACTATCCAAGCCATGGGGGCCGCGCCATAGCCCAAGCGGTTAGTCGCTGGCTTCTCACTGTGGCGGCCAGGGTTCGATCCCGGGTCTGGTCAAGTGGGATTTGTGGTGGACAAGGTGGCCTGGTACAATAGGCCAGAAGTGGCCGCAGTACAAGGGACTCAGTCCCACCCCACTAGCAATAAAAAAACATCCAAGCCATAGAGACCCATAGGGTTGTGAGACGTCCAAGGTCCCACATTTTCTAGACAATCGGCTCATAGATGGCGGTGAGGTGATCAGCCTTACACGCCGGCCGCCTTATACCACCAGGAACATTTCTAGTACTCATTTCTCTTAGAGGCTCAGTCGGCCCCAGGGCCATAGTGCGGCTAGAAGGATTAGGGCAATTGAAAAATCCATTGACTCCAACAGAAATGGAACCCTCTACGTACCGGCTTGTAGCATAGTGCATCAACTAACAACACTAAACGAAATTTTAGTATGTTAAAGAAGCAAGTGGTACGCATAGTTACCAGAATACTTTGAAGAGTTGAATATTTGGAATTTTTCGCGATTGCTGCCATGTTGTACTTGTTCCACAGCGTGTTTTTCTGTGTGTGTATGATTGTGCGTGTGTTTTACAGGAAGTGTCGCAGCTCCGTGAGGGTGTCGGGGACAGAATTTTAGAAGGGTTAACTGCACCGCACCTGTCTACAACGGAAACTCTCATTATCTCTGGCCTGTAAAGTGAAAATCTTGATGTACTTGCAGTAAACGCAAACTGTTTAAAGTGCTTAGAAACAATTCAAAAAATGCTTAGAAAAATTAAGTTCGGTAGAAAAAATACTCCGCGTATTGTTTCGTGTCCGGACATGTCTGAAGAAGAACAAGATACATGTGCAGAATTCTGCAGTGCGTTGCGGACACAAGAATAGAAACAGGAAAGGAACGACGAATGTTGCGTCTTCAATATGAAGAGCACTGTGTTCTGAGATGTGCTGCCGTGTATCGCGGCTTATATTTACCGATGTTTCAGAGCAATGTGAAATAAAGATAGGGCTGTGCCTATAACAGGCCTTGAAGGCCTATAGGGTTGTGAGACGTCGAGGCTCCTACATTTTCTAGACAGTTGACTCACAGATGGCAGTGAGGTTGTCAGCCTTACGCGCGGGCCGCCCTTTACCCCCAGGAATATTCCTGGTACTCATTTCTGTTAGAGACTGAGTCGACCTCAGGGTCATAGCGCTGATGGAAGGATTTGGTCAATTGATATATCCAATGACCTCATCGGGAATCGAATCCTGGACCTTCCGGCTTGTAGCATAGTGCCTCAACCAACTACGCTACGGCGTGTCCCTTCGGAGGAAGTTACTGCCTCCATATTGGGAGTCGAGAAGTCGTCCTTGCAAGCAGAACCGACTCCCTTCTTGGTGCTTACATGACGTTATCTTTGGCTCTTTTAAGGTGGAGGTGTTATATTCCTCCGTAACGTCGGCAGAAGTCTACCCGACTACACGGCGTAACATCCCAGAAGTTACTTTTAACGTGAGTTTTAAGTAAATAGGCTCCCGTGTTCAGGTCCATATGGGGGTTTTCCTTGTGAACAGGTGCTACTGTGTGTTGTGACTAGGCTCTGCGTATCAGCCAGTGCCCCCCGACTAACATGTGTATGAGTGGGGTGTGGTGTGTCCCACAGGACTCGCGGACCAAACACCGGTTCAAGGTCCATACATACAGCAGTCCAACGTTTTGCGACCACTGTGGGTCCCTGCTGTACGGTGTCATCCATCAGGGCATGCAGTGTGAAGGTAACCCAGCCCTCAAACCAAGCCGCTTGTTGCCAGCCTTAATAACAGAACTAAACTATACGATAACTTGCGTTGCTCGCAGTTCTATACCTTGCCGGTCTCATCCCCGATCCCTTCCTCTTGGGCTCGCAAAATTTCTCCTATTAGCTTCGTCATGTTTGTCTGTCCCATCTCCATGTGACAATTCAGGATTGGCTGAGCGAATTTTCGTGAAATTTCATGTTGTCGCGTTTTACTGAAGCATGTCTGCGTATTCCAGGTTTTGTTAAAATCGGTCACAACTAACGAAAGCTTGACACGAAGACCAGAATGCGTCTATGCTTGCATCTCGAGCTCAACTCACCTGCGCCTCTATTTAACCTCTGCATTAGATGCAGCTTAACGCCGCGGCTGTTTTATCCCCCGTGAAACTAACCCAGTACCGATTTGATAGGAGATTAGTTAAGGCCCGGAGACGATCTGGGCGCCGTGCCGACCGGCCAATAGCCCCCAGCCTCTTTATCGGAACGAGAAATGTTTCGAACGAAAGTTGTGGAGGAAGCACAGATTTTATTTTCAATGCAGCTTTTCAGCAATTCTTAAAAGTTTGTGAGATAATTACACAAGCTCTCAAGGGCTCGAAAATTGTTACGCTATGCATATATTTCCTTACTTGTTAATATGTCTGTAAGCGATCCAGGGTAGTGTAATCAATAAAGACATTAGGTGCTTGCTGGGCGGAGGGGCTTCGATTCTTGGCAGGTGCTGTCTCTTCTCCTCTACGTCGGTACCATCAAAAGGTAACGGAGCTCTTACCAAGGATTTAAAGCGGCCGGGGCGTGAAAGTGACGTACATATCTCCGTATAATGTCGAGGTTTTTGATCTCCACGCGCTATATACGCCACTGTGGTGTCGTGTTTACGTTTCAGTGTGAAAACACGAATGTACTTGTGAATAAGAGAGGGCTCATGGGCGACGTGCATTTGGTTTGGCTGCTCGGATGTGCCTTGCTGCTAATAAATAACTCAAATGATGTAGCCTCGAGCTTACGGACCGAGGATGTGAAGATGTGCGGCCTAGTCACGCCTTGTCGCAAACCTCAGGAGCGTGGAGCGATGGCGGAGTGGTGAGAAGTACTCTGTGAATACATAAACCGGCGTGGCGCTACGCACTGAGAAGCCGGCGTCTGTGACTCTCCTCCCCCACCCCACCCCTCGCGGCTACTTGTATGGGCCACCAACTCTGGACAGACGGCCTAGGCCCTAGGACTAAAAACGAGACAGTTTATTATAGTAACTTGTTTGGTATCCGTTGCGTACTGCAGTCGAATGTGAACCCAGCAGCCGGCTGTGTTAACAGATCTTTCGCGATTAATCTCGCCCCCCCCCCCTCTCTGTGCAAATGTAAAGAGGATTTTAACGTTGCCCAACACCGTGTCCTTCCATATCCTTCCAATTCAGCCCTGTATAATTCACGAAGACTAAACAGTATCGTTAAATAACCAAAGAATTAAGAAACGCATGCGCAGTTTTCCCCTGTAGCGAGTAATGCAGGACTGTTTTATGCTGGCGGCATGTGTCTGTGCGGTTTGACCCGGCCCCTTTCCTTCCTACTTTGGCTTACTGCGAATGGAGTTTTCCTGTCTCATTTTTACTGTGTTTTTGTCTAGATCTGGTTCTCTTCTACTTGCTTTTTTTATCTTGATTCTCTGTCCACATGCCTGTGAGAGCCGCAACAATGGATGACTACTGTTGCTGCGATGACGTCATTGGCTGACCATGGCGCCGGTCACCATTTCTTCTCTCTTTCCCACTTTTTGGAATGCTGTATTGTTGCCTACTGCCACACTTATGTGAGTCTGGCGAGCGACCACGAACACACTGCAGTGCTGCCATCTGACAGTGCACAGTTAACTTCGTGTCCCTCGCTGGTTTCATTTTCCCACCAGAGGGCGTATCTCACTGGCAAATAGCGATCAGCTGGGCCTGCAGTTGCTGAACATGGCTTCACGTAGAAGTGCTGTAGCCATTAGCCGTAGAACTGTATTGCTCATGTTTAGATAACCTTAGCTAGGCGGTTGCATCAGTTAGTCCGAAGGTAATGCTTTGGTTCCTCTCACTGTCTTAGGTTCCAAAATTCTAATCGCGCACTTTGGCGTGACTTCTTCCGCATCCATTATGAGTAGTAGAGAAGACGTCGGTAGCGCTTGTTGTGAATGAAACACTGATGTTTCGGTGCCTGTATGTGTCTCCGTCATCAGGTGTATATATGACGAGTGACACGGATATGTGCGTGCGTGCAGGAGCTGCAGTACTGGAGACACCCTCGGTGCCGCCCTTGGTTAATCCTCGCAAGGCTGAAATTTGTCTGAGTACTGAGTTCTTACCTCATAATAAATACACTGCTTCTCTGTTACAGAGATCAACCGGTTTAGGGTAATGGTTGCGCTTTATTGTTGCAATCATGAGCCAAGTTGAGAGTTTTCGAATGTTGAGGTAGCCATTATGCTGTGAAGGGTTAGAGAGACACGATCTGCAGACCCGGAATGTAGACTTTGTGAGTTCTTCCGGGAACTGCTCGGTAATGCTGAGAAGAAAGTTATCCGGAGGACGATCCTGGGGACGATGTTTCGGACAATATGAACAGAGGATGTTGGTTGCCGGACGTTGCAGTTGTGTGTACCTCGGCTAGACTACGCCACTGTCGATGCATTGCCCACGTTAGGATTGGGCTACCTGCACCCTTCCCCCCATGAATATCAGGGTGTAATAGAAGCCTGTCAAGACCATTTTGTGCCACTCGTCATTGATGACGGAGACAGAAACGGTCTCCGAAACGTTGGGGTTATGTACAGCCAGGATTTCAGATATCAGGTAGAAAGCAGGAACTTTTGAATTGGGTGCAGGCGGGTGTACTGGGACTGCCCCGCCCCTGTATATAGTGAGCATGCGTTCCAGCGATGCTGGAGAGGTACTGGGCCCGAAAATAAGACCATTGTTATAATCTTTTTGAGTGTTATAGATGAGACCACTTGTTCATAGACTTTTATTTTCTTCTTTGTCAGATTGTATTTCGGCTCCTTATTTTGAAGTTGGAAACTGTCTCTGCGTTTTAAATGGCTATGAATTACTGTAGGAAACGCGAAAGTAAAGGAACGGATTTTTTAAATTGATCATGAATAGTCAGAAGTTTCGAATTAACCCTGCTGTTAACACGTATAAAGATGAAGTTGTTTTGGGTCTTAAGGGTTGTTGCTAATTGAAGGAGGAATTTTGTGTTTGGTTCGAGTTGCCAGAGTGAGGTGGGCCCCCGTTATGTCTGGTGGCCACTTTTCTTTCTCACTTTTCTGTAACTGTGTGAAGCCTTGTGATTTCCCCCCATCCCTCGCTTGCTGACGCTGTGTAAATGTTTCGGTGTTGTTTCGTGTTCTCGTCTCTACCAGGCGGCGGTCGCCAAGCACAAGTGGGAGACTTTCTCATACTTGACACCGACTTTCTGCGACCATTGCGGCTCCATGCTCCACGGCATCACACACCAGGGCCTCAAGTGCACAGGTTAGAGACTGCTGCTGCCGTTCAGTGTGTGGCAACACTTCTTTAGGCTTTCCCGTGCTACAGGGTGTTGTGATTTTTTTTTGACGAGGCCGAGTACCGTGAAGTGGACTTTATTAATGCCGCATAGCGATCGGCTATGCGTCCGCTATACGGATCTCTGTCTCGCAATAAAACAAGAGATACCCTATATTCCCTATTGTTTCTCCACTCTGCTGTGCGTCTATACATTGCCATTGTCACTCACAACACTTATAATATGCTCGGAATGTCCGCCAACGGTCCCACTGTCTGTTGTGTGTTGCCACTTAAAGTAAAGGAGTCGTTACGACCCGTGTCTCGTGCACCGCGATATACTGTCCAACTAAATCCATTTAAAGCCCTACCCAAATAGAACACGTTTTGTTCCCCATCTCACCGAGCAAAACATAAGCGAGTCTCCACAACACGTGCTAGAAGTGCCCTCCGTTGTTTTCAATATATGCAACAATCCCTTGGCCATCTTTCGGGACACGTGCGAGGAATAAACCGCATTTTCTATTTGGGTACGGTTTTATATGGACCGTCATGTTTTCTGGCTTACATTTTAACTAAGGCCGTATGCGGACAGGTCACATATCCTTGCTCAGATATATTTAAATTGTAGTTGGCATTAAATCGTGTTAGATTAATTTGTTTTACACTGACAGAGTATCCACGTGTCCTTAAGCCGACATGCCCATGTTCGCACTTCATTTCTTTACACATCGCGTTCTTTTGTTGTTTTTAACATTTTTTATTAACATTAACATTATTCGTAGTTTCCATTCGCCTTTTTAAACAATCCGTCAGAGCATTTTAATAAACGTGCATCCCCCGCAGCAAAGTAGCGACTGAATAGCCACTGAACGTTTGACTTCCCCGCAAAGAGGCAGGGGGAGGACACGGCAGAGATGCTGGACCCGAAGAAGGCAGCCTGTACAGTTATATCCTGTGTCTGATATAGAGACCGCTTTGGGAACTGCGTGTCAGGTGATTGGCTATTGGTACATTGACTCTGTGGTAAGCTAATGGTTCCTCGGCTGGTCAAGTATATAAGTCCCTGCGTTTTATGGAACCTGGCAATTAATTTCCGCGTTCACAGGACCCCACCATCGATCCTTATTCTGAATCAAATGAACCAAATGGACCAAAGTCCACAGCTTCCAGCCCTAGGCGCACACACAAAATCTGACCGGATGAAAAGATCGTTGATGAGAGAGNGGGGGGGGGGTAGAAGGAAGGAGACAATACGATGACGATAGTATTGGTTTGTGTTGCTTCCCTGTGACCAGCGACCATGTGGTTCAGTGTTCTAACGTCTAAATTCTGCGTTTCTTGAAGGATTTGAGGTTCTTACAGCGGTGGTTGTGAAGAGTGTTGTGTTTTGTGATGTAGCGCGTATATTCCGTCGAAACTCGACCGACGTTTCAGACGAACGTGTCGCCTCTATCTTTATGGTCGAAGAATAAGCAAAGCAAAAAACCAGCGTGGAAGCAGATGACACAGGGCAATCGGCTTGCAGAAATTCCGGAAGGAAACTGAAGTTCCCGTTGGCTAGCCAGTAGGACAGAATGAACTGCCAGTTCCCATTGGCTGCCCCACACAACTAAGCGAACCAATAAAGGAAAAAAACAGGATAACAAACGGTGTCCTCAATAGGGTTGTTTGTGCTGGTCTCGCGGAAGACTGGAGAGAAGAGGTAAGGGTATGGTGGGCAGGAAAGTCGGTTGGAGCCTTAGGGCTGATGAGTGACCGCAGAGGGAAGAGTTGATGCCCTGATATGGGCAATATGCACGGACCTACGTGGCGCCGCGGAGAACACAGTTATACAGTCCCGAGAGTGAGGCTTTCTACGACCATTCAGCGAGGAGATAAGAGGTTTCCATGACTTACTTGGACAGACGCCTTTCTACCTGTTCGCATCATTAGGATGGAACTCAGTGTCTATCGCCTTCCTGATGAAGAAATCCATGTTTCTCGGTTTGATGTGGAGGACGGTAGCGTTGTGTAGCGGGATGTTAATACTGTGCTCCGCCACGGCTCACATGTCCTGATGCTCCACGCGGATATATCGGTGGTGCTTCTTCCACCCGGTGTCGATCGAACGGCTCGCCTGTCCAAGGTAAACCTGACCTATCCACAGGAAATGCAGCATGCTCCGGGTTCCTTTGGCACTAGGTCGTTCTTGACCGACCGAAGGAAACTAGAGATTCCTCCTGGAGGGAGGCCAACCGTCTTAGTGTTCTGCCGGAACAGGACCCTGCTACTGCGGTTGTATATCGAACCGACATAAGGCAGGAAAGCGACCGAGTCTGGCTTGACGACGGCCTTGATCAAGCAGGAACTTGAATGCTAGCGGTGTCCACATGTACTGCGTTTGTTAATCTGGATTTCACTTCAGAAAAAGCAAAATCATTTTGACTGGGAAGGGAGGTCAGGCTGGGAGACCCCTCTCCGCTCAGAAAGTCGCATAGTTTTCGACGCGCAGTGATAGATATGAATTCCATAGACCGTTCCAGCCTGCACTAGGCATCAGAATATGCGTGATATAAAGGTAAAGCTATCCCTGTAACAGGCCGTGGATGCCCATAGGGTTGTGATATGTTGAGGTTCCCATATTTTCTAGACAATTGGCTCACAGATGGCAGTGAGGTTGTCAGCCTTACGCGTCGGTTTCCCTTTACACCCAGGAAGATTCTTGGTACTCATCTCTGTTAGAGGCTGAGTCTACCCTAGGGCCATAGTGCGGCTGGAAGGATTCAGTCATCTGAAAATTCCAGTGACCTCATCGGGAATCGAGCCTACGATCATCCGGCTTGTAGCATAGTGCCTCAACGAACTACGTGCTACCGCGTGCCCTCGCGAACATGCGCGGTTGCTGGTCACTAATTCAGTAATCAGATTAGAGGACGCCATTTATAATTAGCACCGATGTGCCATTTCTGCGTGACGTTTGCTCCTTTGAAGCCCGCTAAATAATGACATTTAGAACATCGTGGCCCTACGTCACAGAACACAGTGCGGCGGCCAGTTGATGTTCAGGCGAATTATCGCTGTTTGTTGCGAGAGCCGCACGAAGCACATGAGTGGCCTAAATGCTGAGTACTTTAGCACTGTGCTTCAAAGCGTTAGGGTTACCTTAACATAGCATTAGCCTTCTGCACCAAACTGCAGCCACTCTCCGCAGTGCACGTACCCACTGGGTCTAGTGGACCCAGTAGCTTAAATAGCGAACTAGCCTCATGATACATGATCCTTATAAAAGATGATAATTATACAACTGATGGACAAGTTCCCTGGACCCACCTGAGTTATTACTGGAATGTTGCGTGGTGCAACCCGGAAAATTTTCTTAGTGAAAAATATCTCAGTAGGAAAGCCGATCCCTTCTACCTGTAACTGTCACGTTCCACAGAATTCCAGTCATTATCGTCTTCACAAACGCCTGCCGCAATTGGCTCCTGTCCTGAGTCTTTCCAGTCCAAACCCCGCCCACACATTACTCTTACTTATATCCATTTTGCACGTATTTCTTATTATCTCCGTATGTGCTTCATGCCCAGCCCAACTCGTTCTTAATTTAATCAACCTAATTAGGGAGGGATATTACTGTTATGTAC
The DNA here is from genome assembly GCF_002891405.2 of Cryptotermes secundus. Lineage (NCBI taxonomy): Eukaryota > Metazoa > Arthropoda > Insecta > Blattodea > Kalotermitidae > Cryptotermes > Cryptotermes secundus. The sequence continues at coordinate 170,504 of NW_019734319.1, forward strand.
TTCATACTAAATTTTATCCAATGTGTTTCTCTCTCTCTCAATGTGAAGTCCATACATAGACAAAATTGTTGGGGATCATCAGTGTGGATTTCGACGTAATAGACCAACTATCAGTAAGATTGTTTGCATTTGTCAGATACTTGAGAAAACATTGGAGTACATCAGCTATTCATAGACTTCAAGAAAGCGTGTGATTCAGTTAGGAGGGAATTTTTGTACAGTATTCTCGTATAGTTTGGGGTACCCATGAAACTAGTTAGGCTGATTAAAATGTGTTTAAATGTAACGAATATAAAGTTCGTGTAGGTAAACATTTGTCGGATAATTTTCCTATCCAAAATATTATGAAACAAGGAGATGCTTTAGCGCCACGTTTTTCAACTTTCCTTTATAATATGTCATTAGGAAGATCCAGGAAAACCAGGTGGGACTGAAATTAAACGGGACACATCAGCTGTTGGACTATGCCGATGATGTGAATATACCGGGAGATAACATAGATATTGTAAAGAAAAAAATACAGAAACTTCAACCGACACTAGTAAGAAGGTTGGTCTAGAATTAAACACGGAGAAAATTAAGTATATGTTGTTTTCTTGTCACCAAGATGCAGGGCAGAATCATGGTATTAAGACACCTAGGAGATCCTTTGAAAATGTGGAAAAGTTCAAATATTTTAGAACGACAGTGACAAATCAGAATTTGATTCAGGAGGAAATTGAATTCCAGTAATGCTTGCTAACATTCGGTGCAGAACCTTGAGAATCTGCTATCTAAAAATGTAAACATTAGAATGTACAGAACTATAATTTTGCGTGTGGTTCTGTATGGGTGTGAAACTAGGTCTCTGACATTAGGAGATGAACATAGACTGGAGGTGTTTGAGAATAGGGTGCTGAAGGGAATGTTTGAACCGAAGAGAAATGAAATGACAGGAGGTTGGAGAAAACTGCATAATGAGGAGCATCATAACTTATACTCTTCTCCAAATATAATTAGGATGATCACGTCAAGGAAGATGAGATGGGCAAGGCATGTAGCACAAATGGGGATAAGATGAATGCACATAGGATTTTGCCGGGAAAGAGAAGGAAAGAGACCAGTAAGAAGACCAAGACGTAGGTGTGTGGTTAGTATTAAAGTGGATCTTAGACACGTAGGATGAGGGTGGTGTGGACTGGAGTGATGTGTCTGTGAATAGGGACCGGTTCAGGGCTCTTGTGAACGCGGGTTCCCTGTAGTTTCTCCACAATTGGTGGCTCCTCAAGAAAGGCTCAGCTCTATTTAGTTAGTTGAATTAGTAGTATTTAGGACAAGAACAGAGTAGAAAGACTATTTGTTCTCTTCGAATCCAGTTGCTCATGGCTTCTTTCTTCCATTTTCTCGCTTTGAAGCGGTGCTGAGAAGCTCTGGTGGAGGAGTCGCCGTTTCGAATCTCGGTCTCTCGCGCACCGACTATCTTCACTACGTTTTATGTCTTCTCAGTGCCCAGGCCAGGCTATTTCTCCAAACAGGTCACGATCTGCTCCTTACACGCCATTTCTAACCACCATTTACAATTTCCCTGTTTGCCTGATAACAGCCCTTCTCAGCATACTGGTGTCCTGCCCGACATTCGAACCCGCCCCACTGTTTTTATGAGCTTCAAAATTTATTATCCAAATTGGGGAATTGAACAGCTTTGAGCTGAAACACGCATACGAGATGTGAACACACGGACAGCCGAAAGCGCTTGGAAGTTTACAGATGAAATTCTCGATATATCAGAATGTATTGAGGGTATAATAATAGACATCATTACTGTTGTACATCCATGAAGATGGCGCTGGAAGTGCCGAAACAATCCTGATGATACCTCCTTGTGGTGTTAAGTTATCGAATTATAATGGTCTTCTGGCTGTCAGTGCGCATGTGTAGAGGCGGCAGGGCGCTGCCAGAACGGAGGAAGTAAGAGAAAGGGGTGGAACATTACACGGCGAGGAGCTTCATAAAATGTACTCCTCTCTAAATTTCATTTGGGCTGTCAAATCAAGGATGGTGAGATGGGCGAGACATGTAACACGCAACAGAATTATTTCGAATGCATCGAACATATCAACCGCAGTAGACTTTTTTTATTGCTTGTGGGGTGACACTAAGTCCCTTGTACTGCGGCCACTTCTGGCCTATTGTACCAGCCCCAGATGATAGGTGAGGGTGATATTGGAGCAATTGGTGAAATGAAGATTGGCAAGGGAAATCAAAGTACTCGGAGGAAACCTGCTCCAGCGCCACTTTGTCCACCAGAAATCCTACTTGACCAGACCCGGGATCGAACCCAGGCCGCCGCGGTGAGAAGCCAACGACTAACCGCTTGAGCTATGGCGCGGCTCTGCAATAGACGGTTACTAGACCTGACCGCAGGAAGAAGGATAATATTAAAGTTGATGTTAATTAAATGGTACGTGAGGTCTCCTGAACACGGAAATTTCGGGTTTTATAAAAGCAAGGGAGTTCTTGACCAGCTGAGCGACTGTAATCATCTCAAGACGACTTAGTACGGCATATATGCAAATCGTTGTACATAAATTCTCCAGGATCCCTGAAGTGCGTCCGTCTGTGTGAAATTAAATGCACAGTTGAACATACAGATCTGGGGGGGGGGGGGCTCCTTGCGCTGGAAGAGGGCCCGGAAACCTCGAACACTGCGTGACACAGCCGATGTTACGTTGTTCTCCTGTAAAGGAACGTTATAAGCAACAGTCGCATGGATTGCTTTTGCGCAAAGGAATGGGAACGGGCGAGGTGAGGATGTGTAGGCTATAAAGACCCCAAAGTTTCTGTACAAACGAAGAATTCCCAACTGGCACTAACCGTAAATGCCATGCTCAAGGACTTACTGTCACGGTGATGTCACTTACAGAGAGGCGTCTTAACTCGCTGTAGAATTTCGCGACATGTTGGGGTTTCCCTTGACAGAGGTCATGACGATGGGTGGGGGGGGGTGAGTTTATGACTTTGGGTGAGGCGGTGTGAGCGGGTTCAACCTAGTTGACGTAAGAATTAAGTTCGTTCAGTTGTGAGGTTATGTTTGCTGTGTTGCAGCATGTGACATGAACGTTCACAAGAGATGTGTCGAGACGGTGCCCAACCTGTGTGGCTGCGACCATACCGAACGGAGAGGCCGCATTGAGCTGAAGATCGTGTGCGCCGGCAGCAAACTCACCGTTGAAGGTAAGTGTCTTGCAGGGCGCATGACGGAAGAACTTCAAATTGTCATCGTTTGCATTTTACATCGGATATCTGCAGTTAACGTTGCTTGAGTCAGTTTCGTTTTAATTGGCATCAGTGCTATATGTTCTCTTTTTAGCCTAATTTCTCCATTTAAAAAAATAGACTAATGAGATCACCTAATTGTCTGTGTATCCCCCTATCGTTGCTAGGCAACGTCTCTATAAACACCCTTCCGCAGAAGGGAACGCAAGAACAGAAGAATTGTTGGGCTCGTTTTCTGTGTGGTCCATGTCGTATCAAAGAAACTAGGCAGTTCTTCCTATAACTTCTTGTTATGAACATGATGTCGTGACATGCATCATGTGATTAACACGGTAAGTTCTGCATTCCTTTTGCCCGCACAGTGTTTTATGTATTCTGTGTGATTTGTACGATAAACAGCGATTGTTTCCATAAACAGCATCGACTGGTTGGTCAAGAGTGTGCTATTATTTATTGTCACTTGATCTCAACATGCCCTGGGGCAGGTTTTCTCCGAGTATTTCGGTTTCCCCTGCCAATTCTCGTTCCGCCGACTGCTCCACACTCATCTTTCATCCGGGGCTGGTACAATAGGCCAGTTAGTGGCCGACGTATCAAGTTGACTCAGTCTAACCCCACCCCAAGAAACTAACTAAAACAGCTGAGCTTCTTTATCAGCTATTCAGCCATGTTCACCCCGGACACCCTGCATGCACCCGCGCGCACACATTCATGTTTGGCGATATTAAACTAAATGCATCCGGATTGGACCTGCGACCGGCCAACTCGATCAGGGGTTTTCATGGTTTTACCGAGTCCTCGAGCAAATGCTCCGTTGGTACTCAACTTGCAAACTACACTGCATACTACACGAACCCCCTTCCCTATTATTAACATAAAGATTCTCCCCAATGAAGCCCTCCCAGTATTAAATTAAAAAATTCACTCATCGATAGCCCTTGGACTTTAACATTAAAATTCCGAGCTTTCTGAGTAAAGCCCCTGCACATTGTCTTCACTCTGCTCGTGATAAAGTCCACTTTCGAAACCTTAGCCTCTCAAACGTACTGTACTGCCAGAAGGACGAGTGGGCAGTGCCTGGGAAACTTCACAGCAGGATATTTTCTTACCTACACCAAAATGTCACTTTAACTATTTCCGATCCTACAGTTTATCTTCTCTTTCTATTCTTTATGCTCGAATGGATAAAGAAGAGACGAAATGGAGAAGCTAGGTACCAATGTTAAGCACGCCCTAGGAGTCAGGTCTGTGTGTACAGTTACGCAGGAGAAGATCTGAAGTACTGATTAGGGAAGTTGTATGCGACATTAAGGGAGGAACATAGACTGAGGGTGTTTGAGAACAGGGTGTTGAGGAGAATATTTGGACCGAAGAGATGAAGTGACAGGAGGTTGGAGAAAACTGCATAATGAGAAGCTTCATAACTTGTACTCTTCTCCAAGTATAATTAGAATGAACAAGTTAAGGAGGATGAGACAGGGTGTTTGAGAACAGGGTGTTGAGGAGAATATTTTGACCGAAGAGAGATGAAGTGACAGGAGGTTGGAGAAAACTACATAGTGAGGATCTTCATAACTTGTACTCTTCTCCAAGTATAATTAGAATGATCAAGTCAAGGAGGATGCGGTGGGCAGGGCATGTAGCACGAATGGGGGAGACGAGGAATGCGTGTAGGATATTGGTGGGAGAGATAGGATGGGATTGTATGAATTGGATAGATCTGGCTCAGGATAGGGACCAGCGGAGGGCTCTTGTGAACACGGTAATGAACCTTCCGGTTCCATAAAATGGTGGGAAATTCCTGAGTAGCTGCTGAATTGGCGACTCCTCCAGAAGGTCGCAGCTCCATGAGTAAGTATGCTCTTCTAGACTAAAGCATCTTGCAGGTAGCCACAGTGACGCAGAGATGCGTGCCAGCCCTAACGGGGGCGGGAAATGCCGGATACAGGCTAAAGAAGATGGAAATGCATTAGCCTCAGCCAACACGCTGAGGCAGGGACCCGCGCAGAATTATAAGAGAGACATCAGACAAGTAGAGAAATGAATTGTGTAATAATGTGACTAGTAACAGCATGAAAGTACTGAAAAGGTGGGTAAACACAATGTAAATCCATATCTGAAACACGAGAAAGGCGGTTACGGTAGGCATGCAACAACAGGCTCAAGCTGTCGACTGTTATTAAATAGTACGACCAAAATGGGTACTGGTATGCAGTACTGGGGGACAGCAAACTAACGCACGCAGACTTTATTACGTAAATAGTCTAAAACAAAAGAAAATGTCTTCTGCTTCGGGTAGCCTGAGCGCCGTGCACAACCCTGCCCATGACAGGGTGAAGTTATGTAGCTAACTCATGGAGGTGAGCGTTTCGTGAGAAGTCGCCAGTTGTGAAGCTACTCAAGAATTTCGCAACATTATTTTATGGAACCCAAAGGTTCATTATCGTGTTCACAAGAGCCCTCCACTTGTCCCTATTCTGAGGCAGATCAATCCAGCCCATACCACAACATTCTATCTAAGCTCCATCGTAATATTATCCTCCAATATACGTGTAGGTCTTCCTAGTGGTCTCTGTTCTTCTGGTTTTCGCACCAATATCCTGTATGCATTCATCTTCTCCCTCATTCATGCTACATGCCCTGCCCATTTAATCCTCCTTGACTTGATGATTCTAATTGTACTTGGAGACGAGTATAAGTTATGAAGCTCCTCATTGTGCAGTTTTCTCCAACCTCCTGTCACGTCATCTCTTTTCGGTCCAAATATTCTTCTCGACACGCTGTTTTGAAACACCCTCAGTCTATGTTCCTCCCTTAATGTCAGAGACCAAGTTTCACACCCATACAGAACCACTGGCAACATTTTAGTTTTGTATATTCTAATTCTTATGTTTTTATACAGCAGACGGGAAAACGAAAGGTTCTGGACTGAATGGTAGCAAGCATTGCCTAAATTCAGTTTCTTCCTGAATCAAATTCTAATTTGTTACTGCTGTTCCAAAACATTGAACTTTTTTCACATTTTCAGAACATCTGTGAGCTATCTTTATGTTCTTATTTTGCCCTGAAATCTGGAGACGAGGCATCAGCGTATACTTAGTTTTCTCTGCGTTTACTTCTAGACCAACATCCTTACTAGCATCAGTTTTTTATGACATCTGCATTATCTCCCAGTAGATTAACAGCATAGACCAGCGGCTGATGTATCCTAGTTAATTTCAGTCCCACCTGGGTTTCCTGGACCTTCCTAATGGCATATTCTAAAGCAAAGTTGAAAAGCAATGGCGATAAAGCATCTCCTTGTTTTAGACCATTTCGAATTGAGCTTGCTAAGGAAAATTCAGATTCGGCGCACATACAGCAATAAGAACGTCTGTTAGCCATGAGTCATGTGTGTGTGTGTGTGTGTGTGTGTGTAGTTTTGTCACTCAGCTTCTAAGATGGTGTTTCATTTTCTAAACACAAGACGCCAGTCAGGACTGCATATGTTGAATGTGCAAGGTTCATAAATATTTGTGATCATATTTTGAAACTGAAATGCGCGTCGGTGGCGTATTTTTTGAGCATAATGACAAAAGTACGGAATTTTTCTAAGCAATATACACGTATATATATATACACACACTTATATATATATATAAACTTTAATATAACAACTATAAATGAAAATTACGTGTCGTATGCTGCCATCTCGCTGCAGTTGGTATTAGGATTTATTTTCAGTTGTTTACCATCCAGCACACAACAGTATCAAGATTTTCTTAAATTCATCACACCAATACATATTTCAGGTGCGTTAAAATTCGGGGGGAGAGGCGAAATGCTGTGCCTTCCACTGAAAATAAATTCCGAAGTATACATATATGAACTTCGATAATTCTTCTTTGAGGCACTTCGTATATAATAATTTTATAAGGACACATGGTTGAGATATTGAATTTTAAATTCGGAAGCAGCAGGTATAAAATTAAAGACCGTAGTAACAAATTCAAATGTTCAGAGACTTTCAGTACCCCACCCCCATGCAGGTGAGAACAAACTGTATGCACTTAATTGCCTCACAGCCACACTGCCGTTCGACGATCTTGCAGTCTGAGATACTGACGTCAGCCGTGCCATAGCTTAGGCCAGGCATGTCAAACTCAACTTGTACAGAGGGCCACCTCAGCCCTATAAACAATAGTCCAGGGCCGCACTTCAAAATTGAAATATACATTAGATTTTGATACAAGGAAATTTAATTATATTTATTATTTAGGAGTAATTTCAATATAATTACCTAAAGTCACATATCTTACAGTTTTAAAAATCAAGAGAATGCCATTTCTGACAAGTATCAAACAGCTTTTCAATATGTAAAAAGAGAGATTACACAAGAAATTGTGTTAGAAATAGCAAAACATTGAATTTCCTGCAGCCTGCTAATTTATGTCTGCGTGAGACTTCTTGTCTTCTGATCTGTTGGAAAATTGTCTTTACAGAAAATATTTCTACTAAAATTTTAATATTGATTTTAATATCAATTAGCTCTAAAAGTTGAGGGGCCGCATTTTGTGGCTATGGGGGCCGCATGTTTGACACGGCTGGCTTAGGCGGTTAGTCTCAGGCTTCCCACCGCTGCCGCCCGGGTTCGAGCCCACGTCAGGTCATGTTGGATTTGTGGTGGACAGAGTGGCACTGTGGCACGTTTTCTCTCCGAGTACTTCGGTTTCCCCTGCCAATTCTCATTCCATCGACGACTGCTCCACACTCATCATCTACCATCCGTGGCTGGTACAATAGGCCAGTTAGTGGCCGACGTACCAAGTGGACCCATTCTCACCACACCCCAAGAAAGTAAGAAAAGAACTACTGACAACGTCGTTAAATAACCCCTACATCTATATCAGGGTCTTCCCAGTGCCCTCTTTCCATGAGGATTTCCGATCAAAATCTTGCATGCATATCTCATGTGTCAAATTGCGTTCCTTGTGTCATCTTGCTTACTTTGATATGAAGTGGAGGTCTGTCTTGTTCTCAGGCGACCTCAGTCTGTACGAGGGGCTGGCTTGGAAGCTTTATCGACCTTGCTCGTGCAGTTAGAATTGAGGAGATCCTGTGTGCTGAAGCTGATGTGAGGGCTCTGAATTGCTTATAAAATATTCGCTACCGCTTTGTTAGCTTGTATCCCTGTAGCTCCATGAGAGCACTAGACACGTTCCCTGGGAATCGCATTCTGCTCTCAGCTCGACAAGTTCGTTGCGTACAGGTAGAAATGCATAACGAGAGTTATACTGTGTAACGGAGAACAGATTTTATACACAAATACACGCGTTCATTTCGTAATTTAAAATGGCGGACCCAAGATATTAGGAACAGGCAAATAATTTTGAAGTGGTAATTATCTGTGTAAGATTTGAGGTTTTCACGGCGGTGACTATGAAGAATGCCGTCTGGTGGGATGTGGCGCCGTGTTAACCGACGTTTCGGAGGAACGTATCGCCTCCATCTTCAGGGTATAAGAAATCCGCGAGCGATGAAGCAGCGTGATCAGGTCATCGCTCGCGGATGTCTTATACCCTGAAGATGGAGGCGATGCGATCCTCCGAAACGTCGGTTAACAAAATATCTACACGGCGCCACATCCTAGCAGACGGAATTCTTGGTAATTATCTAATCCAATATATAGTATGTAGTAGGCCTGCGCAGACTTTTTTGTTGCGTGAGCAACTTCAGGGAAATTTGGTCTGCACGCGGACGACAGAAAATTGTGGAATGTTTAAAATTATATATATAGTAGATCCTCGCTAATCCGGTTACATTTAATGCGGATATCGGATACTCGGATAGGAATATGAAAAATAACGAATTCTTTTCGCGGTTGAGTACATACTTTAAAAGACACATGACATTTAGGAAGACAGATGAGTCACTTCAGTGTTCAGAAAAAAAGAACTTGACAGTTTCTTCAAACCTGTATTGTTACGTTCAAAAACAAGTAAAACTTCTGAGTCTTCTATCAATGAATAAATGTATTGTCCTTTTATAGTTTTTAAATAAAGGCTTTACAGTGATATTTTGTTATTTATTTTCATCAGCACTGCTTATATAATTACATTATCCTTTTATTTGTGTTCCAAGTTCTTTTTTGTCTTTTTTTCCTTGGCACTACAGCCCCAGTGGGCCTAGGCCTACCTCCATGAACTTCTCCGTTCACTTAGGTTTTTCTAGATCTTACACATATGGTAGGACTCCTTGGGCGGGTGATCAGCTCGTCGCAAGACCTCTACCTGTATACAAACACAGAAAAACGCACACACACAAACTAACATCCATGCCCTGAGTGAGATTCGAACCCACGATCCCTGTTTCCAAGCGATCGAGGACAGTACATGCCTTAGACCGCTCGGCTACCGTGACCGGCTTTTTGTCTTTTAGGGCTATATTTTTGCGCCAGTAATTAGGATTATCGCTTAATCCGGATGACTCCCCCCAATTAATCCGTATTATCGAGGGTTTACTGTATGTATGCTTTTATCTGAATATTTTTCTGTACCTTACATGTAATAAAAGTATGATAATAATATGAAAATTTTATAAAAGAATGAAGTTCACAATCTGGGTTTTACTCTTAGCACATATTTACAAAACCATTTAGTAATATAATAATCTGAAATGTTGTAAACGTTTTAGTATGTTAAAACCTAAAGGAAAACAGGCAACTACACGTATAAGCCGATTCAGTCATTAATGTTATTTTCATCATAAAAACTTACATATGAGCCTACGGAAAGGCCGTAAAACACTAAGAACGGTAGCTTAACATATCAGATCCATTTTGCCGTTAGTATGTTTTGTTTTGTTTAATAAACTGCGGCGTGAGTACATGAAATGCTTTCTTACCGAACCCTTAACACTGCATCTCTTCAACTAGCTTCTTACATGTAGATATTAAAGGGTTCTGACGATGGTGTGTAACGTTCAGAATTGCCGTGTTTTTCGATTTTGTCGATCGTCCGGCATTCTGGAAAACTAGAGAACAAAATGTTTCGGGAAACTGGATATGTTTCCGTCCTCAGGTGAGAAGGGAGACACCTACTGTGCTGTGTCGCTTACGAAGAGCTAACCTCAATCACTGGACAAGCCTTGTCACTGTATAACATAGCCTGGTCTCGAATATTTAAATGGCTGTAGTTATACTGACAAGGGTTTTCCAGTGACTTAGGTTAGAGTATGTGTCTCATGTGAGGACGGAATCAGAATCAGTCGCCGAAACATCGTGTTCTCAGTGTTTCAGAATACCGGTAAAAGGTAAAGTTGTCCTTGTACTTAACTAATTAAGCACTACTCCATGAAGGTGTATGGCGGAATTGATGTATATATCCATATTATCTTGACCTCGGCACTAGTTGGAGGTAAGTGGTCAGGTTCACGCCCCGGCCGCCTTACACTGCAAACTCGATAGACAACAGGCATGCCAAAGAAAACAGTACATATGGCACAGAAGAATAAATTACATTGACTTCATTTAGAAACATTGAAAATAATGTGGCATGTAGACTCCTTGCTGGACAACTACCGCGAGATAAGCAAATGTACAACAGCCGTTACTGAGTAAAGGCTTCGCAAACGAGAATGCTCTCACGGCAACAACTGGAAACAGCGACAAAGGAACTACGTCTTCTCTGCGGTCCGTGCCGAGATGATTTAAATAGGACATTTAGTGAAAGTGAGTTGAGTTGAGGGTCGCCAGTTGGAACAACGAATCAGTTGTGAGACAGTCACCAGCCGGTAAGAACGTCAGCATGGAAGCAGAGGACGTTGTTAGGATCCGTTGCCAGGCAACGACTGATGAAGACATAGCAAACTGAGAAAACTTTATATGCGCTGTGGTTACAGTGATCATTGGAGTGTATAAATCAGACTGTTGTAGTTATTTGTAGTTATATTCTGTAAGTTTTAGTTTAGCGGTAACATCTTTGAGGAAAGCCAGATTTAGCAACCGTCGATAATCTTGTAATTGTGCAGGCAGATCACCCCTGCCTTGGAGAAAGTGCGCAGTTTCTGGAAGCTCTTAGAACCTGAATAGAACCTGTTCTACTCAGCCCGCGGACTTTGGAGTGTAATGTCAAATCTCCATAATGCGCACTAATTTCGTCTTATGAATGTCTGAAGGACGTCCGTTGCAGAGGCCTAGCACGTGTCGAGTTCGCAGTTTGCGCAGCACTCACAAAATGTAATGTAAAAATATGTGAAGCTATCCCTGTGACAGGCAGTGAAAGCCCATAGGGTTGTGAGACGTCCAGGCTCCATCATTTTCTAGACAGTCGGCTCACAGATGGCGCTTATGTCAGCCTTACGCGCCGGCCGCCCTTTACAGCCCAGGAAAATTCCTGGTACATATTTCTGATAGAGGCTGAGTCGACGCCAGGGCCATAGTGAGGCTGGAGAAACTAGGTAAATTGATAACATTCACCTAATCGGGACTCGAACCCGCGACCCTCCGGCTTGTAACAGTGCCTGAACCAACTACGCTACTACCGTGTGCCCCACTCACAGAATGTTGAAAAGAGATTTCTTTCATGCTTGAAACTTGATTACTAATGACAGTGTTAACTGAAAGCGTTTAGGAAAGGTAAATCTTCTTTTTTTGCGAAGCCCAGTTAAGCCAACGTTTTCGATAGTCATGGCTGGAGAGCCATCTGTGGCGATTGGCACAAGCATATGAATGGAAGCAGTCATCTCCAGAAAGCCAGCATAAACGTTTTGAAATATGTCTTCACCTGTGATCTCCCTATGCAACGGTATAGCTCGTCCTTAATTTTAAAAAAAGGGTCACGTGGTAGCGTAGTTGGTGGAGGCACTATGCTACAAGCCGGAAGGTTCGATTCCCAATGAGGTCATTGGATTTTCCAACTCTTCTAATAGTTTCAGCCGCACTATGGCCCTGGGGTCGGCTCAGCCTCTAGCAGAAATGAGTACGAGGAATCTTCCTGGGGGTAGAGGGTGGCTGGAGCGTAAGGCTGACAACTTCACCGCCACCTGTGAGCCGACTATCTAGAGAGAATGTTGGAGTCTCGACGTTTTACAGCCCTGTGAGCCCCCATGGCCAGTTACAAGGACAGCTTTAATACTGTCATGTCAGAGATAGCAATGGCACCCCAGGCGAAGAACGGCTGCTTTAGTATGAGTAATTTGGAATTTCTTCAGGCTTTATTTATTTTCGTCCTCTTCGAGTATCTGTGACATGGACAGGCTGTAGATACGTACAGGGAAGCTAGCGCAAGAGTTTATGGTAACGTTATCTAGGGACATCCTGAAAGTTACTGTCAAACCCGAAGTTTATTTAAATGGTATATACAAAGCAGAAAACCCAGTGCATCCCCATACAAAAATCATCTGGTTAAAGCAGTTTAGGTAGGCGATCGGCATTTACTATGAGAATCGTACTGAGGACACAAATGTACTGTGTGGGAAGAATGCAGTTGTGTAATGTTTAGAGCACGTGGTATATATTGTTACAGCTGTGATGTAGAGATTAATCACAAATTGCAGGACACTATTTGTGTTTATTGCGGTATTTTCTTAAAAATTTTTGTAAATACCATAGTAATATTTTCCATTGCTCTTATTCAGTCACTCTCAGTTACGTGTTTTCAAGATATTCATGTACAAGGCAGTCGGCATTCAAAGACGGACGAATGTTATATGCCTAATCCGGTTTAGTTTTGTGGGTGCGCCCTAGCACGTGAGTTCATAATCCAACCCGGTGGGATGGTTGTTGACCCCTCGTTCAGAGGTCAGTTGGGATCAAAGTTTGTGGATGCCGTCCCCGTGATGCGTTGAGGACTAGGACTCCGTATCACTCACGTGGCGGGCTCTTGTCGTTAGGTAATGAACCTGCGGGTTCCGTACAAATTTTGGAATTTCTTAACAAGCTCAGCGACTGCCGCCATTGCAAGAAGAACCTATTCCGTGGTTTCAATTATCATTGATTAATGCTACATTTGGAGCATAGCTCTGTATGGGGCTGAAACTTGGACACTTAGGGCAGTAGATCAGAAACATCGGGAAAGTTTCGAAATGTGGTGTTGGAGAAGGATGGAGAAGATCAGTTGGACCGATTATGTGAGAAATGAAGAAGTGTTAATTAGAGTCAGTGAGCAGAGGAATATCCTACACGAAATAAGAAAATGGAAGGTTAATTGGATTGGTCATGTTTCACGCAGAAACTGCCTTCTAAAAGAAGTTATCGAAGGAAAGATAGATGGGCGGATAGAAGTGACAAGAAGACGAGGAAGAAGACGTAAGAAGATGCTGGATGACCTTGGGGACAGAAGAGGATACTGTCATTTGAAGGAGAAAGCTCTAGATCGCATTAAGTGGAGGAATTGTTTTGGAAGAGACTGTGGACCTGTCGTCTTGACAGATTACTGATGATGATGATGATGATGATGATTAATGAGAATGACATTTAGAATGCAGGCCCCTGGCCAATCCGGTTATGGGTGTGTTTATGGTTCAAATCCTCTGCTAGTCTGTGTAGTCCCTACCGTACGGCTTCGTGGCCGATCGGTATAATGAAAGATGAACTTGGAAATGACACCACGCTGTTTTGTACTTATTTAGATACCATATTTTCGAAGGAGCGTACTCGTTCTGTCTTCTACCTTGAAGACAGGAATATTGTTTTCTTCGAAAAGTTGGTATCTAACTGCAAAACTACATCTCAGAAGACTGCAATATTAATTAAAGCCCGCCCACGTGAGACACAAAAGTCCCATGCAGAGAGCACTACATTTGGCATTCAGGTCGGTGAACGGCACGCAGAATAGTAATATAAATATGGATGAGCTGTTATTTGAATCATTTTAGCAATGTGTAGCTAATCCTAGCAGGTTACACCGTACGACGCATGCGCAATGTACCACATGGCTGGTCAGTGCTGCTGTATCGACCCCCGCTCCCTCCTCTGAGCATGCTGCTGCTGACCTTGCGTAAAGCAGCTTCGATAGGTCACCGCTTTCCACTTAGTGGCGCCACTTGTGTGGTCCTCGTCAGGGGAAAGAGCAGAAGCACTCACTTCTGGTTACGATCATCTATTTATAGAAGACTGATTTGCACGCTCAGCTGTCGAATATCACATTCTCGTCTCCAGTGTAGTAGGCCAGGACATGAATAGCATTCTCGTCTCCAGTACTGTAGGCCAGGACATTAGTCACATTCTCGTCTCCAGTACAGTAGGCCAGGACATGAATAGCATTCTCGTCTCCAGTACAGTAGGCCAGGACATGAATCACATTCTCGTCTCCAGTACTGTAGGCCAAGACATGAATCACATTCTCGTCTCCAGCACTGTAGGCCAGGACATGAATAGCATTCTCGTCTCCAGTGTAGTAGGCCTGAACATGAAACTCGCTGGCGTGACTGAAAAAATTGGCAGTTCAGTTGAACGCAGTCCAAACTCAGTGACGATGTCATTTTATTCTCTTACTTGCCAAAACGGGTGAAGCGCCTGTTTCGCGTCGATTTGCCTGTTATGATCGAGACTAAGAACTTCAGCAGAACGATCAGTTATATTTGAATGACATATCTGTATACTTGTGGAACTGTAGATGCAGGTGAGAGAAGGATTTCTCTAGTTATTGCCGCTAATGAGAAACTTCGGTAATATTCGGGTGTTTTCAGGATGATTGTTGGCGATAGTTTAATATATAAGTTCGGAAATTGAGCGTAGCTGTCCATTTCGTGTACCTGTTACGGAAACGGCCATACTTACAGAAGAACTACTGCATTTCCTTTGCAAGTTTCGATCGTAACTTCCTTCCGCTCGTGTGAATATTTAGCGAAGTTCTGCGCGTAAGCAACAGATGCAAGTCGCCATGTGAAGTTTCCGCCATTTATAACCCATCTTAACCAAAATTAGAGTGTATAGACGTGCTTTGTTGAAGTTCCCACCGTGATATGTCACGAGATTCTATGACGCTGTTCTCGAGTTTTAATGCGTACAGACGGATATATATGTATCGACCTGCTGCTCACATGAACTGTCCTATACATGGCAACGCGTGGCGGTTATGGTACCGTTTTAACAATATAAAAGACAGTGCTTACCTCCTGCTGTAACATCACGGCCATAGCTTTGCCCATACGGCGAATTTATGGCTATCGTATGTAAGGCATCTAAAATTGTTGAGGTAAAAAAAGTAAAGGTATCCCTGTAACAGGCCGTGGAGGCCCATAGGGTTGTGAGACGTCCAGGTTCCCACATTTTCTAGACAATCGGCTCATAGATGACGGTAAGGTTGTCAGCCTTACGTGCCGGCCGCCCTTTACCCCCAAGAACATTCCAAGAATATTCCTGGTGCTCATTTCTGTTAGAGGCTGAGTCGACCCCAGAGCCATAGTGCGGCTGGAAGGATTAGGTAAATTGAAGAAAATCCAATGGCCTCATCGGGATTTGATCCTGCGACCCTCCGGCTTGTAGCATAGTACCTCAACCAACTACGCTACCTGAGGTAATAGTCTTATATCACTTGAATCCCTGAACAAATCTTCGCGAAGCTCGATATGTATATCATGCCACCTGAGGCTCTTTTTACAGCCGTCAGTAATACCAACACAACAGTCGCCTCTAATAATATTAATGTCGAATTTCTGAACCGACCGTCATGAAACTAGCCTGAGGCTACCTCAGCGGCGTACTTCATAAACCCATCAGTAATACCAACACTGAAGCCCCTCAAATTGTCGCGACAATAACCCTAATATTACTGAATACCTGAACCGATCGTCATGAAACTGCGTATAAAAACCATGCCACATGAGGTACTTCGAATGGGACATGTCATAAATATCTTCCCTGGGCATTACCAGTATTACGGCCGCTATAATTTTTGATGTGGAAACCATAAGCTTAATCCCATTTAAACACTAATTTCATGGATGTAATAACACAATCCTTTAATGGACCTCTTTTCTGTGTGCATGTATGTTTAGTGAAGAATGAAGCTATCAGAATACAGTAAAAATGAAGTTACACTTCCAGACGAATGAAAGACCATGTTTTCGAGATTGTAACTTATTTAATTAAATATTTCTGCTGGAGCGTACATTCGGATACGTGTTAGCACGGTGTTGGGGAGTCTTGGTAGCGTAGTTGGTTGAGGCATTATGCTACAAACCGGAAGGGTACGGGTTCGATTCCTGATTAGTTTTTTTTTCATTTTTCAATTTACCTAATATTTCCAGTAGCATTATGGCCCTGTGGGCGACACAGCCTCTAACGGAAATGAATACCAGGAATCTTCCTGGAGGTGAAGGGCGGCCGATGCGTAAGACTGACAACGTCACCGCCTCTGTGAGCCGATTGACTAGAAAATTTGGGAGCCTCGACGTCTCACAACCCTGTGGGCCTCCGCCGCCTGTTAACATGGATAGCTTTATATTTTACCTTTATTGATTTCATGAGGGACAACTTTACCTTTTACCTCTACACATTCATATTTGTTTGTTTGTTTTTTTTTTTTACTTGTATGAAATACACATATTTTATCGGAAGAAAAGTTGGCGATTAGTTATTCCCAGAACTTCTTGTTCATAATAATTTCATGCCTCAGAACACTGAGAACACATTCTGCGGAGATACTGATATACTGCGGAGATATACTGATTGAGAATTTCGTGATATTTACCGGATTCTCCCNCCCCCCCCGGGCAGATACCTGGGTAGACCACCACAGAGTTTTGCACCGCCGCCATATCTCTAACTGCTGAGGTGCGAGGTCCGGAGGTAGACATGAATGTTTATGAGCAGTGTGAGGTGCGTTACGTCAGTGGCTCTTCAGCTGCCGTCCTCAGCCTCTTGTAGAGTTCGCCCTGATTGGCTGTGTCGTGACATTTTGTGAGAAGTGTCTGCACAAAAGTTGTGCTATTGTAGCCACACAAAGAGGCGAAAGAACCGGTTTACGTGGCCACATTTTCCGAGTTTCATCTCACATATTTAAGCTGCCTCATTATTGGAACTTGAACAGAGGTTTTACTGCTTATGATTGAAATTTTGATAGTAACGTTGGAAGGGGCTGGATGGGGGTGAAGTCTTGATGGTACACTGTTTGGAGGGGGCTTCATGTGACGCATGCAATCAGCGTCGAATTTGCTTCAGGTTCGAAGAA
Source organism: Cryptotermes secundus (assembly GCF_002891405.2). Taxonomy (NCBI): domain Eukaryota; kingdom Metazoa; phylum Arthropoda; class Insecta; order Blattodea; family Kalotermitidae; genus Cryptotermes; species Cryptotermes secundus. The sequence continues at coordinate 187,912 of NW_019734319.1, forward strand.
ACCCACGGAAAACCCTGGTTTAAATAATACTTTCTCGTGGTTTAGTGACTATAAACGGCGTTTGCATTTGTAATCGGATTTATTGAAGTCTTATAACTCGTAACTGCAAGCAAAGATTATGCTGTCATTGTTCTACATATTTCACGAATCACTATAGGACACACTAGGTCTTTTCAGTCTGTTAGAGTCTTCAGTAGACGTTGCTTGGTAGCGGCTTTCAATGGCGGACGTTCCCCTTCCTCTTGGTTCCTGAACTGTCCGTGGCCTCAGCTACCAGTTTATGACAGCAGCAGCTCACAACAACTGAACCCCAGTGGTTATCTGACTAACTTACCAACCAACTCACAAACCTCACTAACTAACTTTGCCTGCTTATAACATTTCGACGGGGCGCGTGTAGAAAACACCGTTCCTCTGTTGCTCTTTATTTGTTGCCGTGAAAATATGCTTGTTTACTGAACCGTTACTTAGCAACGGCTGTATAGTTGCTTATTTCGCGGTCATTGCCTAGAAACGGGTCTACATGTCACAGCACAAAAAATAAAGAGAACACCTCGTGTGCACGACAGAGACCAGTCGATTCATAGTAGACAAGGACATAAGTACGCAGTTCTTTTAACGTTGAATCCTTGGGAACGTGTAGCTGCTGCTGTGCTTCAGAAGGTTGAGTGATGAGAGCAGCTACGAAACTTGCCCCTGTGCAGCTTGGTCCATCTTCTTGCAGCCTCGAAGTGTATGGGTTTAAATAGGACGGGTAGGCCGTAGGTTCAGATCCTAGAGCCAAGCTGAACTTGACACACAGCACCGTTAAGAAAATGGACAATTATTCATAATATAATCTACGGACGAGAGCTTCGAGAATTACCGACCTGCATTACATAAATTAATGTTTAAAAGAAAGCTGGTTTTCAAATTTCGCGAATAACAAATTTTATATTAATGTAGCACAGATCAGTAGTTACCCTGGCTCGTCGGAAGTAAACTTCTGTTGTATAGAAATCATTGTGTACAAGTGTCAACATTTGTTACGCAGATCGGTAGAGAAGTTTGAACGCTTTCAGATAATGACGTTGCCAGTTGCAGATGTGGTTGCCATAGCAACATTCCTCACCGTTACAGTGTGCTTCCCCTTATCGCGATATCTGTTTCTCATTTCCTGGCCCTGTTCTAATGTTCAGTGGCTCTCGTTGTATGTTTCATGCGCAGCCAGTTTATTCAACAGTGTTTCCTTGAGGCGTATAATAGCACGTACTCCACTGGAGTACACGTGTTTCGAAGTTCGTCGTCTGCTCTTACTCATACGCCTTTCCTATTGACGAGGATATGAGTTTATTGCTGTAAGCTAATCGCATCGCAGATAAACAGAGTGTCGCTCATTCCTGGAGCTGAGCCCTTCTTGAGAAGACGCCAATTGTGCAGCTACTCAAGAACTTCCCGGCATCTTATGGAGCCCGAAGGTTCATTACCGTCTTCACAAGAGCTCTCCACTTGTCCCTATCCTAAGCCAGATCGATGAGGCCGCGCCATAGCTCAAGTGGTTAGTCGCTGGCTTCCCACCGCGGCGGCCCGGATTCGATCCCGTGTCTGGTCAAATGGGATTTGTGGTGGACAAAGTGGCGCTGGGGCAGGTTTTCTACGAATACTTCGGTTTCCCCTGCCAATCTTCATTCCACCAATTGCTCCACAATCACCCTCACCTATCATCTGGAGCTGGTACAATAGGCCAGAAGTGGCCGCGGTACAAGGGACTTAGTCCCACCCCACTAGCAATAAAAAAATAGCCAGATCGATCCAGTCCATACTGTGACGGATCTGCTCAAATCATTGCTAGGCAACGGCTCGCTAAACACCCCACAACCGACGTGCACGCAACACTAGAAGGACGTCCATCTTTAGGCCACGCCAGAAATACGAGCATGCAACAGTATGAAGAGTGTTTCCTATTGCTAGGCAGCAGCCAGCGTGCCAATGGACTGGCTAAGTAGCGATCACGTGGGACCCCCAACAGAATAGCACACAACAATAGAGGGGCTTTGTTTCCTGTGCATGGACCGTGCCGAAGGTTAATAGGGGACAACGGACGATAAATACATGGACGTTAAGACAACGAAGGTCTTTTGCAGAGAGTCGTAGTTGAGAAGCCGTGAGTCAAGAACACGAAGCCGTCATGTAAAGGAGTTGTGAGGATTGCGCTGTGAAATGTTAGCAAACGTTGACGACTTTGTGTGATGTAGTTCAGTAATCTTGAAAGTGTTATAATTACTTGTAATTACGACCTGTGCGAAATCAAACCCCGCCTACAAGTCACTAATATACGTGATAATACCCTCCCATCCTATCTCTCTAAGATCCATTTTAATTTTGTCCACCCACCCACGTCTCGGTATTCCGAGTGCTCCCTTTTCTTGTGGTTTTCCCACCAATATCCTATATCCACGCCTCTTTTTCCCCACTCCTGCTACATGCCCTGCCCATCTCATCCTCCATGACTTAATCATTGTAATTGTACTTGGCGAAGAGAAGCTCCTCATTGTGCAGTTTTCTTCATCCTCCTGTCACTTCATATCTCTTCAGTCCAAATATTCTCCTCAACACCCTGTTCTCATACACCCTCAGTCTATGTTCCTCCCTTAATGTCAGAGACCAAGTTTCACACTCATACAGAAGCACAGGCAAAATTATAGTTTTAAACATTTTAGAGAAACAGAGTGTACAAGCGGAAATTTCTTTACAAGAGTACTCTCTTCTGGGATCTAACGCCGAGCAATCAGTAGAAGTTAAACGAACTTTCTGATGAATATAATGCTGCCATCATCAGCAATGGCGAGTAAGCTAAGCACGTAACGAGTTAGAAGCAGGCAGCGTACTTGCTTTGCGTTATGCTGTTCTGAAACTTCGGTGAACTTCCACTGGACTGCACGGTGTCACATCGCAGAAGTTAGTTGCCGCTGTGAGAACCTCAGACCCAACATAACAGCGTCGGAAAGTGTTTCCGCGCAATGTCTGTGCCGTGAGGGCCTCAGGCGCGACGTGGCCCTACGCTGCTGACTTCCCGGTCACCAAGCTGTAGACCACCCTTTGTCGGCTGCACCAAGGAAGCCACCTGACTGGTGCCGTCTGAGCTGTTGTTATAAGTGATTCTTTCTCTTGTTCTTGCAGTCCGCCAGGGAAGGAACCTGATCCCAATGGATCCGAACGGCTCATCGGACCCCTACGTGAAGCTGAAGCTGATCCCCGACTCGGACAACGTTAAGAAGAAAACGAAGACTATCAGATCGTCTCTGAACCCCGTCTGGAACGAGACCCTGACTTTGTGAGTAGCGCCAGCCGCCTGCAGGCCTAGATTGGAACTGGTCTGGATGTGCGCCCAACACGCCTGGGGCCCGCATTTCCACTGTTCACGCGAGCACTGCCATGCCCAGTCCATAGTCGCGTATCTGTCTGCTGAAGGAACACGAAACAATTCGATATATAACTGTACTTGTTGGTTTGCGTTGTGAGTCGCGGTCACTCACTTTAAGGGAAGAACACATTAATGCCTGAAGAGTTCTCTGTTCTGGGATGTAACAAGTTGCTTGGTAACTATGTCATGCTAGTTTCTTCCTCGGCTTATTCGTCGACCGTGAAAATGGAGGCGACATGTTCCTCCGAAACGTCGGTTGGCGTTCAAGGACAGAACTCTTCATAACCAGCGGTATGTTAACATCAAATCCTAGATATTAAGGGTTACTTAGTTTACGTTTCTTTTTAATATTATCCTCGGGCATACAGTTCATATAATGAACTTGTCATCTGTAAAAGTGTGGTGTTCTGAGTTCCGAAACACATGAATCTTGTTCCCTTCGATTTTAATTCTACCAAAGGATCAGTCTTTCCGAAAACTTTGTCATGAATCCATAACAGCGATCTTATATGCAGTGTTTTGGGTTTTGATGCTGTGTAACTGCCAGGCGGTTATCCAGCTCGCTGGAAGGACTGCTTCCATCTTTAAGATGGAAGCCACTTTCTAACCTGGAACATTCCAGTATGAATCTTCGGTGCCATGAAAACCTCAGATTTTAGGACAGTATGAGGATGGAGTACCACTCCTTGTCGTCTGTCCACTAGTACATATTCAACATACACTTGTAATGTGTCGTCAAGTCAGTCGAATTGTTTCCGCCTGCCAGTTATGTGCACGCTACCTAGCAGTACAGTTGTGTCGGAGAAGTTGCCGCATGAGTAAGGGGTTTCTCCTCCACATATCCAGTAAGTGCCAGCGTTCTGTTTGTCTACAACGTGTCTGAAGATGCGTAATCGTTAGAAAGTTACTACATTATACTCTCAGAACCAAATAACCAAACCGGAGACCCCGCTGAGCACACAGAACTCCAAGGAATGGTACCATCGCAGCTGCTCCAAATAATGGTCTATGGCTCCCTCAGTTGTTAACACCTGAGTGCTCTGGCCTGTGCCATACCTCTTCCCCGCCTGACGTGTAATTGTGATTTTCATTTCATGTATCCTGTTGTATTGTAATATACAATTTCTTTATTAAAACCGTCACAACACAACTATGTTGAGGTCAGTGCCAAGTTTGGCTCTGCTACATGTTTCGGCTATTAAAAGATTTGTAAGATGAGGCCCCGACTATATAATTAACATTAATATTACTATCTACATCACGAGGCTCCAATAACAGTTTATTATATATACACAAAATATAGTATACTCCAATTTGTCCTTGGGAAAGCAACAAAATCACAAAAACTAACGACTGACTCGATGATGAAGGCATCAATCGAAGAATTTTATTCTTGTTTTATACTGTAACTTTTGTTTTATATAATCTAATTTATTGCAGTTTTACGCCAAGTATTTTAATATAATTAATATTATTATATCCAATTTTATTAGTACTGCAGTTCAGTGGTTGTATATATGTTGACATGTATTTGCCTGTTGATGGCTTTTAATAGCCGAAACATGTAGTGCCAGACTTGACACTGACCTTAATATAGTTGTGTTGTGACGGTTTTAATAAAGAAATTGTAACTATGATGTTAGCCTTGCGGCATCTTCGTGTTATAAAATGTGCAACAGTTCGCGTAGGTGCTACATCTAGATTTAAAAAATCTGTTTTCCTGAATTATACGTAAATCCATAAAACGTAGAAAAAATATCTTGGTCATAAAAATTCTGCTCCGTTTTTTTCTACAACTTTTGTTCGGGACATTTTTCATTCTGATAAACGTTTTCAGCGCGTTACGCTCGAGATGCGGACACAGACAGGGGGTCCTCGTGTAAAATTCCCCTCCCGTCGTTGTTGTCCGATTTTAAAACAAATTTGAATATGTCAACAGGTATTCATAAAATTCCCTAATGTAAAATTTCATGAAATTCTATCTAGCAGTTCTTGTGTTTCAGCGCGGGAACCGACAGATAGGCGAACGTGGCGATACAGATAGGCGCCATTTTGAAACTTTTCGTTGGGAAGGCTCCGAGAAATGAGACGCGGTGGTGTGTGAAGCTGACACATTATGATGTGCCGATGGGCTGGTTGTGTAGCACAGATAGGAAGCAGTAAATGTAGCATATACACGGGGTTGGTTCAGAATTTCACAATTGCCTTTACGCACACATTTAGTCATTTACGCTTCGTCACAGATTTCTATGTCTCTCTCCCATCTCGGCCTGCACCCATAAGCCTGTGCTTCGCTGAGGGCGTGTGTGACGTAAGGATTCCTGTCACAGTGTCCAGTCCCTCTCCCATTGTATTGCACGGACATCGCTCTGCTATGAACTGCACGGAAGGGCTGATAAATGAAGTTTTTTACGTGTCTTTTTCCTCTTTGGGGGGGGGGGGGCATCTATTTTGGTGTTGATATGCGCGCACGAGCCGGTCACGGTAGCCGAGCGGTCTAAGGCATGCACTGTCTTCACTCGCTCGGAAGCCGGGATCGTGGGTTCGAATCTCACTCAGGGCATGGATGTTTGTTTGCGTTTTTCTGTGTTTGTCTACAGTTAGAGGCCTTGCGACGAGCTGATCACTCGCCCAAGGAGTCCTACCATATGTGTAAGATCTAGAAAAACCGAAGCGAACGGAGAAGTTCATGGAGGTAGGCCTAGGCCCACATTTTCTTGACCTCGGCACTAGTTGGAGGTGAGTGGTCAGCTTCAGGCCCCGGCCACTTTACCCACGGGGAAGAAGTGCCTCTCCTATCTAACGGCTGGTCGCCATTCTTTGGCGAGTGAGCAGCAGCACGTGCATTGCGGCTCCCCCTAGTCTCGTTAGTGGTAGATCTCACGGTGCGGGACCTCGAGGAAGAAGGAAGCATTGCATCCGCGACAAGTAGACACCGTTGCTAGTAACGGGCATGCGTTGACATGGGAAATTGTCGCCACTGTTGACAGGCGCCTTGCCATAATAGCACGGCTAGAAGACGATCCAGAGAATCAGAGCGGGAAAATCAGCCAGAAGGATTGTTCAGTGTCAAGCGATGTTTCGGAGGAACATGTCGCCTTCATCTTCAGGGTCGAAGAATAAGCCGTGCAAGAAACAAGCGTGAAAATAGAGCTCTGCTTGTCACCCGTTTTTATGCTGGTTTCTTGTTCAGCTTATTCGACCCTGAAGATGGAGGCGATATGTTCCTCAGAAACGTCGGTTGACTTTAACGGACTGCACGATGTTACGAGTATATCCCACTGCTGTGAGAACCTCGAATCCTTATTCGACAATGTTTGCTTGGAAGCCCAAGATGATGACCGTCTCAGGGAAATAAATTGTGTGGAGAACGGTCATGTGCAGGCAGCCACCTTACCGCTCGGGTGGGGGAACTCGGCCACTGGCTGTAAATAGATAGCGCTGTGCTAGGTGAAGTGGTGACGTCACTGTGCTGATTGCTGCTGCGCTGTGCTTCCACCTGTCTCTGGGGTCGTTTGAACGAAAGGTCACCCCACCCCCATTGCTGTAACGCCGCAGAGCTATCTGTACCCAAATAGAAACGCGGGGCTTTATACCTCGCTGAACATGAAGCATAAATGAGTTCAGAAAGCAGCGCCGAAAGCTTCCCAGGGTTGCTGTACGCCAGAAAATCCCGCGATTACAAACTGACGTGCAGAGTATATTTGCTGTTGGGATACAGTTTAACGTGAATCATTCTGTATATTTCTTGTGGTTGTTATATGGCGGTCTGTGGGGTTGGCCCCACAATCATCACAAAACATATTTACGTCCTGTCAAACTGACAGATCCATTTCACAGCCAAGATCTACATATATTTTGTAATATTTATTCATTGAGGGTGGAAGATATGGGCGGGACATGTAGTAGGCATGGTAGGGATGAAATATACGTAAAAGTAGTTTCGACGGAACACCTGGAGAAAAGAGACTTTGAAGATTTAAGCGGAGATGAGAGTGTAATATCGTGACATGCCAACGCATTTCCAGGCAACGGCTCGATAAACACACCGCGATACGCGCACGCAACAATAGAACGAATATTTATAGCTCGTTGCTAGGCAACAGTCAGCGCGCCAATGGACGTGCGAGATGGCTATCACGCGACTTGTTTTCCGTGTGGTCTGCGCTACGAAACAGTATGGGCTGTGTTTTCTGTGCGTTGTCCGTGCCGAGAGGATATGAGAGATTACGGGAATGGGAATTGACTTCAGTTGAGTTCCGAAGTTCCAAGGGAACAACAGTGTGGCCAGAAGAAGAATGAGAAGACTTAATGTGTGACATTACATGTGCTATAGTTACAGTAATCTTGAGAGTGTAAGAACTAATTGTAGTTAGACCAGTGAAGATCCAATAAAGCGATACACCAATCAAAACCCGCGTCTTAGTCACTAAAACACGTGACAATATTATGGCGGGGGCGGTAATAACCGGATTCATTTCCCCCAGAAGAAAGTCCAGCGGGGGGCTATAACGACCAACGGCACTAAACCAACCCTAGGGTTCCGTAAAAGGGCATGAAATTTATTGAGTAGCTGAGAGACAGTTAGTTTCTGTGGAGTGAGTCGATTGGCCACATGAGTTATGGACTCATGATCTACTCAAAATGCCTATAGATGTCTGGGCATGCACCGCGCCCGCCCGCAAATAACACCGCTAAACTACCTAACTGATTTCGGTTCAACTTGGCCTCACGAACTTAAGCCAAATTACGTGGGTCATTTCGATTTCAGTACCGATCACAGTGGCCCCGCGGTCTAAAGGCATGAACAGTCTGCGCCCGCTCGAACACTGTAATCGTGGGTTCGAATCCCACACGAGGCATGAATGGCTGTGTGCTTTTATTCTGTGTTCCTGTTGTTCTATGTGTAGCTAGCGGCCTGATCCTCCTTCCAAGCAGGCACACCGACTTTGTGTAGATTAAGAAACAGAAAAAGCTGCAAGGCCCCCAAGGGCTGTACAGTCATAGATACATAGATAAATTTAGATTTCAGTTCACTTTAACCGTCTAAACGCCAGTGGTTACTATTACCACCTGCTTTAACATACTAAAACTGCATTCTCCCCACAGATTCTATTTGTGTGTGCCATATGATTATCGCAATAAACAGCCACTCTTTCCCCAAACAACATTAACCGGTTGGTCTTTGTAGTGATTACGTACGTTCGTAATGTGTTTCCTGTGAGGTACGAACTAAACTTTTATATTTTATTTAGGATAAGGGCCTTAGCCTGTCTTAGTGGTTTGAACCAGGTCTGTAGCACGAGTATAGCCAAGGGTAGGAAACCCCACTTGCCTGCTCGCCCGAGGCGAGTAGTTTTTACCATCCGGTGACTAAAAATTTGCTATACGAGTAGTTGTTTAAACTGTTTTCCCCCTCGGATTTCGAATGCTGTGATTGAATTTTCGTGTTTTTACAGTGACATTATTTCGACAAATTTCTATTGGACTTTTCTTTCCGTGTTTAAGAATCCGTCTTTACTTTTCCAAAAATGAAGGCTTCACGTGCACTTGAAAATGCACAATAGAGAAGCTGGAAGCGTGGTTCACACTCCTCAACAAAGCACTGTCAGTAGTTGCTGCTCTTGCACCGTTCTGTGGCGATGGATAAACATGCGTCGCTCTTGCACGCTGGCTGTTTAAACGATTTACTAATGATGAATGGCTACCACTCGAACTGCTTCACCCACAACGTGCGACTGGCCGGTCGGTACTTGACAAGAAAGGCAGTACGCCGCATAGAGGGTGGAGGGCGCCACTTATCTGATGGTTGTACGGTGGTTGGAGTGTGGGTGGTGAAATCATGGTGATTCAGAACGAACTTTTTGTTGAATGGTATATAGGAGTAGGTAGGTTTAAGTCAAAGTCAAAGTTATGCCACGACCGACGGTCAGTCGGCCAGTCTGTCTTGGCGCAAAGTTCCATCTTGGGTCCAAGAGCAGATTTTTGTTGCTGTCAGATAGTAGACGGTTTGTTAATATGGGGCGCCCTCTCTAAAGAGAGGTTGGGTCTATCGTTTACAATTGCTGCTGGCCCTCGCCAACGCGGTCATTCTCGTGTCCGAATCCCGCAGTAAGGACGTTAACACGAAAACAGAGGACATTGTTAGAATCCGCTACCAGGCAACGACGGGTTATGACATAACAAACTTAGCGTGTGCTGTATTTGAGAAGTCTTAGTGCATGAATTAGTGAGAGATTACATGTGGTTATCATTTACAAGTTCTCAATAAATGAAATTGTCTGTTCACTAACACGTGACATATTGGTGGATCTAGGAAACGTTTTCAAGCTCCTGAGTGCTGTTACATGTTCCGTTGACAGCAAGGCAGTTCAAGGCTGGCGTTGTGTAGTTCAAGTGCATTTTATATAGGCAGGCGGCCTAGTTGTGTGGACAGCCGATTGGAAATACTTTCGAAATAAAATGTGATGGAGTACTTAGCAGTGTGAAGATTGTGAATGAATCTGGTGTAAGCAACTGAGTTCAGACGTTTGCAAGTGACGTCATATGCCTGGTACGAGGTGAAGGAAGTGAGGCCATGCAAGGCTTTACGAGGTGACGACTGGTTTAAGGCGCGTCCACATTACTCGTGCTCGTGCTCGCGCTCGCCAGGCTTGTGCTCGTCGGGAGACTCGTCTGCCTTTTACTTGTGCTTTTAAATCTTCGTCCACACTACTTCANCGGCGATTATGGATCGTTTGACGATGCTGTCATAACTACGGCCTCTTCCTATTGGATGGCTTCACACGCTACACTTTCTCAAACCTTTACTTGCACTGCGAGAATTCTATGTAGGTTGCATATTCCTTCCGCCGCAGTCTCATTGTAGTGTACGCCGAAACGTTGGAACGGCAGCAACACACAATTTAGCGAAATTGCGGAAATCGAAGTTAGACACTAGACACAGACGGCGATAACGTGGAGTTTAGAACAGTATAATTTGAGATCGAAATCCGATAATTAGCTCATGGCGTTTCGTAGCATTCTTCTCGCAAGTTTATGGCAGAGGAAAGTACCTGGACGCAGGCTGGACTACCTGGGTTCAGACTCTGGCATATCCTCTTCTTCTCCATGCCCATCACCGCTCGTATGTGTACCGAGTCCAGTACAGTTCAGTACAGTAGTTTGGGCTCGGTTCTCGAGGGCCCGTCTATCGGCTGCCATGTGCTGGCTTTCAGTTGAGGCATTTTCCCGCATTGTGTGTATGTGCGTGCGTGCGTAAGAGAGACCGGGGGGGGGGGGAGAGAGGGAGAGACGTGCGTGGGTGCTGATTTATACCCGGCATAAATAAAACTGCAGAACAGCGAAAGACTCGAATCGCAAACAGCAGACCTGAAGTACTCCCCGACGCAATCTTTCCTTAATATATAGTTATTTCACTGTATGGATCAAAGTTATCCTTGAGTGGCTGATACTACCTCGTCTAGTTAAGAAATTCTCCATGCTTTGTGGAGTTCGAAGTTCATTACCTTAATCACAAGAACCCATTACTTGCCATTGTCCTGAGCCAGATTAATTCACTCCACACACTCAGACCCTGTTCCCCAATGTTATCCGCCCATTCATAGACAGACTGTCTGTTCCCTGGAAGATAACATTTTATGTCATGTCTTCACTACGTACTACATGTCTTGCTCAACTTGATTTCATCGTCTTAAGAATATTTGTGAGTGTACAAATCATAAAGTTCTGTACTATGTATTTTCCTCCATCCTGCTGTTGCTTGCCCCTAGAGGTTCAAATCCTCTCCTGAACACCGCTCTCTGTGTTCTTCTAATTTTGTGTATTTAACCCTTCGTTCCTGGGTGAGGAAAGGATCGTCAATTGTCTGTTCCCAATGTAATCGCCATGGAAACAACATTAGTGTGCTTACACTCTGATAGATGGCCGTGAGTCTTCTTCAAAGAACAAAACGAGAAGTTGCGTTGGCTCTGTTGCTTATTTTCTTTGGCGCGGCAAGGCATTCTTGCGATTCCGCGGTAACTGTTTCTTAAACACATAGAGAGAAGTGAATGCTTGAAGTAATTAGCAGCATACCGGCGCACCTGCACAGCTGCTGTACCCAACACCGCACACTGTATACGTACTTCATTCGCCCATCGATCTACCCGATGATCTGTCAGCCCTTCGCCTGTTGCGACACACAACAACGAATACACAATGAGGGACGGTGTGTGACCGACCGTATCTGTGTTTTAGGGCCATGTGTATGTGGTGTCATGTCGTTCTCATGCCTTTGCAGTTTCCACGTACTGACACAGGTGACATATCAATCTCGGTGGAGGATATGTCGAGAAATAGTTTTCTTCCAGGTCGAATATCAGATGTTTTACGATTTGTGACCTATTTACTGACTCCCCTTCGTATCTCCAAAATCACAACTCGCCCCACTCGTTAAAACGAGTTCATACATCCTTGCGTCTGCCGTGGGCTCAGTCTCTCGAAAATGGGGGGTAGACATCGTCTACTGACCGCCAGGGCGCCTCATGTTGAGCAAGCTGCACTGTAATACACCGATACATATGGGAACGAATTCACGAGCCTATTTTGTAATGATATCCTTTTAACGTGCGCTGTCCATTCCCGTGGGCTTCTTTGCTGATCTGGAGCATGTACCTACTCCCGAAAAGCAATTTATGTCCCTTGGTACAGTACTGAGAATTATTCCAGATATTCTTTATGTTTGTTTTCGGGTAGCTAACGATAGATTTCAGTTCATATGAACTTCCAGGAATAGAGTTCGAAAAAGAGGAATCGTTTATTTAACCTTCTAATGGCCATGCGTTTAGTGACCCGTGCCGCCTACGCTGCTCGTGTTCTGTCTACCAGTACCATCTGCAGAGGACTGTGTTACCTAAATCCAGATGGCTGTGCATATATACATAAAGATTAACCCTTTAAAGACTCGAATCTGAATTAAGTTACTTTACGTCTGCGGCTTTCCGCCAATCAATTCGTCTTGGCGCCAACCCCTTGACGATCACGACCAGGGATTTTATTTATCATTTCATACTGAAAACCGCCACAACACAACATCAGTAACACTTGTAAGCAGCTCTAGAAGATACTTTGCTACATGTTTCGGCCTTCTATATGGCTATCATCAGGCAAATACATTAAAACTTTCGTTATTGAATTGCATGTTAAATATAAGTCACAGCGCTAAACTTCCAAGTACATACCGTATTTACGCATGTATAGGCCGCACATTTTTTGCCAAAAATTCAAGAGGAAAACTGGGGTGCGGCTTATATTCGAAATATTCGAAATATTCGAAATCACACTTCATTAAAAAAAAATATATATTCATAATTAGTAATACAGGGTGTAATACTCCTGAAATAATATTCCAAGAAAATTATTTTTTTCTATAATTTCTGTCTGAAAATTGTGCTGCGGCCTATACATGCGTAAATACGGTATATACAATAGTATAAAATGATATGAGTGAATACAAGTATATATCTCAATTGATGAGTTACATAGTCAAAAGTATAGTTTAAAATTGTATGCAATGGTACTTGGAAGTTGGTAGTTGCAATCGTAATGCATGTAATACTTATAAGGGCATATTAAATACAAAATGGCTGATATGGTGTTCGGAGGCCCGTTGTTATGTTGCATGTTATTGCTTAATATTTGATACTATTTGACTGGCGACTCGGTTGTGTAATTGTCTGATTTGATGGAGAGATAGATTACAATTGAAGAAAGTAGTCTTCTGGGATTTGGCACCGTGTGTATTTGGTGTCAACCGACGTTTCGGAGGAACGTCTGCTTTTACCGGTTCTCACGGTCTCTTCGCTTGCAGATTTCTTATATTTTTTCATCTACCCTGAAGATGGAGGCGATACGTTCCTCCGAAACGTCGGTTAACACCAAATATACACGGTGCCAAATCCCAGAAGACTGCTTTCTTCATAATCACCGCCGTGAAAGCCTCAAGTCTTACATAGATTACAAGTCTTTACCATTGTATATACTTGGAAGTTTAGCGCTGTGACTCATATTTTACATGCAATTCAATAACGAAAGTTTTAATGTGTTTGCCTGATGATGGCCTTATGGAAGGCCGAAACATGTAGCAAAGGTATCTTGTAGAGCTGCCTAAGAAATAATATATAGATAATAAGAATAATAAGAAATAATATATGATACACAACAGGATGCATTAATTAAAAAAAATATATTTATCAACTGAACCCTTACTGTCACAGTCCTTATGTAACTTCCTCTCTGACGAGAAGGTAGGTTTGTTTTTTTGAATATTCTTCGCCTTTTGTCAAGTGTGCGAATCGCCCCATATAGCATGTTACTGAATTGCAGTTCGAATGCCCCCAAACGCTTCATGTGAACCCCAGATACGAGGGACCAATGTACACAATAAGAAATATGTTGTGGATGAATGGTAAGTGCTCAACAAACCTATGGCGCACCCAACGTTAAAGATGAACACGGCGTGGCACCATTTCTCTTCTCCGCCCTGAGCTTTCTCGGAAGCATGTCACCAACTGCCCTCTCGTGTGTTGCGTTCTAATGAAATTAACTTTTTCACACCCACACACACAACAGACGCTTAGCAAACCACTATCACTTCCCAAGTGTTCTCTGTGTTTGTTTAGCTGTTTCTGCGTTTACAAACGCCCCACTGCAGATTGCTGACATCTGTTAGCTGACAGTGCAAATAACAAATCACAGACTAAATAGCTTTCCCATCCACACCAGATGTAATGATTATATGCCGCCGTTACTCGGTCTTCCGGATTTACTTCGACACCAGTCGAGTACACACGTCTTACGTGTATAACACTTCATATGTGACTTTGCATAGTCATTTCTTTTTCGTTTTTTGTTTTTGTGGTGGGGTGAGGCTGAGTCCACTTGGTACGTTGGCCACTAACTGGCCTATTGTACCAGCCACGGATGATAATGAGTGTGGAGCAGTCGGTGGAATGAGAATTGGCAAGGGAAACCGAAGTACTCGGACAAAAACCTGCCTGTGCCACTTTGTCCACCACAAATCCCACTTGACCTGACCTGAAATCCTGTCCGCCGCACTGAGAAATTGGCGATTAACCGCCTGAGCTATGTCACGGCCGGGAACTTATCAGAACTTCCCTCATTGGTCTTGGTACTCAGTAATTGCACACACAGAACTGTTATTTACTGCCTACCAGACTACACGGTGGCAGAATCCTGAGATGACAACACGAACCTTCACCGCTGCAAAAGCTTCCACTCTCATGACTGTTGGTTCCAGATAGGAGCCGATATCCCGACACACGCTGCGCTGCACGAGTTGAATATCTTGTTCTCTGTAAAACGTACACTTCCTCCGAGTGCCAGGCCGGTGACACGTGCGTGTGGAGCAGTGGCCTAACCATGAGAAATCTGCTCCAGCGTGCCGTTTCCGCTCACTAGGAGTCACACTTGACTGGCTACGGGCTGGACGACCGAGGGGGCGGAGTTTGAGTCCCGGTAGGGTCAAGAATGTTCTCTTATCCACGTCGTCAAGACCCAACCTCGTGTCCAGTTGGTACCGGGTGCTCTTTCCCCGGGGCATGAAGCTGACCACTCACCTCCAGCTAGTTCCGAGGTCATGAAAATGTGACCCTATACATTCTCTCCCCCATTCATCTTTATGGCTTGCTGCTTAAATAGTTAAGCAAAGAACAACTTTACCTTTTACAAGTCTCACACAAAGTTACCAGGGCCTGAACCCGAGAGAAGCTGGCATCTAACCGCCTGAACTGTGACGCGGCCAATTTATATGTACGTCGTTAAATATTAATGATACCGAGAAATGGTTCCATAAAGCTTAAAGGTCTTAATGAGATGTATATTCTGTGCCGGTGTCTCGCAGCCTGTTCGTCTGATCCACAGAGCGGCAGAACAGCAGTGATGTGCCCGTTCGTCCTTCCGTCCAACAGTCGCCTATATTGGACGTTTGCAATTATACAGTGCGTACAATCAANTTTACTAGGTGGAGAGAACCCACCCCCCGCAATACTGTAAATTCCGAACGGCATAACTGACATGCGCAGTGCTACCAACGAAAATAGCACTGCTCAATACGTCATTTAGTATCCAACACAAAACGACAAATTACAGATGGAGCTGGGTGTAAAATAAACCCAACAGTATTTTGAGGGTCAGAAAAATGAACTTGCAGGCAGGCAGGAGCTAGCAGGCGGGCAGGAAGCTGCTAGCTGAGAAACATTGCCCTGTGTTGTGTGTGTACACACAACAGAAAGGTCGTCTTAAACTACTCCACGAATTTCGATGAAATTTGATATTCATAGTGGAAATTAAGTTTGTTAGGCTGGTTTAGTTCTGTGGATTCTAAAGGGTTTTGACGATGGGCACGCGGTAGCGCAGTTAGTTGAGCCACTATGTTACAAGCTAGAAGGTCATGGGTGCGAGTCCACATGAGGTGGACTTTTTTTCAATGGACCTAATCCTTCCAGCCGCATTATGGCCCTGGGGTATACTCAGCCTATAACAAAAATGAGCACCAGGATTCTTCCTGGTGGGTAAAGTGCGGCCGGCACTTAAGGCTGACAACTTCACTGCCATCTGTGAGCTGATTGTCCAGAAAATGTAGGACCCTCAACGTCTCACAGCCCTATGGGCCTCCACGGCCCGTTACAGGGAAAGCTTTACTTTTTACTTTTACTTTATAAGTATATACTTATATTCTTGTATATAACACACAGAATTACTGGGTTTTTGAACTTTGTCCATCGTCCAGTATTCTAAAAACTAGAGAACGCAACGTTTCGGAAATTGTCTTTGTTTCCATCCTCAGGCGAAGGGGGAGGGATTGATGACGGAAACAGATCAGGTTTCCGAAGTGTTATTTCTTTTTTCAAGTTTTTAGAATACTGGACGATAGATGAAGTAAAAAAGAAACAATAATTCTGAGGATTTAGTTTTGGTTTATGTTAGTGCCCTGTTTCACAGGGTTTTGTTGGTAGTGCAGGAACGTCAAGGCCGATGAAAGCATTCTCATAACGTGCGCTTACGTTTGGACAGGCGCCCTGTTTCGGATCCAGAGGGACTGATGGTGAGCCACACTTGTAACCGTCATGTCCACTATGTTGCTGACAGGTCCTTTCAGTATATCATTTTTGTGTTGGCTCTTGTCATGTTCAGACACTCAGAACTGAGGTGGCTGTGTCATACCAAAACACACCACTCATGGTTCCCAGTGACAGGTCATTGGATAATGCCTGCCTCCCAACTCAGTCAAGGTCTCTTACAGTCACACTTCTCACCAAATGCAGTATTCCATACACTCTTAACCTCGGCAGTGGATACGTATGAGTAGTCAGCTTCATGCTCCACCAAGTTTACCCCCACATTAGAATCCTTGCAGCTGACACATCATTAATGTGCTGTATTTATAAAAACCTGACTTTTTTGCTTCTACAGTGGACCTCATAGAGAACACTCAAAGATATTATGAAATTTTCTTCATCCTCTTGCCAATATACACATAGCCATGGTGGTTAAAGCCATGTGTAACTAGAGTATTTGAGCTTGTTTGAAGTTTTAGCCAGTATATGTTCTGATATTGACAAGAAGAGTAACTGGATCCTGCATTGGGAATGGGTACTTCTGCTTGTCTTTAAACACAAAGATAAACCAAAACTTTCCAGCGGTTTCTACTCCCTTCTTATTTGTGTAGGTTGTGCAGTCAGCTTGCAGCACAATTATAGGGTGTACATTTATCTTGCTGCTCATAGCATACCAGCGTATATGCCCTGCAAATTTTAGGTATGTCTAGCAAGACCTATCAGCTTACATTTTTATATCACTTCCAAAGGGAAATATTGTTTTTTCTCTTTGATATGAAAGTTATGAAAAATTCTACACTTTGGTAAGTTTAAACCACTCCATCAAGCCCACTATCATGTTTCTGGCCATTATCCATCGCACTGTTTTTATCTAAAACACCGTCCTGTTTCTGTTTAAAAAATGCAATGTTTCAGAGACTGGATTCTGTCTCCATCTTCAGGTGAAACCTACTCATTTGGGCCCACATGATGAGCTAGTTCCTATACACATTGAAATTTTGATAAATTATTTTATAAAAGTAACGTTTTTGTGGTTCTTCACTTCTTTTAGCGAACTGAAAGCAGAAGATAAGGACCGACGATTGTTGATTGAAGTGTGGGATTGGGACCGCACATCTCGTAATGACTTCATGGGCTCACTGTCATTTGGCATCTCGGAGCTAATCAAAGCACCTGTCGAAGGCTGGTACAAGCTGCTGACTCAGGAAGAAGGGGAGTTCTACAATGTCCCGGTGCCAGAAGAAGGTGCTGACCTTGCATCACTCAAGAACCAGATGAGGGTAAGGATGTCAGTGTGCTTATGTTTCATGTTTTGTTGCTAGTCATAAACATTTGTACACTTTGCAACTGTGAATGAAGTCTCTCTCAGAATATACAAATGCTATTTTGACAGGCAAATAATTTCCAGTATATGAACATGCAGGTAAAGCAGTTTTGAAACTGTAATATCTGACAAATTATTAAGAATTGTTTAGGGATACATATAGCGAGTTTATTGTTCAATATTTCCATTCTAAATATACCCTTCAACAGAAAATCAGAAGTGTAGTCAAACAGAGTGGGGTATTTTAGAAACTGCAACATTCCCTACCGATTGAATCTTTTGATACTAAATTAATTAAGAGAACCTACTATTATATATATTCTTTCTTGGAAACCATAACTGATGGTTTCAGTTGTCAAAAATGAAAGTAGATTTATTTCTACTGACACTACCAAAGAGCAGAGAATTTTGTGGATCCCTTCCCACCATGACTCAGACTGTTGATGGAGGAGGCAGTCGCCACATACAGAAAGTGGCTGCAAGTGTTGCTGCATGTGCAGTGTTGAGCAGTAGGCATTGGGGTGATGTAGCTTGGACAGAAGCTGCAAACTTCCTGTTATGAAGTGCTACATGGCCGTTGGACCAGGACAGATTCTTTGGAATGAACTAAGCAGCCCAAAATATACATGAGACTTGGCACATGGACTGTAAGGAGTCTCTGTGGTGCAGGTTCACTGACAACTGAGTCAGATGTCATGAGAGTACACGAGATGAGATGAGACAGGTGTGACACTGAACCAGCAGCCAATTATACTTCATCATATGGAAGTGGGAGCCTAAAGCCACTTGTAGAGACATTCATACAAAAGAGTTTCTCATCAGTGGTTAAGATGTAGGATGTCACACATAATGTGCATGCCTCAACTGAGGATAAAACTGGTGATAGAAATAGAACTTTTATTGGGAAATTGACTTTTGTATTCAGTCAGTTCCCTAAAACCTCATGAAAATATTCTATGGGGTTTCAGTGCAGAAGTAGGGAGAGAAAATTGTTTTAAACCACTATCTGGGATCGAGAGTTTACTGAAATGAGAAATGATAATGGGCTTACAATAGTACATTTTGCCACATCACAAGAATCCTACTTCCAAAAGTTTGGGAGAGACTGTTAGTAAGGCTAGAAGCAAAATAAAGATGAACTTTTGTAACAGGCAAAGATCTCAGATAGGTTTGTTACTTTGGAAGGCACTATTCATAAGGTGTAAATACATACGCTTGAGTTGCAGTTTATTAAATGGCTGCAATACTTGGACCATTCATAGGTATTGCAGTTGTTGGTTCTTAGTGGGCTGGATTGAATGTTTTGAGGAAATGCATTAGAAGGAATATCAGAACTTCAGCCAAAGAGTCTTAGATTATTATGAGTTAGAGCAGCATAAGCTGTGTCTCAGAATTATTAGATGGAAGTAGGGAGACTAGGTAGTGGTCAGAGGAGAGGGGTATCTTTCAGGGTTGAGTTAGACAAAAACAGGAAAGCAAATAAATTCTCCCTTATACCCTTTGTTACCCTTTAAAATTGTTTCTGGTTTAGAAAAGGAATTTAATAACAAAGGCAGTGTTACTGTAGGAATGAAGGTCGCAGTTCAAGTGCCGGTTTTTATGGCCCACCCCTCATACTCATACTGTAGGAATAGGGCTCAGTGGGCATGTAATTAACAAGTTAATGCAATACAAAATTATAAGGCATTGAGATCTGCAGTTGGCCCTTATATGTGAACAGAAGTGACAACCGGTCTTGATGTCATTGAAAGTCTAGAAAGTGGTAAACACAGGGGCTAAGGCCTAAAAACAATATAGAACAGGCCAAACCCAGTATATAAAACATATGCTCATCTTACAGTCAGTCTGCAGTCACCAAAATGTTTGTCTAGCTGCCTCAGCAGACCTTGCCACAGCCAGAGCAGTTATCAGCCCAGAGTCCAAATCGTGAAAATCAGATGAGTGCGCTGCAGTAGCCTGGCAGCCTGGAGTAAGACTTAGTCCGTTGATAATGCAACTTAAGATGGGCTCAGATACTAGTAAGTAGGGAAGATTTGTATGGTGATAAGTGGTAGGGGAATACCTGCCCCAATGTCACTTTTTCGACCACAAATTCCATGTGGATAACGTGGGATTGAAATTGGTCCTCCTCAGTGCGAAGCTGACACCTAAGTACCTGAACTGTGGCACTGTCGGTTTCATGTAACCAAAAGCTGTCCAGAAATAAGCCACGCTCTTGTTGGCTACCAGTACTTAGAACTTACAAGCCATCATGCTTATTAAGAATTTTGATGAGGAACTAAACCCTTAACATACAAAAAGTATTATTCCTTTTAAAACAATGATGATACAAATTAGTGCAATAAAAAAGTAGTAAATCTTTGAGGAAGGTTTTTTATGTGTAAACATGTTGCCAGTTTCATGCACCATTTTGAAGCCTTGCAAGTTTTTTTTAATTCCTGTTTTATTAATCTCTTATATAAACCACAGCACATATCGGAAATGTCTATGATATGTGGAGTTCTTGGGAACACAGACGTCATGTAAATGTGTCAGAGAAGTGAATGATCATTTGACAGAACATAGTATTGTTTTCTGAAATACTTCACCTCTGTTTTATTGTCTGGCTTATTGACATCCTTCAATAGAAGTGATAACTTAATCTGAACTTAATGCATTGAAGTTATAAAATTGCTTTGTATTACAGCTGCATTTAAAATATGATGAATGAGAAAAATGGACCATGTTTAGTATAAATCTTAGCATAACTTTGTGTCACCTTATTAAGCAATGGGATATGTCTTGAAGACATCATGCTTAATTAAGTGCAGGGATATACCTTTATGGCAGGGTACCTAATTAAACACAGCTCATGCCTTTATGGAATGTTGCTTAATTGAACACTGGGATATGTTTTTATGGCATAATGCTTAATTAAGCATAAGGATGTCTTAATGGCATAGCACTTAATTAAGTGCAGGGCTAACTTCATTTTTTGAGGTTGTTTCCTCACCTACAGTTGGCTGGAATGCCAGAGTTCAGTTGTTGATTCTATTTTATGATGTGTAACAGGTACATTCAACAAACACTTCTGATTAAAATTCTTCCTTAAAAAAAAAACAGATATTAAATATTTTTAGGCCTGTGATGGGACATGAAATGAATATGGATGGACAGGGAAGAGAATAAGGGTTCATGATAAGCCATTGTTGTTCTGAGGAGACTGGAAATTAGACAAATGAAATGGAGCTACCGTTTGATTTTAGGGATCCTGTCATTGCTTTGTAGGAATAGAAATAAAATAGATTTTTAGCTTTCAGTTCTGTTTTAGATAAACCTGATGACTTGACAGTTATGATTAATAATCCTCTGTTGATATCTGTGAAGTGAATTCTTTTCTGTTTCACAGTAAAAATTAATTATGCTCCATTTTGTAATATCAAATAGCTGGAAGATATGTATTTCTGCCAGTCATGTAATTATTCTGGCTAGATATTTGCTACAAGCTGGCAGGATAAACATTTGTTACACGCATTCATCATGTAATTTGCAAATGCAGTAAACTGGCAAATGACACTGTTTGATGCTCATTTGCCAGCAACTGTGACATTACCTTCATCCATAACCTGATGTTTCCCATTGTCTGCATTACAGTGTGTAAACATAACTATCTGAACTACCATCATTAATCTTACATCTAAATGTACATTTAACAGCTTCTGTTAACTGATTTGCAGTAATGCATGAATGTGAAGGGTGAGTCTGACCAGGGCTGGAGTTATGAGCAGTTTGTACCTCTTTGTTAATGGTTGCATAAACTTCACACATTAGCATCAACTGCTTACATTTCAGAGGTGCAGTGCACAGCTCCATTTGCCCGCACAGGACACCTTAACATTTGGCTCTTAATTTAATATGCTTCTAATGCCAATTACTGACTCTCTGAGGGAATGGGAAGTTCAGCTTATTGTGAAGTAAAATTAATTTACTGTCATTCTCTCACAAAACATTACACATAAGAAAACGAATATAACTTGAATATTAATCATATTCATTTTGGACTTTTTCTTAAATTGTACAAAAAAGAGGTGTTAATCGTATGAAATGGAAATCTGTTAACTCTAGTGCTTATTATAATTTTTCTCTTCTTTGAAGAAAATATCTTTTCAAGTTTAGAGAAGCAATACTCTGAATGTACAAGTATTCCCTGTGGTCGGGACTCCAGAAATATTTTTATTGTTATGGTACGTGAATTAATAGTGACCTGTGGTTTGTTTTGAACCTTGGTCTGAAAAATCAGTACCTCACTGTATTAACAGTTAATAAGGAAAATTATTCATTATCTTGTGTAAGGTGCAGAAAGTATTGTAAGCAATGTATTAGTGCTGTGAAGTTAATGCTGCATTTTGCAGTATCTCTTTGAGATTCCTGTACACATATTTGGCTTATATAAATTGTAGAATTATTGGTCAGTGTATTTCATTAAGTGTCTGATGCATTTTAGTTGCATTTCTTATTTTCTGGAGCTCTGGTCTGAAGTTTTGATATCTGTTAACATTTTTGAAAATGAAAGTAACAGAGATTGTTAACAGTGTTAGGCATGACTTCATGAAGAGTCTGGGTTTTCATTCATAATTGAAAATGTACTTATGAAGAACTGTTATAATGGTTGTGGGGCTAGTACATGCTCAGAGAGTCAGTAGAAATAACAGGCCTGCTAATTTCACTTGGGGTGGCAGTCTTCACTGTGTGACTTCGTGCAGTGACTGTGGCTAGTAATTTCTGTTAATTACAGTGCCAGATTCTATGGTACTCATATGTTATTTATCACATGCAGATAGACCAGTTCATAACTAATGCAAGCTAGCCCTATACTGTGTTTCAATTGCGGCACACTGACAGAGAGCTGCAAAGCTAAAGTAAATATATGTATATATCCATTTCAGCCTTCTTCATTTTTGTTTCATAGTGAATGGATCTTTATAAATGTGAAAAAACAACTAAATCTTGTAGTGAACTCTGTTAAGATGGTACAGGTTGTGATAAGACATTCATCACTGGTAACTAAAGTGTTCACACCAAATGAGTGTACATAGCAATAATTCTCTAGACATGTATTGAGGAGATGCTTGGTTTTAGTCTCACCTAGGACACTGGCTGTTCCGACTGAGGTTTTCTGTGGCTTTCCTCAGCCCCTCCAGGCAAATTCCATTATAACACCTTGATCAGACCACAACCTCCTCCTTCAAAATCCTTTGTAATTCACAATTCATTTGTTATCCTACCATTCAACACCATATAATGCAGCTACTGACAGTGCTGTAAAATAACTTCCCACTCCCCAAAATTTGTCTTTTTAAGATATTGTCATGTGTTAGTGGCTAGACTGGAGCTTGGTGTGGTAACTCGATTTATTGAACATGGAGCTCCAAACATCTGAGATATGGCACCATCTGGTTTGGTCGATAACTACCAGCTTTTCAGAGGAACGTGCTGCCCTTTATCTTTGTGGCAGAGGAAAATGTTTGTATCTACTGGAGTATGTAATGTCGCATCAGAGAAGATTCAAAATCATATTACTCACTATCATGAGAACCTGATATCTCACAAATATTCCATTATGCTGTCACATATCAGGGGTTTGCGTGACTAATAAGATGGGTTTTGGATTTGATGATCGAATTTATTGGACCTTAATACAACTGGTCACAACAGTTCACAAATCACAATCTGACATGCATTCATCTTCTTTGACTGGACACTGCACTGAACTATTCTGACTTCCAACTGAACTGTACTGAACTGAACTCTGTTGTTCTCCATTGTACTCCCATGTACTCCTTTGCACTCCCTCAGTTTCCATTCTCATTTGATTCTGTTCTGTACTACCTATATAGTCTCAAGGCAGACCAATAGAAAACACCTCTTCCGCTGTTGTATTTACAGTGCTATTACATCACAACGGAAGTTATCTAATTCATTGCTACTGGAATGTGTTTATCGAGTAGTTCCCTAGCAATGGGTCTACATGTCACAATACCTTATAGTTGCAATCAGAATTGGTAGAATAGCTGGAGGAGTGTAAAATGATACAGTGTATTTCTGCCACTAATGTATTCATTGCTTCTGCAGAGGTGGCGTAACGTCAGCAGAAGCACTTTAAGAGTGTCTCCTCTAAGAGCTTCAGCTGAAGTTCCAGACTTCAAAACAGGATATATCTGTGACTGTACCTTGCGGCTGAGTGATCAGCAATCCTTCTTCATGTTCAGAAGGTCCTGACTTGCATTATTGGTCTGGAGACCAGCAGTACTTATGAGATCTTCCATGGTTTTCCTTGCTGTCATCAGGCATGTGGCAGCATAGTGTCTTATATTAGGCATAGTCATGCCCTTCCACATTCATTCCACTTCATTCTCTGATCATCCAATCTTTTGATGTTGTATAATGTGAGTGACTGAAATCATTGTTAAATGAATAAAAAATAAGAACAAGATGTGTCTGTGATACTTTGAATGAGAGATATAATTAAGTTGAAATCAGTTTTTAAGAATGATTTCTTTGTTAAGCTCCATATTTATGCTGTCAGTGTTGCCATATTCTAAAAGCATATAAAACTTAACTTATAATATGAAAGTGCAAGATATTTCTTTATATTTGTTATATTATCCCTGCTGCAGTATAGAGCAGTCAACTGAATATTTTCATACTAGGGATTTTTAAAATAGTGACATAGCCAGTCAGTTAAATGTGGACTATTGTACCTATCATTATGTCTGTTTAACTGTCTGAATGTTTCTGGTGATAACTTACCCCTTTCAGTCACAAGTCAGTTGACAAAGGAGACTGTTCACATAGTATGCTGCTGCCTCAAGGGTTAAACTTAATCTAATATTGCTTACTTGTTTGTTCCCTCCAACAGGGATCAACGATACTTAGCAAAAGTCAAGTTCGACATACGGTGGGCACAGGTTTTGCATCTTTGTAGGCTTCTAGGTGACTACAGTGCATGTTGTTGCTGATACCACCTTGTCGAATGAACACTGGCACCACCATTCTGTGAGATGATCCCTTTCAGTGCTGTTGCATTCCTGATACTTCCCTCACTTTGTATGATGAAACATTATGCCTCAGTTCTCTGTTGTCTGTCTGTCTTTGGTTCTGTGAAATTGAAAATATATTTTTGTTTATTATTTGTCATTTAGTCAGGAACTTGCCCTGTTGGAAATGGTTCATATCAGGTCAGTAGTTCAAATACAAAACTTTGGTTGGTTTTCAACCCTATTTCCTTCCTTGAACAGTGTACAACAGTGGTGTAACTACACTGCATGGTCTGACTTAAATACTTCATCTGAAGGCTGGGATTGGTAAACTGTAGGCTGAATTTATGGGGTGAAGTATATGTTGTGAAATTAAGTTAGTTAACCCTTTGAAACCTGTAGTTCAGCTGAAAAATATTTACACATTCAGTTCTTGTCTCACAGAAAACACACTGTCCCCATGACAAAGACAACAACTTAATGCTGTTTGGAGGAATAATAGTAGATCGTGATTACTGTACTGAACATTATATGCAGAATGAAGAATTTTTGTAATGTTAAAGCAAGTGGTATATACAATACTCATTGTGATTTGAAGGTTAAATATGGATTTAAGATAATTATTCCATTGGCATTAAGGGTGCTGTGATTACATTGGCATACCTGTTTCAAGAGAAGAATTTTGCTGCTAACTGCTAAATATTTTTCATCCAAGCTTGCCAGAATACTTGGCATGTACATAAATGTTGCCACAGTTCACAAATTTAAAAACAGTGTATCACAGATTCAAGAGTCCACACAAAATGCCAGAATATATAGACAAATATCTGTGTACTTTATTATATCCATTCATTGCATTAGAATTATGTAAGTTGAAAATTTGATTTGGTTAAACATGTTTCATAAAAGGTTTTCTGATCATTTTGATTTTTATACATGTTTTATTTGTATGTGCTATAACAGCATAAAAGTCCTGATGGGAAGATTTTACCATGAACCAATAGCTTAACCCCTTGGATAGTGTGAGCCAGTTACTTTGGCTTGGCATACTTTCTCTGTGACAGTAGAAGAAAATTGGCTTGTTGTTAATCATTACAATATTTGTATGTCTTGTCAATTGCTGGCATCAAGTGTGACATAGCAGTGTTTAGAGAAAAGAGTAGGCTCTCTCATGTTCTATATCTATGGTTGTTTTAAGTTCATTTGAGCTAGTATTTGGGTTCTTCTATACAATTGTATTCCTCCCAAACAGCCTAATTCTTTCTAGCAGGTACTTCTGTGGTAGGACTTGGCAGCCAAAGGGTTAATATCAGGAGTCATTTCTGTGACAATATATTGAGAACTTAATGAGATATAAAACACAATAGATCACTGTAGGTCGCAGTGCAAGGGCCGAGAAGGCCCACCCCTTATACATTCATTCATTCATTCCTTAGTGAGGCATAAATAAACTGTATACTTTCAGATTGCTCTGAGCAGCCATGGCTGCTTGTTTATCTGAAGAGCCAGGTGAACTTTTGTTTTATTTCACAGTTACCAATTTTAAAATGATTTGTTCAGAACTTACAGAATTTGATGAGATGAAACTTTTGAAGCACTGATTTACTTCTAAACATAAAATTTTAAAGAATTAGATAAATGATGTGGAAAAGAAAAATTCTTGGACCATATGTAAGGAATGCCTAGATTTACAGCTTCACACACTGTGGCAGTGAGATTGTGAATTGTGGAGTCCATGGAATTTCCATTCAGAACACAAGATCAGCCAGTATTATTTAAAACGTTGTAAAGCAAGGGATAATTGCCTAGAGCAAAGTTGTGATGTGAGATTAGGGCGATATGCTGACGGTCAAAAGTTAAATTAAAATCCAGGAGTAATGACAGATGGTACTTATCAGGAGCGAGCACGCGAGAATTTGAAATATAAACATTTGCATCACTGCATAAATGAATTCAAGAAAGAATAGTTAACTATTTGTGAGAGAATTATTGTGTTGAATAAGACTAAGGAAAGCCAGTAGCAGTATGAATTGGATTTTCTTCAATTTTATTGTAGTAATAACAGGTGGGAAGTGGCATGCCATTAATTTGATCATAATTAAATAAAATTTGCCCAACATGATTACCTGATACTGATGTGTGATTAAGTTTGTTCCAAAAAGTTTAAGTGAGTTTAAATATTTTTGACATTAAAGTCATATCATATTAGTAACTTGAAATTGACACTGACAGTAATTTCAGTTCACACATAACTCTTTAATAGAACTCTTTAGATGATGAGAACATAAACAACATTAAGATTATGTAAGGTACGTTTGTTTCCAACATGTGGTTGTGCGTTGAGCCTCTTCCAGTAATGGACTTAATGAGTTAAGGTATAAGGTGTTGACATGTTGAGACCAGTAAGTCTGCAACTGCAAGGTACATCCATGTGCTTATTCACAGAATACTCATAATGCAAAATTGAAGAGTAAGTTTGCCATGTGATACACTTATTCAGTACACATATTGAGATTTGTTAGTCCATAATACCTTTCAGCATTCCTTCATTATTCAAAATACTTTTGTTTTAATTTTCTTTTTAGTGTAAGTGTTAAGGGTGAGATATTGTGATGTTGGTGTTGGTTCCACATGGTGGTCTTGATCAGATCAGTCTGCAGGTAGTGCTAACAGCTGTGCATGGCTTGCCTATGATCACTGGTAGAAGTAGCATGTACTCTGCCTAACAAGCTTATTATCATGTAGCCCTATTACATACTTGCCACTAATGAATTCAGTATAAATAATTGGAAACATTAAATAATCTACATTTATAACTAATAAACATGGATATGTGAAGTGAAGCCTTATTGGGTAATCAGCTCTGTGAAGATGGGGTTTAGTATCTAGTGGTGTTTCAGAGACTGTCTCTCTCTGTCCATCATCAGGTTGATGTGATGCATGATGCAGCCACATGCACTATGCTTATACACAAAGTATATGCTCTAAGATGTTGGATACTGACTCTTGTCTTCATACAGCTGATCATCTGAGAAGATACTGCTGCCCATAATTGCCATGGAAGCTTGAATCATGGAAAATAAGATTAGGCTCATTAGCAAGCTAATGAAGCTTGAATTTAGGCTTCTGTACCATTGCTTGTTCATATTCATTACAAAAGTTTTGTCTGATTCGCTCAGACTAACAAAACAGCTGACTTAATCAGGCCAAAAATTGTGAAGTGAAAGGATTTTGTTTTTGAGAGACCAGTCATCTTGCAATATACACTTCTAGTTCACTGACTAAAAATTTGTAATTCATGTCACCTAATAATGTGTATTTTTGTTTGGTTCCTTCACTAAATTTCTGAGTATCTTTTTCCGAGAAATTCAATAAACCATGTGAGCTCACCAAAAATAAGCATGATGCATAGAGATGCAGTGTCAAAAAAACATTATTGATTAATCATCTTTCTGCTCAAAATGGCATGTTTATTTTCATCGCTTTTAACAAATTAGCTAATTGTATTACATAAACATCATTGTAGTATTATTTCATTACACTTATTCCTTGTTTTCTGAAAATAAATTGATGTTAGAATAGAAAATGTTCTTAAACATTGAGAAGCAGGTAAGGAGAATAGAGTGTGTTCAATTAGTAAAACCATTCACAAGTTTGTTTATCTACAAGTGAGTTTTGTAAGGTCTGAGAGGAGGAACAGTTATTCTGTGGAGGAAACAGTCACAGTAGCAGAAGAAAAATGTCATCTATTGTGTTAGTACTGTTGACTAGTTCTGCAAAGATTGGTAGTGCACCTATTGGCCTTGCGTCAAGTCTTCTGATACACATTCTTTCCTGACTTGTACTGAGGCCACAGAAAGAAGTCTCCTGGATGGTTGTTTTCCCATTTTGCTAGTGCCAACCTCCCAGAGCATGTCTTGCTAATGAAAGTTGTCACCTGCTTATCATTGACCAACATTTAAGTTAAGAAAACAGCTGAATGACTGGAGGAGAATGTTGGGAGGTATACTGGAGGGGGAAGCATAACCACTGCAGGGGAAACATCGGAGTTGATTGGCCTCAGTGCAGTGTCAGTATATGAAGGATGGCTGAAAATTAAGTTTGCCAGAAGTTTATCTTAAAATGATCTACCAATTCTTGTGTATGGATAATGCATCATTATGACTCCTGTAAACTGTTTTATACACAGCCTGAGACATTCAGCATACTGAAGGATGAGTTTTTCTTTCCCCTATCCATTCACGGTAGTGTCCCATGTTCTTTCAATAATCATTCTATTGCTGTTTCCATGTCATTGTCTGATTTAAATGTGTCCTGCAAGATGATGTTTGCTTCATCTGTTTTGAACAATGAAGCAACATCTGCAAACCCATTGCTTGTGGCAGTGGTGGTGGTGATGATGACATTGGCAGTGATGTTATGGGAAGAGCCATTAAACTGTGGTTGGAAGTACAGAACCCTGGAGTTCTGTGGACAGAAATAATGACCTCATCTCATGGTATGATAAGTGGCCCAGCACTGATGAACTCTGTGTTGAAGAATGGTTTGTGAGTCATACATATTGTCCATATCACAGATTCAGGGAATCAGTTCCAAATAAATTGCACCTTTTAAGCTTACTTTATTACTGCAAAAACAAAACTAAATGAGGTCTAGTTATTGAAGTTGGGATATTATTTTACGCATCAGTTATACAAAATTTGTTAGTTTCTGTATAGAATAAATAATGCCCAGTGTATGAAACTTCTCTTTCTCCCTCTTTTTAAGTTTTTCACAGATTCCTTTATTTGTCTTTCAGTATCGATTTGCACAGAGTACATTCAGTTCGTTTGAAGCAAAGTGAGCACATTATTTCAGAGCAAGTATGCTGCAGTAACAGTAGGCTTGGGCCTAAGTGCACTTTGTCATAGTGTTCACACAATGCAGCAGAATCTGACTGGACACTAACACTCGCACTTACATATCAGAACTTCCTCAGCCTCTAATTATCTGCTAATTATGAACAGTTATTGGACCTATTGGCTACATAAAGCTTCAGTTTGCATCTTAAGTATGAAACAGGAATCACAGTCATTTGTGTACCTGAAGTCTTTGATGCCTAATGTTCATTTGCATAGCATTTAAGATTCCATTTCTGCATCAGAAAAAAAACTGTTTCCATTACAAAGACTAACTGGGTAATGCTGTTAAGGGAAATAATCTCTATTTACTGTGCAAATCATGCATACAGTGTGTGGGCAGAATGGAGATTTTTTTGTGTTAAAGCAGGTAATAAATTCAGTTATGAAATCAGCATGACAAACAAAGTTCTCCTATACAACACAGAGCATAGACAGACTGCATACATGGAGCATTTATTATTTTGAGTAGGATTCTTCATGTATTAATACTCTGTATAAGAACTATTAAAAAATGCACAAACTGATAAGTGTTTAGCAGACACACAGTACAACTGAATGTCATTTCTAGTGTAGCCAGACTGCTGTGCTTGCAGTGAAGGAGTCATTATTTTCTGTAATTTGCTGTGCCATTTTCAGTTGAGGCATGTGCAAATCAGCAGAGACATGCTGCAGAACTTATGATACAGTTGCACAAGGTAGCTTACATGTGTAAATTTGGAATTAAACAGATCATGGGTGAGTGGTGACTTACTGTGC
This sequence comes from Cryptotermes secundus, assembly GCF_002891405.2. Taxonomy (NCBI): domain Eukaryota; kingdom Metazoa; phylum Arthropoda; class Insecta; order Blattodea; family Kalotermitidae; genus Cryptotermes; species Cryptotermes secundus. The sequence goes on from NW_019734319.1 coordinate 218,430, forward strand.
AGAATGGGGAGGGAGGAACAGCAGTAAGATTGCAATTTCCTGTTGCTTTTATTTAAACTTGTCATGCATTGTACTGCTGAAAACATTGGAAATCTAGCTGTAAAGGTGTAATATTCGCTTGTTCTAACTTGGTATAATAATATGATATTTTATTAAGTAATTTGTGTGGAACATAAGGCTTGATGATATCTAAAATTAATTGACTGAAATGTGTACTCTTATACAGGTAATAAACACCCATACTGCCTGTAGTTACATTTAAATTCCATCATTAGTTGTGCGAGACCAGTATAAAATGCATTTTGCAGATAGTCTGAGCATATTAACTGTGAACTAAAATGTTATTGCTGTTACCACAGATTTCCACTTGCTGTCACAAGTCAAAATTGCTTAATTGGCAATGATTGAATTAACTTGCACTGCATGACATGCCAACTTCTTTCATTCTTAGTATGAAACACATCACACTGCACAAGTGTACCTACTTATCTATCATGGAAGCCAAGTAAAGAAGGCATTCACAGTGTTTGTCTTTCATGAAATGTTACACAAATGCACATAATGCTAACCAGGTTAAGCTGTATGTATGCTGTGTTCAGATACAGCAATTACAGTCTTCTTCAGTGTGACACCATGAAGTTCAGTAGATAGATACCAGAGTTCTTGAAGAAACTGTAACCTACATATTCAGGAGGGAGGGAAGAGTCACTTCTTATCCTTCCCAGAAGATTGGGGCAACAGATTGCCAACTACATGGCATCACATCCGAGGAGTATTATTACCATATAATGATTACCTTGTGTCCATGAAACTGAAGTGACTTCAGTTCCCCAGTATCTTCCATTCTGAAAGATGATTTGTTTAGACTCTGAATACTCAAATATGGCAGATGATAGCCTAAACCAAATTGCCACATTTTCTGCTGGTTAATGACCCCTGTATACTTCTGTAGCAGTTACTGTCCTGGATATCACACCTTTTTTCAATTGATGTTTACCATTTTCACACCACAGTGCAGTCTGCAAAAGACTCTGTTTTTCAATGAATACAAGCTGCTATAGCAACCTCAAATCATGTAAATTACGGTGAAGAAACCAGTCTTCTGGGATGTGACGCTCTCTAGATATTGTGTTAACCGATGTTTCGGAGGGAACGTCGGTTAACACAATATCTACAAGGCGCCACATTCCAGAAGACTGCTTTCTTCATAGTCACCACCATGAAAACCTCAAATCTTACACGTAAATTACAATTATTTTTACCATGTTTCATATTTATACACACACTTGAATATTTACCAGTGGGAACTAATCGTGTTCATGAAATATGGGTAGTGTGTTCAAAAACATGTTGAAAGAAATATCTTAAATTTCACACAAGCACTTGAGTGATGTTCATTAAAAAAAAACTGTTTTTCTCTTCTGTGTGCTGTACTTAGGCCACAGCCAACATATCTCTTGTGTTCATTTCTTCAGTAGATCTCTGTTAATAACTGGATTAATTTCATGCTAGATATTCTTTTTGTTCCATTTAACATTGTCATATTTATTATTTTTGATTCTTCAGTTATCTGCATGAAACAATCGTGGAATATATTTATCCATCAAATAAAGGTGCTGGCTCTTTTGCGCAAAATAAAAAGAACATCATGAATGTTTTCATGCTTATTGGTATGAGAGTGGTTTTTAACTTCGGTTTAGTTTCTTCTTTAAATTTAATTATAGTTCAACATAATCTTTTTTCTGGGCATCTGCCATTTTGAGTGGTGTTAGCTATTTTGACACATCACCATATGAAAGTCAGAGTAAGTTGCTTTTTGGCAATGTGGAAGTCCTGTGATCATTTTCAGTAAGTTATTTTAGGATATTTAAATTAGTGTTCTGTACATACTTCTAGTACACAGAATCAAATAATGTTCTGGTGTACTTGTACTTCCCTTCAGTTTTGTAAGTCCAACATTTGCATCCTAGATTTCATTACTGGTGATGACAGAGTGTTCTTTCCCACCATACAATGATGTTGCAATGTTAGCACTGAGCTTGTTTGTGACTGTAGAAAACATCAATCACGAAGAAGGCTCCGCTTGTGTCAGACAAGGATGTGCCACACAATATGGGCAAGAAGGATGTCATCCGTGCCTCAGACTTCAACTTCCTCATGGTGCTGGGCAAGGGAAGCTTTGGAAAGGTAAGAAATGTTAAGGTCTTACCTGCTGTGAGCTTGGTGTGAGACTGTGGTGAGCATTCAGCTTACAGTTTCTGGCACAGTGTAGTCTGGTAGATAGGAACCAGCATTTCAGAGCATTATCCTCCATCTTCAGGGTCATCCAAACTACACAGTGCCTCATCTCAGTGTCATTCTGTACTGCAGTTGATTGACTCAGTTCTTTCAGTTCACACTTGGCATCATTGCTCAAGCGTCTTGCATCTTTCTGAAATAGCTTCAGCAGTTTGCGTTCAGTTTTGGTGCCAGTGACCTGAAGAAATAAATAGGTCTCATAATTGACCTGTTGTTTATATCAGGGCAGTTTTTCGTCTGTGAAGATATTTCAGGCTCCTTTGAGATGGCACATTCAGATACCAGTTTTAGGAGCATTGATGGTGACTGGATATGTTGAAATGAATCCTCAGGTAAAATTTCCAAAAATAATTGATCACCATTTTGTGCACATACTTTACTAATACATCACTGAATTCTGTAATTGTCAATTTGTGCTTCTCCCTCTTTGCTATGTTCGTGAAAGCATTCAAATGATTGTTGTTATGATTACCACTTTACAGAATGTGTTGATAATTTGTTGTTTCCATTTCTGTTGGAAGGTGATGCTTGCTGAGAGAAAAGGAACAGATGAACTCTATGCCATCAAGATCCTTAAGAAGGACATAATCATCCAGGATGATGATGTCGAGTGTACTATGGTGGAGAAGAGGGTGCTTGCCCTCTCGGGGAAACCACCCTTTCTTGTTCAGCTTCATTCATGCTTCCAGACCATGGTAAGTGTTTTGTATTCTGTATGGTTATTTTAACAATAACTCGCATTATTTAACCCTTCAGTGATGCCCAGTGGTTTTCTCACATTGCATTCTTCCATGTACGTATTGCACCTGTTGCAGTGATAAGTTGCAGCTCATATTTTGAATTGTTGCGTTTAACGTAAAGCAATCTTTTACATATGAAATCAAAGATGAAATTATGAGCTTTCGTTTTATATATGTGTTGTCACACTTTCATTTTCCTGCAGCATTTATACCTCAGGCTAACCAGCTGGTGCTTTACGTTAGTCTGATTCTGTCGTGGATAATTCTTGTGAACTAAATGCAATAGATTGATACAGATTGAAACAGAAGTTAATTATGTGTGTTTGATGCTTGTTGACTGTAACAAACATTCGACTTTGTTGAGTGTTTAGTGACATTGTTTCATGGTCTAGACAGTGCTGCTCTTGCTTGAGTATTTGTAACCGTGAGAAGAGACTTGTGGTTCTTGCAACTTGATCTTGACTCACTAGACTTGTGCAACATAGGAAAGAATAACACTTATATATGTGTGAATGCATCTACTGTGCACTCCATTTTTCTCTATAAATATGCATTACACAGTCACCATGGAGCAGCCAAGCCCTCTGCTAGCGGGAAATAATCATCTGGGCTGCTTGATGACATGGGAGAATATTAATTTGTGAGTGAATCTGAAGAAAGTTCACAAGATTCTGCCTTGTATAGCAATAATGAATTGTCATGAAAAGATTGTGCTCTTCTTGATATAGTGAATGATGAAAGTGATGACGATGACCGTTATTCATGACTTTGTATAGGAGGATGTGGAACATTACAAAGAACAAAGGAAAACTTCTTGGGCGGTGTTGGACCCAGTGCCACTGTAAAAGCATGGCATGTAGTGGGCTTCCCTGAATTGTTTTTCAGTATGAAACTGGTAGATTTAACTGTTGAAGAGACAGACACATCGAGCAAATAAAGCTGTCCCTGTAACAGGCCTTGAAGGCCCATAGGGATATGAGAGGTAAAGGCTCCCACATCTTCTAGACATTTGGCTCACAGATGGGGATAAGGTTGTCAGCCTTATGCACCAGCCACCGTTTTACCCCCCAGGAAAATTCTTGGTACTCATTTCTTTTAGAGGCTGAGTTGAGAACTCAGGGCCATAGTGCAGCTGGAAGGATTAGGTAAATTGAAAAAATCCACCTCATTGGTACCTGAACCTGCGACCCTCCAGCTTGTAGCATAGTGCCTCAAGCAACTATGCTACCGCGTGCCCCCTATAGTTTAATGAGACTACACTTTTAATTGCCCTGCACTCAGTATCTCGTGTTTTCCTGCAGGACCGACTCTACTTTGTGATGGAGTATGTAAATGGTGGGGACCTTATGTTCCAAATCCAACAGTGTGGCAAATTCAAGGAGCCAGTAGCAGTGTAAGTATATGGCTAAGCACTCTATTCTGCCTTTCTTTCCCATTGAGCTGTTCTTCATTTTGGAGCAGACCACACCATGCAGTAAGCATATGTGTTCTTGTACTAATTTATGTAGACCAATCCATGAAGGCACAAAGGTAGGGAGGCAAGGTTTCCCTAGTCTGTCAGTGAACATTCTTTGGTTACCGTTTTGCCCAGAAAAACATCTATGGCATCCATTCTCTTGAAGATGGGAGGGCTCAGTAACTACTCTGGGCATCTTTCGTTCAATACTGACTGTTGTCTGGATTAAAATGCGTGTGATATTCCACAGTCTAGCTGCATCTTCATCCTCAGGTAAAAGGCAAAGAAATCCTGTGGGGCCCATTACATGAAGTTGTTGCTAGGCCCCTTGCATTACATCATGTATGATAAGATATTGCCACAAGCTCACATATATTTGCAGGTTTTATGCTGCTGAGATTGCGATCGGGCTGTTCTACCTACATGCACGAGGGATCGTTTACAGAGACTTGAAACTGGACAATGTATTGTTGGATCAAGATGGACATATTAAAATAGCAGACTTTGGGATGTGCAAGGAAGGCATCTCTGGTGATAAAACAACCAAGACGTTCTGCGGGACACCAGACTACATCGCTCCTGAGGTTTGTATTTTCAAGTTTAAGTTGCCAGCTGTCTTGCATTCACATCCAGTTGCTTTTATACATCAGATCTGTTATAATGATCGTATTATTTCTGAATGAAACATCCATAACTTTCATGTATGTCAGCAGCTTCAAAGAATCCCAAAGCAAGAGAGAATACAATGACACTGTAGCAGGCAGTGGGCTGGAGCCTATGGCCACACATGTGAGAACATGCACACGGTGGAGTTGTTCAATAGCCATTAGGTTGGCGGGCTTGTTGGGTCTCAGAGTAGAGTACCCTGCCTGGTAGATGTGTAGAAATGTTTTGCCTGAAGTGGTCAGTTGCAACACATTTTGTCAGCAATTAGATAAACTATGACTGAAACACTGCAGTGCTTTGGATGTTGAATGCTGACTAAGCGAGGTCCGAGAACATGATATCTGAGTGTCATTACAGTCCAATGGATTGTTATGACACAGAAGATCACACATGCAGCCAGTGGCTGGCAACATCAAGAAATGAGGATAGTGTGAGACAGCTGTGTCTTCTGCAATGTTGTGTAGTGCAGTAGATGATACCACCATTTTGAAAGAACTTGCTGTTTCAATTTTCAGAGTCAAAGGTTTCTGCACCAGTTTTGTAACTGTCTGTCTGTAACTAGACCCTGTGGCATCACATCTCAGTCATTATTGCTGTTGAATCATTTATTCATGCATCAGGTTAACAAAACAGTATTTGTATGAGACAGTTTTAATAAGCTGACATGTGCAGTCTTCATATTCATGGCTTTGAGAACCCAAATCTCACGCAGTGTGAGGTAGGTACAGAAGTTTTTGCGCTGGAACCAAAATTTGACAACACTGATGAATGCAGTTGGCACACCATCACCAGAGAGGATCTGTAGGTACATCCTTTTGCCTACATATTGCACTAAGAATGCTGATGCAGCTGTGATATGCCAACTGCATGAGGAACAGTGATCAGTCTGTCAGTGCCTCAGATAATTATCCAGACTGTCTCTGAAAGACCACTGCAGGTGAACGGGAATGTGGTGTTTCCTGTTCAGTCCACACAATGAAGTACAGCCCTCATAGTAGAAATCATTGCTACTAAGAACCATAATGTCATGTGTATAAGTAACTGTAGAAGTGGGGGAGGGGGGTTGGATTGGTAATTGGATTTATTGAACACTTACAGATCATAACTACAAGTAACTATAGCACTATTGCTAATTCACACACTCTGCAGTTCACTACAGCATGCACTAAGTCTTTGCAGTATGCTGTATCCCCAACAGTTGTCACCTGGTAACAGCTTTCAACACCATATCTCCTGTGTTCATGCCATCACTGGCTGGTGCCTCTCTCACACCTAACATCTATAGACTTTTCTTGCTTATCACACCTCAGCACAGACCTCATAAGAAACACTTCTCCCCTGTTTGGGGAGATGGCTTAATCTTTCCAGCTGCAGTATGGCCCTGGGGTCAAATCAGCCTCTGACAGAAATGAGTACCAGAAATCATCCTCGGGTAAAGGGCAACTGACGCATAAGGCTGACAACCTCACCACCATTTGTGAGCCAATTGGACAGGAAATGTGACGGCCTCGACATCTCACAACCCTATGGGCCTCCATCGCTGGTTACTCGATAGCTTTACCTTACCTTACCTTACCTTATGTCCCAGGATGAGGCTTGGCATTGCTTGTTTCTCCTAAACTCATATAGAGATGAATTTCCAATTATTTAGGTGAAGAACATGATCTTTCGCTCATTTAAGATTCCAGCTGCTATAGAAGATATGTCTGCTGAGAAAAACATTGTATTTGCAGATAATTCTGTATCAACCATATGGCAAATCTGTAGACTGGTGGGCGTATGGTGTATTGCTGTATGAAATGCTGGTGGGGCAGCCTCCATTTGATGGTGAAGATGAAGAAGAGCTGTTTGCAGCGATCACAGATCACAATGTGTCGTACCCAAAGAGTCTGTCCAAGGAAGCTAAGGAGTCCTGCAAAGGAGTAAGTTGCACCTCAGTCTTTCACTCAACCAGTTGGTACTTCTTGTAACCACTGTGTCATTGTCTGCAGTGTGTAAAGTAAGCAATTGTCTTGTCTGCATGTTTTGTCTCCAGAACTACTGAATGATTTCTGATGGTTCAATGCTAGAGACATGTACAAAATAATTGTTAAAATAAATGTACTTTTGAGTCATATCACTACAGTATAACCCCACATTATATTTTGCTCTAATCAGATGGCAGATATCAGTGATATGCTACCATAGTTACTGCTGTCAGTTTTATCACCCTCCTTGTGAATACACAAAATAACTGCTGAAGCAGATCTTCCTCCTTCCAAATAGGATTTATGAGTTTATGGAACCAGAAAGCAGTATTTTCTGCTTGAATCAGTTCTGCCAGAATTTATCAGTAACTGGCAGTTTGTACCTTTTCAACTTTGTAATAGCAATATCATCCTCAAAAGGACTAGGATCAGGTACTAATAACTCGCTTATTTCCATCTGCGTAACACCCCTGACCCTATGTATGTTCAGTAGCTGAATGAAATAATTTCTTCCACAAATTCAAACAAAATGTGGGTATCTTCAAGTATGTTTCCTTTCTCATCCTTCTTAAATTCACTTATGCCTGTATGCAAGTGTGCAGTATTCTTGTTCTTACTGTGTGTTGCAAGCTTATCGTTTCAGAAATTCTTTTTGTAACTGCACTGAAGTGCCTACTAGGTCCTTATCATCTGTTCTTCACTTTTTCTCTGTTCATTTAGCTCAGATCCTGTAACCATTGCAGTTCAGCATCTCTCGTCAAATTTTGCTTTGAGACATTTTTCAGTTAGGAATATAGGTCATAATGAAAGGATAATACTTGATTGATCTTGTCAGTATGACTTGTAATTGTTCTGTGTTTTGGTTTCATTGCACCCACTAGGCAAATATGTGAACTGGGATAGCTTAGTCTGTATGGTGACTAGACTGCAAGCTGGATATTTGAAGGTGCAGGATTTTTCTCTTCTTCAGAGTGTCCAGATGAGCTCTGGGGCTCGCACAGCCTCATATCTAATGGGTACAGGGAGCTCTTTCCTTGGGAGTAAGCAGCTGGGACATGAGACTGACAGCACCCCCCCCCATCTAGTGCCAAGGATAAGAACGCTCAGAGCTCTACTTCCGATCACCCATAGATCTGCGTGATCTATTACTTAATGAAGCACAGGAACTTTATGTTTACTTATGTTTACATGTAGGTCACACTGGCTGCATATACAGAAACATTGGCGTGTGCCTTCATGTGGCCAACCTACATTGTCAAGTGTTTGTGATCGGAGTATTACTGCCATAGTGATAGGAATTTGACAATTCAGTTGAAATCTGTAGTCAGACATGCAGATTGCATGTTGCTATGCAGATGTATTTATTAGGTAATAATTCTGCTCTAAAAATAATTTTATTAACACTATAAATATTACTTGGTAAATGGAATGTATTGTGATTTGGAAAAGTATGGTGAATTTTTAAATTGTTTCTGAAAGAGCATCGTAATTATTTACAAGTATATGAGGATGCCCTATGTATTTTTTGAAGTTCATAATGGACTTCTTGCAGAAATTAGCTCAGGAATTTTTCATTGTCATCCATCCCAGATCTGGTGACAGTGTTAAATTAATGGCAAAATGCATCAGTAACTTAGAATCTAGTTCACAGTAAACACAGCAAACAGTGTGTGGTGGTATTATTGCTGACAGACTTCAGTTTCTGGGTCTGAGCACTTTGGTGCATGGAGTCGTATTCACCTGTTCAGGGATGTTATGGTTCTGTGATATTTGGTGCTATTTGCTTATGTGTTACAGTTTCTGACAAAGAATCCAACCAAACGCCTGGGCTGTGGTTCCCGAGGTGAAGAAGATGTTCGAGGTCATGCCTTTTTCAGGCGGATTGACTGGGAGAAAATTGAGAACAGAGAAGTCCAGCCACCTTTCAAACCCAAAATTGTAAGACTTAAAAAATAACACACACACACACACATGCATAGGCACTACATTTGTACATTTTTGTAGAGTTGAAACAGTTGAGCTTTGAATAAAAAAGTTTAATGATATCAGACAGAGATAGTGGGTTTTTGGACTTTGTGCATCGTCCGGATTCTAAATAACTAAGAAAAACACAACGTTTTGGAAACTGGATCTGTTTCCAAAACGTTGTATTTTTTCTTAGTTATTTAGAATCTGGATGATGGCCAAAGTCCAAAAAACCCAGTATCTCTATGTGTTATACGCCATCGACAGAACCCTATAGTATTGTAACGTGTTGGAGTAGGTACTTCCATGGTAGCGCAATAACAGTGAGCCATTGCATAGAGAATGCCGAAGCAACGAACACGTCTCCCCAGAGATGAACTACAGAGAGTTTGTTGTGCCTGTTACGTGACAACGTGACTGTCAAAATCATGGCAACGAATTGTCGTTGAGTAACAATGGATGAGACGAGACACGTTACTGGTGTAATCTATAGGGAGCGTTCCAAACGCAACAGATTGCTAAACACATGAGATCAAACGTGGGTGAGGGGTGTCCTCCATTGAGTCCGCATGTGCCTTATATAAAGGGCCTGGCCCTCAGATGGAAGATGAGAGTATTGAATATTGAGTATTGAAGTATTGAAGACTGAACTATTGAGAACGAGACAATCTTGGGAAAGCCGCTGCCAGAGACAGTTGAGATCCAGCCACAGCCAAGGATAGTTGAGACGTCGCATTGAGAGTATTGGGCCAGAAGGCAAGTGATACTGCAAGTGGCAATAATTGTAAGGTGTGTAAGAGTGAGTGTCCAATAAAGATTCACTAAATCCGAGACCCACGTGAAGTTATTTGTCGCGTGACATACCCAACACGTTACAATATTTAATGATATCAGATTTGAAACTCAAAACATATTTAGTGGTAACAGTGGATAGTAGAGATATTTGTTTCCCACCCTATCTATAGTATTTTATTACATAGTAAAATCTCCAGACCAGTCCAGAGATAGGGGCTAGCTCTATCTATTGGACCCAAGTGAGTAGGTTTCACCTGAGGATGGGGACAGAATCCAGCCCCCGAAACATTGTGTTTTAAAAAAGAAGCAGGACGGTTTTTAAAAAATAGACAAGATGAAGGATAATGTTCAAAAACATAATACTTGTAGCAATATACCATCATCACAAAATTTAGAACTGTAATTTTAAGTAGAAACTCTACAGCTGCATGTGTGTACCATTCATCAGATAGCTTTCTATGATATGATGCCATGCAGTCTGGTAGATAGGTACCAGTGCTGTGGAGAAACATGTTCTTCTTCTCTCCCGAAGATGCAAACAGAACATTCCTACAGGGACATGGAACCACACTGGAGAAGGCTGTATTCTTGGTATTCATCAGCACAAGAATCTCAAATCTCATACAAGATGATTAAATTTTCAGTGCCAAATTAACTTCTCTGTCAACAACTAGTAAACAGATGGAATCCTCTGCTCTGCACCTCGGTGTGCTAGGCAGAATTAGAAGCTTCCCTTGTCTGCCAGGGGCCAGACATGAACACAAGTTACTAACCTTGGACCTAGAAAAGTGACTGACATACAGCAATGGAGTTTAAGTTTCTGGTGACAGTAAATGTTAAGGATATGGATCATCTGGGATGTGAGGCCATGTAGTTTAATATTTTGGAGGAACCTGCTGCATCTACCTTCTGGGTAGAAGAGCAGCACGTACAGTAAACCCTCACTAATCCAGATATCAAATAATCTGGGTTGAAGTATGAAAAATGCTGTTCGCAGTTGAGTAACTACTTTAAAAAGACATGGCATTTAAGGAGGCAGATGAGTCACTTGTCTGTTCAGACAAAACAGTTTTTTCAGTCCTTCATTGTTACATTAAAAACAAATACAACTTCTGAGTCTTCTGTTGATAAATAAATGTATTGTCTTTTTGTAGTTTTTAAATAACGGCTCTACAGTGACTTTTTATTTATTTATTTTCATCAGCACTGCTTAAACCATTAAATTTTCCATTTGTTTGCGTTCTAATTTTTTTGGGGGGTGGCCTCCCTTTTGCCTTCACTAATCCATATTATCCCTTAATCCAGATGACCTCTCCCCCCAATTAATCATGATTAACGAGGGTTTCCTGTATGTATATCAAACAGCAGAGTGTGAGACTGCTCAGTTACTACATAGTATCAGGACTCCAGAATGTCTGTAAAATTAAGTTTTACTCTGCTGCTTTCTGATTTCAGAAACATCGCAAGGACGTGAGCAACTTTGACAAACAGTTCACTTCTGAGAAGACAGATCTTACACCAACAGATAAACTGTTCATGATGAACCTGGACCAAACAGAGTTTATGGGATTTTCATTCCTCAATCCAGAGTTTGTTCAGCATGTGTAGCTGTAGTCTAGGTAAGAACATCAGCATTAGATTGTATAACATATTGTGGCTTGGCTGTATTTGCCATTGAATGATGCCCGATTTGTTTGTTGTCAGCTGCAGTAAATTTTATATTCTGTTACCCTGTGACTGAGCCTGTAATCAAGAGAGACATGGAATGCGGTTCCCTGGCAATGAAAGCTGAATGCTGACTTGCCATGCATCAGTACAGTGAGAGGTGCTCTAGTTTAATACCCTACAGGATTGTCTCCCATTTGACCAGTACTATCCTGCTTCTGAAAACAGTTCACCTATAAGTTTTCTTGTCTTCTGGAGGAATGTTAATGGAGGGCTATAAATGTGACTCTGACACTCTTAGGGTGGGGTGAGAGTCCTGCCCCTTGAAAATATAGCCGATCTCCTTCAGCGTATGATTCTGGCTGGATGTTGAGTATGTAGAAGTTCTTGCCATAAGCTTCATTGGTGTAGGATTTAATGTTTCATTTGAAATCTTGGAAGGGCCTATATCATGTTTTCTATAAGAGAGTTTATTTGCTCAGTCCTTACCAGACTCGTTATGTGATACAATCACAACCAGAATATTGCCAACTTTTCAGCTGGAAGCTTTCAAATGTATATTTCCCTCTCAAGACCTCCTCTTGCAGGCGGAACATACTGTCATGTGTAGGGTGGTACATGTGACGAAATGATGGGTTCTAGTTCGGATGATTGAATTTATAGGCACCTTTGTTACACACTCTCTCTTAAGCACACTCAAATACAGGCAATACAGCACTATTGCTTATTTACACATTTTTCAGTTCACTGTTGCACATGCACTAGGATTTGCTGGTTCCACTAGTCATCTCCTAGCAATGGATGTCAGCACAAGACTTTTTAAGAAGTTTGGGTCACTTCAGTTCTTTTCAGAAACCATGAACACATTTTGATGTACCTGTCTGGATCCTCTTCTGAAAGGTGATGGAGGAATCTCAGCTTGTATGGTTGAAATTTGCATTTACTTGGCTTATGTACAGTGCTCTCCAGAATCCTTAATTCTGCACATGTTTATCTAAATGAGTTTTCTGGGTTTGCATGAACCTTTGCAATTGTCGCTTCTCGAATGTCATCTGCAGTGCTAGGTGAACCTGTGTGTGAGGTGTTCTAGTAACTGACCCTGTTTGTTGGATGACTGTTTCTTTGTGGCCTCCCTTCATGCCTACATAACAAAATGATCTCAGCGCATTCTTGTAAGACTGAGCACCATGACTTCCTAAAAGAAAACTAAAATTAGAGCAATGGAATTAAATACACTATTTCACTATGATGTATGACTTTGTGAATAAGCAGCTGGTTCTTATAATGACACAAATTGCTAATGTGCACACTCATGCTGGCAGACAGATTGTTACATTATGAAAAGTGTCAAATGTGTAATAATCAAGCGTTTTCACATGTTGAGACCCAAGCCTGGCCGTTTTCAAAAGACGAACATCTTCTTAGATACACAGTTTCAGAATTCTGATAGTTCAGCAATAACTGCCGGTGGGGAAAAATATAATATTCTGTTTTGTCTAGAACATGGTACAGATGATGGTCACCCAGTTGGTGTTTAGGAAAACAGCATTTAAAATCAAACTGGCAAAATGTAATGTTATGGTTCTGCGCGTTGGACATGATTACGTGTATCAGAATATTGTCAGCAGATTGCATTAGGTTAATATTGCTGAATCGTACAGTTGCTGTGTAAACCATTCATGGTACTTATTTCTGTTTTGCATTATGCAGTGGCCTAAAGGTAGCCATTACATGATATTATGCTCCTGCTTCAGCACATAGTAGTCCAATATAGACATTGTATCTTGTAAGGATTTACTTCTGCTAGTATCATGGTGATACTATGCATTTGTATCAGTGTGCTAAAGGCTGTATGCCATAGTTCAAGTTTATCATATTTAAGTCAGTGGGGTCAGATATTCTGAACATGCTGTTGCAATAACACTATGTCCTTCTGGCATGTTGTGCCATTTTTTGTTAGATGGGTACGAACATGTCCTGGGAACCTGTTGCAGTAAAACAAGTGTTTCTTATACCCAGAAGCTCAAGGAACTGATGTTCTTCCAAATCATTGAGAACTTTGTACTAAAGTGTATGGCACCACATGCCAGAAGACTGTAAACTTAATATTCACCACCACGAGAGTTGCAAGTTTAATAGTGTTGTAACTTTGCTTTTCTTCTAATACAGCATGATGGTGTAGGACAAAGAGAATGAAGATCAGTAGCAAGATGATGATTTGTTCAATTAGACTGATTTTGGAGAACACACTACCTGTGTTCAAGTGTATTACTATGGTAACAGATAAGCTGTTAGTATTTTTACTTGAGTTAAGACGTTGTTCACACCGTGGTATGAAAAGAGACACCTGACAGTAATCACTGGTGCTTTGACTGCGGAAGTTTGAAGACTGTGGTTTCCTGCTGCTGGAAGACAGGAGAGTGATATTTGAGGTGATGAACTTGTGTACTGTCTGTTGCCCCTCTGCTTTAGGTGGTGTAATTGATCGTGTAGCCAATTAAGTGTCCTCATTATCCACATTTTCATGGAAACATAAAGACTTTCACCAATCTTAAAAGGTATCTGTATTTTCTTGTTATTTTGTTAAACTTTGTGCCTCCCAATTGACATGATGAATATGCTTAATTCTCTCTTCACCAGTAGCCTATCTGTCCTTTCTCTGAGACATCAGACGCTGTGATTTATATGTATTTTGTTGACACTGGAACGTTTGGGTGCCAGCACCACATTGTAAGATTATATTGGTGCTGGAACCTGTTGGTGCCAGTGCCACATTGGATGATTCTGTTGGTGCTGGAACATGTGTGCCAGCGCCATATTACGGGTTCTGTTGATGCTGGAACCTATTGGTGCCAGTGCCACATTGTATGATTCTGTTGGTGCTGGAACCTGTTGGTGCCAGTGCCACACTGTATGTTTGTGTTGTTGCTGAAACATATGAGTGCCAGGGCCATATTGTATGTATGCTGGTACTGGAACATATAGGTGCCAGTGCCACATTATGCGTTCTGTTGCTGCTGGAACCTGTTGGTGCCAGTACCACATTGTAGTTGTTGACAGTGGAATGTGTTGGTACCAGTGCCACATATATGCATTTAAAGTGCATAGGACTTTGCAAAAGGGATGTACATGATACATAAACTGCTCTGAAAGTGTTCATATTTAAATAACAGTAGCAATGTTCCATAGATAAAGAAACTTGTATGCTAATATAGGCTATGCTCCAGAATGAATACAGTCATTACTCTATACTGTCTACTTTCTTAGTCAGGATTTCTGATGTCTTATTTTCCTTCCAAAATGTATTTTCTCAGATATATTATCAGAGTTTTCCTGTTCAGAACGAGGGCATACATTTGTATTTAATCATATTTTTAGTAGGAATGAACAGTGTATCGTCTTAGATTGGTATTTACTTCTTGACATAGGTTTTACTTCCTTTCCAACACATCAGAACTTTATTTAGATGTGCCAGACTGTTACATCAGAAACTATAGAACGCAGCACATAGAGGTTCATATGAACTTATATGCCCTAATGACATGTAGGGGATTGAAGTATTCCATTCTCGATGGAATTTATGATGTCTTCGCCATTGAATTACACTGAGATGAACTCACATGTGATGCAGAAGTAAGATTCAGTTATCTGCCATGTTTTGAAATATTGCATTTTAGAATAAAATCCAGCTGGACCACACCTTGTAGGTATTTTTTTAAACAAGTTTTCTGGAACTTGAGTTGGGATTCAGTAGTGCCATGTTGTACATGTGTTATTCTGTGCACATTATCTCTGCATACATTAAAGTGTAATGGTGCTGCATGGGAGTGGGAGTGCACAGGTGATTGGTACAGGTCAATCTGCTAATAGAAGTATTTGTCAACAGTTATGATAGTTTCATGAAGAATGCTTGTTTAGGAAACCTGTACTTCATATTATTAAATTGTGGGTGGACAGAGTGGGAAATAAGCATCTTTCTTTTTTCTGTGGATACTTGTTTATTGATATATAGATTTATGGCTTGCAGGACTCCCTGGATATTAAGATTATAGTCTTTTGGAATGTGATGCTGTGTAGAATGTACAGTTTCAGACAAGCCTGGTGTCCTTACCTCCATGATGGACAGCAGGCTCCCCCAGGCCATTTGGTACAAGTGTACCAGTCTGTATAGTGTTACGTCTCTGAAGACCATAGCCTTAATATTCACTGTCATAAGAGCCTCAGGACTCATGTGTAGTTCTATAGATTGTCCAGAAAATAAATACCGTTTGGCGATTAAAGGAAATAAATGAATAAAAGTAAAGAGTTATGTTTTGCATCACTACTACAGACCTTAGGTCATTTTTCTACATAATCCCCATTAAGGCAATTGTATCATGTAATGAGTTTCTGTACGAGTATGTCTGCATCGCAGAAATCTGCTGCAAGTCCACTGAACCAGTTTTTAACGGTCTTCTTCACTTCTTCATCTCTACCTATATGCATGCCACTGAAAAACTGCTTCAAGTGTGTGAACGAGGGCAAATCACTTGGCGCCATGTCTGGACTATAGGGAGGATGGAAAATAATGTCCCCAGCAAAGTCAGAAAGTAGCTCACATGTGCTAACTGTCTTTACTTTCTGGATGACCCTCATATATATTTATGTTACTGATGACCTGTGCTAATATTCCAAGTAATTGTTCGCCGTGAGATTTCATTTTATCACTCACTGATGTCCTCTTGGAAAACTTAGTTAAAGTGATCATTTGTATACCATTCACTGAATTTCCTGTGCATGACTGTTTTCTGTGAATCAAATGAAACATGTTATATATTAACTTGCATTAAACAGAATATCACTGTAACTCCAACCCTATGAGGTATGTGTCATGCAAGTGAGACAGAGAGGGAGATGTGATTCTGTCTGAAGCGTTGATTATGTTACTCACTCTGGAAAAGTAACTAACCGTGATGCCATACAATTCTTCAGGTAGCTGTTCCGGTTCTCCTGGTACAGGTTCATTATGTAAATAAATTTGTAACAGCTTAATGAATACATTAGTTCATTTCCACAAAACATGTGATGAAATGTAAAATGTTTTGCAGTTGACAGTGTAGTACCCCCTACTTCCACATTACTGATCACAGTAACTTAGCTTAACTACCACCATTCCCCTGCCTCCCATCATCTAGGTTTTAGAGCCAGAGAAAGGATAACTGGACAGTGTGCACTGGAGAGTTTTTTGGAGGAATGTAAATTGTTTAAAAACACTTATTATTCGTAACTATTGATGGAGATCAATTTAAAATTAAAAGGGACAGTGAGGATGTCTGCATTACTTCAGAGGTTCCCAAAATTTATGGACTACTGATCACTTCCTGTATGGATTTTCTTCAATGGACTGCCTTAAAATTAAATAACATATTATTTAAGAATTTTGAATGGAATGGAAGTGAAATTTAGTCAACATTTACGCCCCTGTGACTTATAAAATTAACATAATATAAAGATTTTACCATGAAATTACATGTTCATTTGTGATTAAATAATAAATATCAGCTCAACATGCATTCAGTGTGATGGGTGAGCTTATTTACTTTTTATGAGATGATGAATATATGGTTTAATATTCGTAAACTTCAGTCTCAAGCTTGAAGAAACATCAAGTCTGTTGTGATACTTGTTTTTAATGGGAACTGGAGAAGAAAATCTTGTTTCACTGCTTCATCACATAGCAAAGGATGTTCCTTACAAATAGACAAAAAGTTTATAAGTAAGTGTCTTGCATATTTGTAGGAGTATGTATAGGTCATAATCATCAACAAATGGATCTTGAATTCACAGAGACCTTTAGAAAATATTCAGTTACAGTACATTTTCACTTTTCTTTGATATGCTTAGGGTGGCTGCAAAGAATGTTGATTACATCATGAGATGATATATCGTTTCCTATGACGAATGGCTGAAATGTTTGCAAACAGTTGTAATTCCTGATTCATAAGTTTTATTCCCACATATCCAGCTTGTAAGTGAGTGCAGAAATTTTATCATTAAGCAGAAAGGATTGTAATTGTAATTCCTCATAAATTTAGATCCACACTGTTGAGCATCACAAAGCCAAATACTCCAGTATTATCAACCAGCATGATTTCTGACCAGAGTTAAAAAAATCAGCTCAGGATGTTTCCTGTGTGTATGAGTAGATTTTCATGATTGCTTCCCATTTCACCACAGAAAGAAGCAAATAAATGTGATGTAGTAACTGTTTTTCATACTTCACTTACTTATACTTCACTCAGACTGGTCAAGAATTCTCTTTTCTTGGCATTGTCAAAACTGGCTCTGGGGTCCACCCAATCTCCTATCCAGTGGGTACGGGGGGCTATTTCCTCGGAGGGGGGGGGGTAAAGCATCCAGGGCGTGAAGGTGACCACCCACCTCCAGCTAGTGCCAAGGTTAGGAAAATGTGGATCTATACATCCACTCCCCCATACACCTTCATGGCTCATGAAGAAAGGATACCCTGAAGATGAGGATGCAGATTCCTCTGATAGGTTGGGAATTAACTGCCACTGGTATTTTCCCTTTTCAGTTCTGTGGCGTCCACAGTGCACCATGACTTGTTCGAGGTTGTTGTTGCCTGTAATGATGAAATTGAAGGGACCAGAATGGTGGGACATGGAGTTAATACCTCTGTGTATTCCACAGATGGTAGGAGCTGTTCATATTGGTGTTGAGAACTCTAAGAAAGTATTTTACGTTAAATGGGCTGGAAAGACAGGAATGGACTTCCTCTGTCATCAGGGTTGATGTCATTTTAACCTTGAAAATAGAGGCAGACTTCTTAAATTTTTTTGTGGACCACCTGTGATCTGTGGACCATGAGTCTGGGAACCTCTGCTTGGTATGTAATGTGAGGTGAAAATGGCTGACATGTTTGCAGCAGGCTTCCCTGTGGCAATCCTAGTTTGATATAGATTATCTTGCCCTCGTGGTGTTAGCTTGTGGACATGATGAGCATCTAAGTTCGTACGGAACAGTCCACATAAGGCACAGCTGCCAGGAGTATTTTATCAAGGAAAATAGTTCATTGGCCTCATGTGCTGCTCTCTTTAGTGTCAGTAGAAACAAGATTCATATTAAATAGTGTATAGCAGTTGTTAGAACTCTACATTTACATAGAGAAATCAACACAAACTTTTTAATCGCAATGCTTTATGAATGTGGAATTTGCTGTTATTTATTAAATACTCTTTAATGTAAACAAACTACAGTGTATTAATTAATTGGGTATTGAGGTTATATGTAGGACTCTTCATATATGCAATAGTTCAATAATATCATCTTTTGTATAAATACTTCCTATACATACATATGTTATTATTATTATAAGACGATATTGACTTTGGAAATGGCCTAAAACATCTGTAAATAGTGTGTATCTATAATAGTTGAACTATTTTCACTCTTGTCTCCACTGTCCAACCTTGTCTCGAGGCTGTTTTTGTGCGGCGTTCTAATTCTAATGTACAGTATTTGTAGTTTGAGAGATATATATAGAATTGTAAGTAATTAGAACAGTTAGTACTGAGCTGCACAAACTGAAACCGTTACGTGTGTGCACGGAAGAACACTCCCATTCCTATATTTAATAATATACATATTTCCAGCTCAACTTTGGTATTATGATTACATAATGTAAGTTCCTCTGTCAACGTCACTGACCGAGAACAAACTCTGACACTAGATGTATTGTTAGTGAAGCTTTCTCTGTTGACAGATGTTATTTAACAACTAGCAACTATTTAACAATCTGTCACTAACTTTGCTGACAAGCGGCAGTCGCTCGGTCAGTATAGTTCGCTTGCGGACTTCAGGCCACAGAGTCAAAGGTGACAGGGAAGATCATTTCTTTCTTCCCTTCCTTTATCCTTTTTGCATCTTCAGCTCATTCCCTCATTCTTCTATGTTGCTTTCCTGTTTCATGTATTTGTACATCCCATCATCAGTTATCTCCCCTTC
The DNA here is from genome assembly GCF_002891405.2 of Cryptotermes secundus. Lineage (NCBI taxonomy): Eukaryota > Metazoa > Arthropoda > Insecta > Blattodea > Kalotermitidae > Cryptotermes > Cryptotermes secundus. The sequence continues at coordinate 237,986 of NW_019734319.1, forward strand.
CTCTCTTGCTTCCCCTTTCATTTCTCTCTTCCTTTCTTCCTCCTCCTCCCTTATCTCCTTTCTCCCATATTCCTTTTATATATTTTATCATAATTTGTTTCCCCATGTACTAGAAACAGCTACTTCTTGACAAAGACAGAAGATAACTTAGGTTTTCCCCATATTATAGCAATGGCTCATTACATTTTCCCCATATGTGACAGGAGTTGGTTATTCTTCATATGCAGATGTAACATGTGGGCAGTTTGCAGACTGCAGACTGCTAATGTGTGCAGGTGTTGCTTTGTTGGAAGAAAGGTAACAACAGATGTCTGTACAAAAACACTGGATACAGTAATAAACATAGAGCAAGTAACTGGATACAGGACAAGGTAAAAATAGAACAGTTGCTGATTAATCCTTAAACCATATAACAAAATTGAGACAGTTTCAAATGGAAGAGTGAAATTAAGAGAAGAACAAATGCATGAATGGACACTAATGCCAGTTTAGGGTTTCTTTTTTCCCCCAAAAGCAAAGTATCTGGTAGTGTGTTTAATACATAGTTCTACAGGGCTCCTCATAAGAATACTGTTTGAAGGGATGTAAAACAAAATTCTGCACCCAATAATTCTAGACAAACTCACGAAGTCTGAAATGAGGTAAGCATGTAGAAAGCACAAACAGCTAATATACAGATACTGCTTTACATTTTAAATTTTTTTAGAAGAAGCTACATGGGAGGTTGAAGCAGGCAGACAGTACCATTACAATATACCTTAAGGAAGTAAGTTATGATGATGTGAATTGAGTTGAACTTTCTCATATCGGTTTTTGTGACCATGGTAATGAACCTTTGGACTCCACACTAATGAAATTTCTTAACAGTTGAATTATATACTGAACATGTACGATTTGAGGCTTTCATGGCGGTGACTATGAAGAAAGCAGTCTTCTGGGATTTGGCACCGTGTATATGTGGTGTTAACCGACGTTTCGGAGGAACGTATCGCCTCCATCTTCAGGGTAGAAGAAAAAATATANTTGATCTGTATTGAAAAATAAGTTTTGTAAGATTGGCTGTCCTGTTCAGAAATGTTAATTATTCTACTCTCTTTTCATCTGTTCATTGATACAATATTTAGATTTTTTTATATATCTTAATTTTACCTTATCCATTATGCTAGAAAGTATTGTGATCATGAAAAAGTTTGATCTCTAGGAAAAGTTGCTTTTGGAATTCTGTTTGTTATTACTTATTTGCACTTCATTAGCACCTGAATATCTGGAAGGATTTTATTTGCATTTAGTATTTAAGAATTTATTTTATCATAGGTCAGTGCCTGGTAAATATGAACGTTCTAGCTCCAAAAATTTCAGTCCTTCACAGGGGGCTTCGGCACAAAATGTGATTTTCCCAAAAATGGCTGCAAGGTTTATGATTAAATTTCATTAATTTGTGAAGACTGTCTCCTTAAGTAAAAAGTGAATTGGTGGACCATCAGGAAAATAATGCTACACCTGTAGCACAGCAAATGCAAAATATCAGTCATGTTTGTTCTTCTAAGTCAGAGTTTCTCTTCCATGTGAAAGTGTGAGATCTGCCATACCTTTGTGACATTTTGTCAGTCTCTTTCCTTGTCTTCATATTAGTGAACCATGTGTTCCTTAATACCAAGTTACAGTATTGCAGAACATAAATTCTGTACAGGATGTGGGTGTGTTCGTCTGAAACATGATTTGTCTCATCATGCAGCTCTATGACTCAGTAAGCCGAGACAGAATACATTTAGTTTTGTGTCTTACATACGTCAGTACGTGATCACTTCATAGCTTATGAAAGTTATACACCAGCAGTTAATTAGAAATACATATATTAACTATATAAAAGTAGATTTTTAAAACTAAGAATAATAGTAATATGTACTTGATCATGAATGCAGAGATGATGGTGTGTTTCCAGTGACTGAGTGGTAGTTCAATTCTTTTACATATTGGTAACCATTATTTTTATCTACTCACCTTAAACATGTTTATATGTTATAAGTTGGGACCAAGCATAATGAAACAGATTAACATGTTTAGACATTACAATAATAATTGCAGCAGAATAACTTCATGTTATGTTTTGATGTATGTTTATGTCATGTTTTATAATATCACAGAGAAATGATGCTGATCCATATGCTGGTATGCTGAGTTATGACACTGTGTAGTCTGGTAGGTCAGTACTAACGTTTCAAGTGGACATACTGCTTCCAACTTCATGAGAAAGAATCTTTATATTCTTCATAAATGTTTGTAGCATGTATAGTCTGTTAAATATATACCAGTATTTCAGGACGATGGGGGCAGTTCATTCCCCTTGTACCAGCCTATTAAGCAACATGGTGTCATGAGCCAGCAGATCGCAATATGAATCTTCACCATCTTGAAAACCTCAAGTATCATTCATGCCATTGAGTTTACAATTCAAGCTTAAAATATGTTCTTATTCATGTTTTCAGAGTTGTCAAATATTCCTGCTTTTTTTTTATCTGCTGTACAGTACATTTTTATTGTGTTAAATGCAGTACATGGAGATAATATTCTTTTGTATTCTATTTATCTTGTATGGATGTGGACACAATGATTAATTTATGCTAAAGCCACTAATACAGGTCTGCTGTTCAAGTTAACAGCATTTTACAGCTTAGAATATTTCTCTTCCAATCCAAAACAAATACATAATTATGTGAAAGTGTAAGAGAGTCCACTTTCTTAAATTACTTTGCATTATTACCAATAGTCATGTAATAAAATAATGATTTGATGTGGAAATGACTGTGTTTATCAGCTGCTTCTCTGTTTCTATATTGAGAAGGGAAGTAACCAGAGTTAATCTGGTGTGGGCAGCTTAGAATATCACAAGAAACCATGGACTGTTATTATATTCTTACTTTGGTTTAGTGAAAGGAACCTGGAGTACAGATGAAATATATGCAATACTGAGTACTTGAAAGGGCTATTTAATCTGCAGCTTCTTGATACAACTGCATGTAGTCCCCATGTTATGTCTTACCAGGTCTATGCACGTCTTCATGGTGTTGTTATGTCTTCCATTATTTTCCAGTAACTTGTCTGTGGAATTTTGTAGAGATCTGCACATTGAAAAATTGGGTGAAACTAGCCAAAGGTCTGAATTTAACTTGTTCTTCAGTTGGCAGTGTCCTCTTCAAATTAGATTGGCCTCAAAAATAATTGATCTAATTTTACTTACATAAAATTATGACATTCAGAATATGGTTGAATTGGATGTGCTGCCATGCAGTTCGATAGACATGTGCCCATCTGCTTCAGGGCAGAAGAGTTCCTCTTGTATCCTGAAGACAGAGGCAGCAAGTTAATATGAAACATCGGTGCCTATTTGCCAGACTTCAACATGTCACTGTGAGAACCTACAAACTCAATTAGTATGATGCATGTAATAGCATTCTTCTGTAAATAGACAAAAGTTACCTCAGCAGAACATCTTGCAGATATGAAACTTCCATTGTCTATTTGTTATATGCCTAATTATTCATACTGTTCAAAGTGCTTACTCCTTTACATTGACTCTATACTAGGTGTAGGGCAGTCCCCTGAGCTGCTTCACAGTGGGAGAATACACTTCTTATTCCAGGCTTCTTGCACTAGATGTAGCACTGTTCCAGTTTACTTTCTGTCACAAGAGTCTACTGAGCATGTTGGTAGAATGTACTATGGCAGCTAAATCATATATTCCAATTGTGGAATATTATGAAGTGGGCTTAAATGAAGAAATCCTTCTACTAGTTTTCTTGAGAGACTTTAAACTGTTTCTGTGCAGTGTATATGTTCCAGAAGTACTGTAAAGTAGATGGCCTTTCATCCTTGTGCATCTTTAGAAAATTTTACAACTCATGTTTCTGAGACATGCTATTTGAAAATTGTTGTGCCCTCTCTTGTAATTAGTTTTTGACTGGATAGGGTGCCAAGTCTTGATCTCTTGTGTTCCACGAAAATTAATTATAATAGTAAGAGAAATGTGTATCTGCTACCACCTTGCAGCATGTACTTCACACTTCTGTGGGAAGGACAAAACAGAACCTTAACTCAGCCATAAAGAAGTGTCATGAGTAGACAACATCTCACTTTATACATATATATAAAAGCTACAGATTATATTAAAACAAGTTTATGTTAATTTTCCATGCAGTAAGAACTTGAATACTTTACTTCCCCTTCCACTCAGTCTTCATTACAAGATGAGTAAATGGCAAGACAGTATTCTTAATACTCTTAAACCTTATTGGGACCAGCCTAGAATATACTCATGTCTGTTTAGTGTGTCCACTGGGGTGATCCTCACATATAAAGGTAAAGTTGGCTCTGGACTTAATTAATTAAGCACCACCCATGAAGATGTATGAGGGATTGGAGGTATGGCTCCACCATTCTTGGCCTTGGTATTAGATGGAGGTGAGTAGTCAGCTTGACGCTCAAACCGCTTTACCTCTGAGGAAACAGCCCCTGGGATCCATCAGATAGGAGGCTGGGTGGGCCCAAAATCAGTCTGGACGCTGAGGAGAAAAGAAAAATCTCTTTCCCCTGCCAGGAATCGAACCCCAATTGTCCACTCCATAGCCAGTTGCTATACCGCCTAAGCTATCTTGCCCCTACTTGTTTCCATTTTTTCCTCACCTCCTTTCCAAATCACATGATTAGTAAAACATTTTCATCACATCATTGTTTTTCTCAGCTCTGTGCTTGCTCCCTGCTGGGTAGTCCCCACTCCTCTATTTTGTCCAATCACACTTTCACCTCCCACTCACTGCCCACTTCCAGATCTTATGACAGCTTCCAAACCCCTCCAGAACATTCCCATGAAGGTGGCAACTGCAGTGTTTGCTTAGTGCCAAAAGCTGAAGTTGTGCGTTCTCCAGTTTATTCTCTTTTGTACTCGCACCAATACTGAATACCCTCTTGTCAAGAGTTCTTTGAGTGTTTGAAGCTTCAGCTGTATTGAGTAGATATGAGATTAAGATGTAGTACCCAACAAAGACTGAGGAGCTGGGATAGCACAGTCGGTATAGTGACTGGTTACAGGCTGGGAGACCGAGGGGCCAGAGTTCGAGTCCTGGTTGGATGAAGAATTTTCTCATCTCCAAGTCATCCAGACTGGATCTGGGGCCAACCCAGCCTCCTAACCGATGGGTACTGGGGCTCCTTCCTTGGGGAAAGAAGAAGAAGGAGAAGAAGAAGAAGATTGCATTTTTGCTGTGTCATGTTCACCGAATTCTGATGCTCTTAGCCTTTTGTACGTATGTTTCAATATATTAAGCCCAGAAGTAGTTGTTGAAGTTCTTTATGTTTTATTGTGTTTGGCATGGCAAAAGGGGAAGTCTGTGATAAATCTGCAATAAAATTACTGGTAGAGTGCTGGTAGTCACCAGCATTCTAATTAATTTTGTCAGAACTCTTGCATGAGCATTTCATGCAGATTTGGTAACTGATTTATGTCACCACATTGAATGATCTGGGCCAGAGCATTTACTAACAAACTAATGTTAAGCTGTTTTTAAGACAACTGTTACTGATTGCCTACAAGACAGAAGAATAGGCCTTTTAAAGAAATAATGCTGCTGGTGTTTATATTTGGTATATATTCTTTCCGTCTTCTAAGTTGTATCTGTTTAAACAATCTCTGGATAGGGGGAAGGACACAGTTACAGTGTGAAAAATATGCACTGCAGTGTCATAATTTCATTTTTGTGAACTACAAAGCACCATTCTTGTGAGGGCAGCCAGTCAAAGAAAATTGGTTTCCTGCAAGAACCCCACATTCACATTCATAAAATTGTATAACTTTACTTAAATAAACAATGATTACATCATGCCATAATGTAGTGTAAACACTTCCATTACCTTGGTTAGCATAAAGTATATGAAGGTTGTGTGCTAATATTCGGCCTGGTTTCAGCACTTGTCTTATGGGGGCAGTTCCTGAAAAGACAGTGATTTCAATCCATGCATATGAGAACAAAATTAACAGTATTTCCAGGAGTGCCTGTCCAAGAGGAACAGTTTTATTCTACATTGCACAATTTGGCAGGTAGTGGCTGGTACAGACTGATGGACAGACAAATGTTTGGTTGTTTGTATCTGTACTGTATATAGGTCAGTGGAAGTCTGAAGAAGGGGTGGGGAAGAGGTTCACTGGTACATGTTGCAAGGTTGAGATTATGCACTAGGATTATTTCAAGTTGCTTGAAGATTTGGTATGGGCTTGTGTTACCATACTAGCTACTAGCAAAATGTTCAAGGTTATTGTTTTGGAGGGAGACCATGCTGTAAGCATTGGCAAGTGAGATGAGATAGGCACAATCATGACACACTTTTTCCTGTATCACACACTGAGGTGTTGTATGTAGCCATTATCCAGTGTTACTTCTATTCTGGGATAGTGGTTCTGAATTGGGGTATATGAAGCTTTATAAAAGGGGTATGTGAAACATATTTCAGAAGGTCAGATGGGGAAGAAGATGCCTTGACACCTTTGTCTGCCATTGCAGTAAATAAACTCTGTTTAAGGAGAAAATGACACTGTATTGTATTGTGTTTATTTATTTATTTATTTATTATTTGTTTGTAATACATTGTAACACATAGATAACAGCTGCAGTAATGATATATATAAGTATGATGAGGGGGAAGAAAGGGATGCACGGTATTTACATTTTCTTGTTTTATTATCTGATCTGTTCTGAAGAATAAGAAATGCAGTAGGCATTGTTATACATCTGTGATTGACAGGCGGGATACTTTGTATGTATCAGTGACAGTGCTGCAGACATTTCTTGTAACTTCAGAAATTTTCATACTGAGAATATATGTCTAATTATGCAATATTTCAGACAATACCAAAAGTTTAAATAATGTAAGAATTTGGAACAACTTCGTTACTGTTGATGTTGGCTTCATTTCTGTAGTCTTTTCCTTCATCTGCCTTCAACACATCCGTCAGCACAGATACTGACATGTGTATTGTATATACTTATTTTGTGTTGTATTCAGTCACCGATAGTCATTGTACAGAATTAAATGCATCTGTTTCAAATTGCAGTTGGAGCCCTTTGTATTGGAATGTGCAGTTATATGCATAATAATATCATTCCAATGATATCGCTGTGTTTGTGCTTTAGTTTTCTACAGATACAGTGTTCTCCCTCCATTTTCTAATATACAGGCTATAAAAATGATACTTTTCTGTTCCCCTTCTCCTCCAGCAGACCTAACAGAGTGCATCCAAAGAAGAAATGTACCCCAAACTCTTGCTAGCATGTACAGTAGCCGTGGCTGTTAAAGCAATGAGCAAGTGTCGGGGTGGAGTTTTTGGGTGCGATCTGAATCCTCATATACATTCTTTTGTATAATTACATGAATAAACTTTAATTTATCAGTTTCAACATTATGCTTCCTTTAGTGTTTTAGCTACTGTATGTTGTGATGATAGGGAGAACAGCTACATCCCTCATCCTTACATAAGGACCCAAACACATAACATTCATTTCATTATTGATTTTGATTATCTGGCCCACATAGCTAGCAGCCAGTATGGGAATACCGCAGCAGCTGTAGTGCTGTAATTCTGTAGCAGCAGGATAGCCCTGTTGTCAAGTCTGCCTTTACTGGACCTCACATGTTGCATATTGCCATCAGTGTGTGCTGTTTTCATACATTACAAGGGTATTATAAGTATTGGGCTTGAGACTAAAGCCAAGTGTGAGATTACTGGAAAGCATATTTTTAGAGAGAGAAACATGTCACTAATTTCTATTATTCATTTTCAAAAAAAGAAAGAACAGGGCATGTGGTAGCATAGTTGGTTGAGACATTTACTACACGCCGGAAGATCATTGGTTCGATTCCTGGTGAGGTCATTACATTTTTAATTGACCTCATCCTTCTAGCTATACTATGGCCCCAAGGTCAACTCAGCCACTAACAGAAATGAGTACCAGGAATCTTCCTGGGAGGTAAAGGGCAGCTGGTGCATAAGGCTGATAATCTCATCGCTGTCTACAAGCCAGATGTCTAGAAAATGTGGGAACCTCGACATCTGACAACCCAATGGGATTCCATGGCCTGTTACAGGGATAGCTTTGCCTTTCATTAGTTTGCAAAAATAATGCCATTGTCAGATTAGATGGCTACCGTTCTTGCAAGGCAAGTAATAATTATTCAGAATATGGATCTTCATAAATTAAATGGAAACAATCAGATTTCTCTGTTTATTAAGATGATTGCCTTGTGGGGTATGACATCTGGTAGGTATTACCAGTGTTTCAGAGGAACTTGTCACCTCTGCTTCCAAAGGAAAAGAGTAAGTCAAGTATGGAAAAAACAAGTAAGCTGCTAGGATACTTCTGTTCTAAAACCCAGTAAAGCAGGATATTAGTGAATAGCTTTCAAAAGTTATTAAAACATACTAAAATTATGTATAATTTTCTTTGTCTTTAAACATTGTATAAGCCAATGTTGCCACATCACACTCATCTAATTAGCATGTTAATACTTCCAGGACCACATATAGGTGTATTTGTGTCCAGCACTTTTTTCTAAAATCATGCTTAGTGGTAGTCAAATGGAAAATTGAAAAAGAAAAGCAGTTTTGAAAAGTTTGACACGCTTAATTTGAAATTACCTCATATCCAAGTGATTTCCAGATGGGTGTTGTCACATTTCAGCTCCTTGACTTTACTATTTATGTCTAGATGTCATGATTTCAGAAACTAGGAAAGTTTAGAACTGTCACAGTGAAGGTCCAGTCGCTTCGATGCACATCATAGCAGCTGTATTTTTCATGAGTTGGTGTAACAGTCAGTTTCATATGCCAGAACGCTTATGCTAGCAGAGACTGGTACACTGTTAGCATGCTGAAGAGGCAGCAAAGATACAGGAATTTTCCTCGCAGCCAAATAGTTAAAATACATCCTTATAAGATCTGCCTTCTTACCATTCGAAACCATGACATAAATATAGTATTTTGGTCTCTCCAAACATTAATTTTTTTCTCTTTGGGCCAAAAATTGTATGTAAAAAATCTGTATGCATTGTTATTTACCTTCCTTGATTAAAAGACTACTTGTCATCTAGCTTTTGCTAGATCACAGAAAATCCCTCCCACAATTAATCTGTCATTGAGAGCACTTAAAATATCGTTAGTTAGTTCATAGGTTGCTTGTTCTGTTGTTAGGTCTTTCCTAAATCCAAATTGCTCTTTGACTAATATGTTGTTAGAATTTAAGTGTTCAAGTAGTCTATTATACATAACTTTTTCAAAGACTTTTGAGAATGAAGTCAATATGGATATTGGTCTGTAATTAGAGATGCATTTTCTCTCTCCTTTTTTAAAAAGTGGTTTCATTACAGCGTATTTTAAGCGTTGAGGAAAAGTACCTGATGATAAAGATTTATTACATAGATGATTCAAGGGTGAACTGATGTAAACAGAGCTTGCTTTAAGTAATTTGGTAGAGATTTCATCATATCCATGTGAATTTTTGGGCTTAAGGGATTTAATAATGTTTTCAATTTCCTTCCTTGTTGAGAATTTGAGATTGATATTTGGAAATGAATTGTTAAAGGCACGAGACAGATAGTATATTGGATTATTATTATTATTAGTATTATTATTATTATTATTATTATTATTATTATTATTATTATTATTATTGGAATATGTTTTCTCAGCTAATGAAAGGAAATATTCATTAAATGCACTTGCGATAGCTTGTGGATTGTTAGTGGACTTCCCTTCAATATTCAAACTTTGTACGTCTTCATTAACAGATTTCTTTCCTGATTCAACTTTCACAATATCCCAGGTGGTTTTAATTTTATTGTTTGATTTTAGAATTTGGCTGTTATAGTTATTCTGTTTGGCTTCTTTAATGACTTTTGACAAAATTTTACAGTATATTTTGTAGTGACTTTTTAGTCTTGGATCATTACTGTCCCTACTGGCCAAATATAGTTGTCTTTTGTGTTTACATGAAGTTTTTATTCCAATTGTTATCCAGGTGGATTTGTTTTTATTTTCATTTTTGACTATTTTTAAGGGAAAGCTTGAATAAAAGATCCTCAAGTATGTGTTCAGAAAGCAATTAAATTTAGAATCAATATTATTGCTGTCAAATACATTGTCCCATGATTCATTACTTAATTTTGTGACAAAATCTGCCATCGTATGCTCATTGATTTTCCTTACTGTTTGATATTGTTGATTACTGGGCTGAAGGTCAATATTATTTATTTCTATGAGTTGAGCATCATGATCGGATAAGCCATTTATAAAGGGTCCTACAGTATAGTCTCTTAATTTTGAGTTATCAATGAATATATTATCTATCGCTGAACTAGAATTATTTTGAACTCTTGTGGGAAAGTTAACAGTACTGGAGAGATTGTAAGATGATAACAAAGAGTCTAAATTTAGTTTCCTATTACTGTCGATCAGATAGTTTATATTTATATCACCACAAATTATAAATTCAACTTTTGAATTATGGTCTCTTCATTCATATAGACCCATTTCTGTTGAATCTTGTTTCTGTCTTCATGTCAGATAAAGACTGTCTTGTCATATAGATATAACAGACATTCTGGGAAGAACTAGTAACCTGCTTTCCTTTCAACACAGTATTTATTGTGTATGCATAATTAAGTCATTAAATCACTGTTAAGATGGCCTCGGGTGGCATCATATTTACACCAAGTTTCATGACAATCATGTCAGGCATTCAAATAATAACAATAATGTTATTACCTAAACAATTTGAGAAGCTTCAGTGTTGGTATTTCTGATGGGAGGAATAATGAAGTATGCTGTTGTGATGAACTCAGGTGGCTCAATATACTAGCCAAGTTTCATGATGATCGGTACAGGCATTTGAAAGTTGGTATGGGGGGATACATATACAGACACACACGGAGTAAGATGAGCTCATAAGCCTTCTTTCATTTTTGCCAAATGAGGAAAGTAGGATAAAAGGAACTTGAAATAGAACACCATAGTTCTGTATATAAATATCACAATAGTAAACATGGAGTGGGATAAGAGTCTCCCCTCAAACTCCACTCACTTCTCAGAACAGATTGTTTGCAGTGAACAATTAAACTGAATGTAACAGTATAAATTCATTCTTTTTATTGCACAACAGTTAACAAACTATAATATTCATAAAAATGTACTACAAAAATATACATGGCAATGAAAATAATTGTAATGTTCACAGTGATGTGACTATGATATGCAGTTTTCAATTTGGTATTCTGATTTTGGTAATTAATTTGCTCAGCTAGATTGTGTTCTGAGCTGTAAATACTGACTTATAGGACACCATTATCAAACAAGGTACAGACCAGTGGTTCTGAACTGGGGTTAGGTGAAGTGTGATATATGTGGCATATGTTGTTATACACGGGTTGAAAGGGCCTGAATGAAAGTGCTGACAACTCAGTTCTGTACAACTTTCTCTGCGCATGGGATAAATTAAGTCTGTTTCGAATGAAAATGTTATGGTATCTTGCTGTTTTCACAATGCATGGTAACACATAGTTGAGGTGCCACTGAAAGGTGTGTGTATTTGTACACTCAGGCCAAGAGATACTCGTACGTCAGCTAAAATGGGTTCAGAAACACTGGTACAGACAATAACATAGAAGTGCAAACCTGCTTGGTACTATCCTAGTAACAATACACTATAATCACTGAATAGTTAGTATTATCTCTGGAAGCCTTGAACAAAATGTGTGATGTGTAACACTATACAAATGATCATTACTTTTTAGTCTTTTACAAATACAAACAGCAACTGAACTTACAAACAGACGCTCTTTTTTCTCACCCCTTTCACTCTAACATGCTTTTGTTGTTGTTTTAGGATTAATGTGAGACAGAGTACTGTAGAATCAAAATAGGTCTACTATACCAGCCCCTGCTGACAGATGGATATGGAGCACTGGTGGAATGGTAACTGGAAAGGGAAAACTAAAATGCTGATACAAGACTTCCCCATCACCACTTTGTCCAACTACAGATCTCACACAGACTATTAATGCATTGAACTCAAGCCTCTGTGGTGAAAAATTATTGGCCTTTTAGTTGTGACATTCTAAGTTAGCATTTTTATCAAATAAAGAAATATATAAGTGGCTTTAATGTTGGTCATATCTTCTAGTGAAGGCACTATGTATGTGGCTGCACATGGTGTCATCCTACATACAAGTTAGTAACTTGACTTCAATTATTTAATTTTCCAAAGCCATGTTCATATTATCTCACCCAGGGCTGTAATGCTGAGTGGTAGGTAGGTATGTTCATATTACATGCATGACCACGCACAGTTCCAAAGCCGATATTGCATCCCCCCCCCCATTTAGTCTAGAATCTTGGGAAACTTGGCCCTGTCTCTGAAATATGGTCTAAATTGGAGATTTCCAGATTATAACCTCTGAAATATGGTCTAAATTGGAGATTTCCAGACTATAACCCTTAAAACACAGTGGTAATTATATATATATCACCTGCATTAATATTAAAGAACTCTGTATTTTACTTACAGAATGTATGTGTTATGAGTCTCGCAATAAACAGTGTTTATTTCCCCAAACAGCATTAACTGGTTGACTTTTGTAATGAAAATACAGTGTTCTCTGCAAGGTACAAATGAATTCCTAAATATTATTTGGACAAATTTCATGTTTCAAAAATATCCACACTAGGTTTTACAGGGTAATCATAAAATATGAATAACTTAGATTTTAATTTCATTTATTTAAGTGAAATTTCTATGTGAATTACTAAGTTTTACATATTAATGGATTTCATGTTTGTCATTTGGTACAGTACACACATGCTTCTTATATAAGTGAGAGATCTGACCATCATATATCAGTGTTATCATGCAAGTTACTGTTTAGTTATAATGCCTCAGTAACTTGTATCTGTATAGTGACAAAGGAAAATAAGGGGATACACTCTTGTGTATATGGGAACAGAAGAATTTGAAGTCTCTGCTTTGTAGCCATTTGCTCACAGCTATACTTCCCTCAAGTGATGTCATCACTGCAATCTGTCAAGGCTACAGGCCACATAAAGGTTTGGACTGACAACTAGCAACTGTTTGGTCCCTCCATCTTTTCCATGTGCCACACAGTTCTCATTTTCTGTCAGATATGTAAAACAGACCTTAATATGGACATTTAACCGGTGGCATCCTGAGTAGGATTTGAGGTTCTCACAGCGGTGGTTATGAAGAGTTCTATCTTCTGCGATATAACGCTGTGTAGACCCTGAAGATGTAAATGACATGTTCCTCCGAAACATCGGTTGACTTTCAGTGGACTACAAAGCTTTATATCTCAGGAGACAGAAATCTTCAGGTGGTAGGTATCCTAATTGCATATTCTTTCCATCTATATGCTTAAAGTATTTATGATCTAATTTGAAAGCAAACTAAACCAGAAATCTGTACATATATCCAACAGACATAAAATGATATAGCTGCCCCTTTGCTGATACACCACACCATGATTTGCAGATGGTGTGTTATGCTCTGTGAATTTCTTCTGACCCCAGTACCAGATGGTAAGTTATCAGCTTCATGCTTCAGACATTTTACTTCAAGGGAAAAATCTGCTGGTACCCACTTTGACAGTCAATACAACATAGTGAAAAGCAAAGTTCCCATGCATATTTGGAATCAAACCTCAACTGTACAGTGCCCAGCCAATTACTATGTTGATACAGCTCCTGGTGCAATATAAATAATATTATATTATGTTCCAATAATTACAACTATTGAAGAGATTGGAATGATAAATTTATTATTTTGGTCTAAAGTTAGAATTTGATCTCAAACAAGAGAGAAGGTACTCAACACATGATCTTTACAAATATTAGTGTCATACATCATGTTAACAACTTGTAACATACCTTACAGCAGTTTCCATTATTTGTTTTCCTATGGATTATATCACAGGCTACTATCATTTGTACAGTATTCCAACCAAGCAAATGCTATCACATCAGCCACATTTTCAGGCATATTCAGTGTGGCTGAAAGTGCAGACTATACATATAGACACGTGCACACACACACACACCCTTCTTCATGTCTACAAGGAGATTGTTACTAAGTATTTACTTTCTCACTGACACATTCATCCATCTTCATTTTATTCACAACATATAATTAGCACACAAAGTCTACTGTTAAGAACAAGTGTTTCCAGAATTTGTAATAAATGCACTTCAGTACATCAGTGTTCCCCAACTGGTGGGACCCAACAATTTGATATCAAATGCATTTCTTCACTTTTAACAGTTCACAGAATATGGCAATAGCAGTGAGATCCCGTCCTATTATGTCACCTGCATGTGCTACCATTTCTACTGCTGCCAAGCCATTTTTTCATATCGCTTTATATTTGTTGCATACTTTGCTTTGGCAGAATAATTTTTAATCTTGATACTTTGTTTATCATTCATTACTCATTCCTAAAATGTTACTAAACTGTTAAATTGCTCAGTGCACTAAAAGGCATATTTATGAAAACATTACAGTAAGAATGAACAAAACATAAACAGTAACAGTAATATGAACACAAATTTACACTCATATATTCATGCACACACAGTTTATGATATGTGATTTCCTGATTTGGTACAGAGCAAGACATTGAACAATATTTTGTTGGGAAAGATTATAAACACTGCCATAAGCCATGTCCATAGACGTATATTTGTTCCATAGACTCCTAGGATCTGAATGAATTCTGTGCTTATGTGGTTGTATGGAATTACGAGATGATAAAACATATGCATAAATTCAGGTTGTAACTGAAGAACCAGTCAGCAACCGAGATGTCATAACAGTAGCACTTCTAAACACTTACTGAAGGGGTGTTCAGTTCGAATCTTGGATGGGACACCTGCCATGCTTATTGAGTTTCTCTATGCTTTTCTCAGGCAAATGTAAGGATAGTGCCTTCATGATACTTTCCTCCAAATCCTTTCCAATTCTTCAGTCATCCCACCATTTTACACTGTACAGTGTAGATAATGACATCATAATTCCTCCCACCAAGCGCATGTACAAAACTCTTGCAGAAATATACAGTATATAGTCGAAACAACATGCTCACCTAGAAGCTTGTGACAGTGGCATATTTAAATTGCAGGGTATTTCAGAAGCTGGACCTGTCAGACACTCATCATGTGCATAGAGGAAGTGACCCCACATAGCTGAACTCATCAAAAAGAGGCAGTGACTGAGACCAGCAAATGAGATGATGATGGAAGTAGATCCAGCTTCAAAAACACAGGATAATTTTAATATACCAAAGGAGATAGACACTGTCCAGAATAAACAATCAAAACAACACATTTTCACTCTTGTTTTTCTGTGAGGTCTTCCTACATGACACAGAAGACTGATGAGTAAAATGTTTAGGATATACTGCAGTGTGAGTTCACATTGAATTAGCTTCTACCATAATGGAACCTTCATGAAGGAAGACAATGGGCAGTGCTACTATTGGTGGCTAGGAGAACTACCACAAGGTAGGTGAACATATGTGCATCACAACTTTTTTAAGTAGCTATATAGAAATGGTAAATTTTTGCCAGTTGCATAAGAATTGCAGATGCCTGCCAACCAGAAAATTACTATAAAATGGAATATCACTTATAATGACATTAAAGAACCAAGAAGGATATAAGTGTGGCTTGTGGATCCCTTGCATTCATTTGAAACAAGCTGAACAGACTCCTAGAAACTGTGTGCATTGTTTTGAAGCAGGTAACAAGCAACGTTCATGAAGTTTCCAAGTCATGAAGAGTGCCACAAATGAAGACACACTTGTCACAGAGTAACACACTGCCCAACAACCACTGCACCAAGGTCAGTGGTCGGTGACCTGCAGCATCATACCATCCTTCTCCGCATCACACTTGCTGTTGCCATTGTGCTGTGCCTCATCATTGTCAGGATTGTCCCATGCTTGCCTCTTGCCTGAGCTGAATAAGATGTAGAATCCAGCACAGACGATGTAGACACCTGACGCAATCAGGAATACAGCTCGCCAGGCAGCTTGTGTAGGCTGCAAGGAAGATCACAAGTGGAACTAGTACACTCATAATATTGTTGCATAAGGGACACACTTCACTACATTTGCAGTACCATAAAACTTAAGCACTTACTATAACAGTGAAGATACACATTGCAGTCTCCTGGGTTATGTCACATGTATTCTGGTAGATGTATACAATGTTTCAGAGGAGCATAATGTTTCCATCTTTACACTGAAGATGGAGGCAGCAGGTTTTCCCGAAACGATTATATTGTCACGAGAAATTACACTTCTGTTGGTTATGCTTGGAAATAATTTATCTGGCACTATTTCCCATTATCTATAACCGTTTAGAGTCAATTTAAATTCCTTAGTGCTTTGCCAGCACAAACTCACTGGGTCAGATAGGGTAATTGTTGCTGGCCTTTGCCAGCATAATCATTCCTGGTTTCGAGCCCCATCGGGACCCATGACATAATATATGTTCATCCCAAGACCGTTTATGTGTTTCGAAATTGGGCCTCCTCTTCGAAGAGAGGAGGGGTCTGACTACTGCTGGTCACTCCCCCTCTACTGGGGAGTGACTCTGCTGGCTCTCACTCTCACTCAGCACTCACTCTAATGACCTGAGTTCAGTCACCGACTGACTGACTGCCTGACTGCTGAATTGTTGCCGACCCTCACCAGCACAGTGATTCTCGGTTCTGAGACCCACAGGGACCATGACCACACTTTAATGTCTGGCATGTGCCTTTATGTGCCCCTCTGGAAGACCGTCTATGACACAATGTCTCCAATGGCTTCCAGCTGTTGCTGGGAGTACAAATTTATCATGATATTTTCTAGTCATGGGGATCTCTGCAATATTTCTGTGGTTTGATGTTCAAGAGTTTATGGATTTTAGACATCCCATCCCAGTATACACCTCCCAGACTACAGCATTATACTGCAGAAGACAGACAAATTAACACTGCTAGCATAAAAGGCTCCCACTGGATCGTTTGCAGAGTTAGCTGAATTCCATTTACAATTGATACATTTCCTTAAGATTCCATTTAATGTTATCTTATAATTTTGTGTCTGTTGGTTTTCCCACACAAGCTAATGTGACACCAAAGTTCCTCTTTATGAAATTTCATTCAATCTTCTGCTCAGATCATCTCCCTGAAGACAAAATGTTTCCCTCTTTCAAAACTTGCACTGTACGAGTAAATTGTTGCTTGATGTTATGGTAGAATGTCTCACGACCAAGTGAAACTAATTATAATTCCAGTACTACACTTTCTTACTGTTTGCACAAATTCAAATTCAGTCACCTGCAGCTTCTTTGTTATGTAGCTAGTTGTGCACAATTTTTCACACCCCACTTCATGCGAAGTTAATCATGCTGCACACTCATAAATTGTATCTGCTTGCATTTAACTATTCACCATATTGAATAATATTTCAAGCTGAAGCAGCAGTTGTGAATTATGTCTGTCCTACATGTCACATACAAGTGTTTTTAAGAAACTCAATAAATACTGATTTTAGCTTTGTACAAATTAGAGATTATGCTGAATCAATGAACCAGAACTTCATCTTGCCCAATTTAATACAGACTTATTAATAAGAAATCTAACTGCACTTGTTCAGTAATTTTGGACATCTCACCTGCAGACAGAATCTCCCCAATGTGCACTCACTTTGTGCACAGAACTCGTGGTACTCGCACATTAGATTTAATGCTTCAGTATTTGTCCCAAGTTCACAGAGTACAAAGACTTAGCCCTATTCATCTGTTACCTTTTCAGCTTACCCGTTTATCTGTGATGTAGCCTGCGGCCATTGGAGCAAGAAGACCAGCAAAGTTGGCCAAACAGTTGGTGAAGCTCATGAGAATGCCAGCAAAGCGTGGTGAGATGTCTAAATGGTTCACCTTGAACCCTGAGTAGATGCCACCATTGAGACCGACACCAATAGTGAGCAGTGCAACTGTGAGAGGAGGATCACAGCCAGTGTATGAAGCTGCAATCAGTGCGATTGCTGGCCCAAACTGCCCTGCATCACACAATATATCAGAATATTAAGCACTTGTGAAATGTCACTGGAAGAAAGATCAATATTCTGTTTCTTGGGAAAAATACAAGTATGTGGTATACCTGTATGGATATGTAGTGATACTTTTAGGCATTTTTAAAAGTATTTTGATTAACTTTACATATTTTGAGAATTGTATAATGAGGCATCCTATTATATATCAAATTGATGCTGCTGCTACTACTGCTGCTGCTGCTGCTACTACTACTACTACTACTACTACTACTACTACTACTACTACTACCAATAATAATAATAATAATAATAATAATAATAATGTTGCACACACTTCATACCATCAACCTTATTGAGGAAGTAGAATTAAGACACTGTTTTTGAGAGATGTCATACTGACAGACTTCCTTACAGAAAATATCTGGTATACTCGTACAATATGTAAAAATCTGAAGTGCCTAGTACAGGGAAATTGTACGATATTTTGATAAAAGAAATATTTTCAGAATAAATTAATATAATATAAAGCGGCCTCCGCAGTCTAGAGGTAACGTTCCCGCCTCATGACTCGTGGTACGTTGGTTGAAATACCCGGCGGAGGTCGTCGAATTTTTAAGGGCAGAAAAATTCAGGGAACAAGTCCTCCGGGAGGGACTTTAAGCTGTGTGTCCCGTGTCGTAACTTTACAGCACGTAAAAGAACCTCATATCCCCAAAGGGGATCACTGAGCCAAATTCCAGGACGTTTCCCGCCCAACAATAGTCTCTAAGGCCTCTGATAGATGGGGGAAGCATTATAGATACCGCCAAGCAAGTGGCCGAACTCGCTTGCTCAGCGGGACTGATGGTACGCACCATTTATCGGTAGGGTATACAGACTGGTAGAATATCATAGAGGGAAGCACAATAGATCAAACTGGTCGTGGTGCATGGGGAAACCCACCCTCTCTAAATAACTAATAACTAACTAATATAATATAAAATATCAAAATGAGAACTGGAAATCACTGGGTTGAACCAACAATGGTAAGCCCTAATCATCAAAATACTTGGTTCAGTGTTTGAATATTGTTACACAAACAGTTAAGTGGTCTTACTAATGCTGTAAAATAATGTAAAACTCTTACCAATGCTATTTATAATTTTTCTTGTGACTGCATGTGTGAACCTATGGCTTGAGATCATCCAGTCTGCCACGTGACTTATAAACATAGAGAACAGCCACATGGCAAGGTATGGCAGTGCTGACAGAAGCCCATTCTGAAAGACATGGGCAAGTCATCTGTTAGTTTTCAATATGACTACAAATATGAGGGCTATACAGAAAGTAACTCTTGTGAGCTAGTAACAAAACAAGCAATGAGAAAACATTATTATATAAAAAAAACACATACATGCTTAAGCTACTTCTCAGTATCTTCTCAGCTCTATTCAATATGTTTATAGATGATTTACTGAGAAAACTGGATGAGGTCAACACTCATCTGCTAGCGATGCTGAGGGAACTGGTATCAGGATTATGTTTTGCAGGAGCAGGCTTGCTTACACCCTAGTATTCTATATGACATCCCATCACTAACAGACTCTGTCATCTTAACTACTGATAACTAACTAAACTAAACTAAACTCACTCACCCACTCACATGCTCCATGGAGCCAAGTACTTCCTGAAAAGTCAACAGCATCTCAGCCACTTAACAAGTTCTCAGTATTTCATGAATACTGAAGGTTCTTTACCATGTTCACAACAGCTAATCACTGGTCTGTGTTCTCAGACGGATGAATGAAGTCTTGCCATCAGGTCTTGACACTAAACCTGTGTTTGCATTCCTTTCCCATGCATGCTACATTCCCTGACTATCTCATCATCCTTGATTTGATCATTCTAATAATTTCCAGCAAGAAGTACAAATTATGAAGTTCCTCATTATGCAACTTTTTCCAATCTGTTATTCCATCTCTCTTAGATCCAAATATTATCTGCACCATTCTCAAACACCCTCGGTCTATGTTCTTCCCAAGTTTCACACCCATATAAATAACATGCAAAATTATCATTTTGTATATTTTAAATCTGCATATTTTTAGACAGCAGCTGAAACTTCAAGAAATTCTCAGCTGAATGTTAGTAGGCATTCCTTGAATTTAATCTACTCTGCACTACTTCATAAATGCAATTTTGATTTGGTACTGTCATTTTATATATTTATATATATATATATATATATATTTATTTTCAAATACCTATTATCTTTTTTTGTGTTATGGTTTTGCCCTACATTCAGGTGATGAGATACCAACATATACCTAGTTCTCTCCATTCCTTCCAGACCAACCTCCTCTCTGCTGAAAAGTATGATTCATTTATGTACAAAAGATCCTGTCTCTAATTCGTGATTCTCATTCCCATTTCCACAGAAAATGTACAATCGCCTGCTCCTTCAGTACCACCTCCTGTCCCACCTGACCTCCTGTACTCCCACTAAATCTTACTCATAATTTGCTGTTTCTCTTGCAATAACTGTTGTCAGTGAACCTGCTCTATAGAGATCCCTTTTGTGCCAAATCTCATTTCAATTTCCTGTGTCTCTGTGATTTAAAAGAAACTGGTAAAGTCTTAGGCCCTGTGTAACACTTGGAACATGGTGGTTGTTGTCAGTTTTGACTTGTTGATCCAACTCCCAAGCTGGAGACCTGCCCCTTGCTGGTTACCTGTATCTGTTTTCAATATATCTGGAGACTGTTTCATCTGTTCATGACCTGAGATCATGGTGGAAAAGGGGCCCTATTAATGTTGTTGTTGTCATTGTTGTCATCTGTTTGTTTGTTTGTTTGTTGGTTGGTTTTATAGTGGATGTGGTGGTAGTAACTTACAAGAACTTACATCTTTTAGGTCGAAGTGCAGTACTTGCTTCATGAAGGAGGGTAGCTCTGTCATGAGAGTTTCATAACCATAGTTCTGCCCCATGTGTGCCATTAGAATTGCCCAAAATGGAAGTGACTTGGCAATCGACATCCAAGGAACTTTTGGTGACTGTGGAACAAAAAAAAACCTGTTGTGAGATATATTCCTTCTTAGAGTGCATAATGTATGGCATATTAAGAACGTTTCTTATAACAAAATCCAAAATAAAAACTTTTCCAGAAGTGAGGTACTAATGAAATAAGGACAAACTTTTGACTTTAACTTAAGTTTACTGGATTATTTTTGCCAGATTATTTAAATGACTGGATTATTCTCACAAAGAGTTCTAGCATCTTTTCAGTTAATCCTATGCAGCACATTCTTTCCTGAGAAGCCAATAGTAAGTAGTCACATAATTCCTCATCTTTTCTGAAATCTGAAGTTTTCCTTCATAAAATACAAAAATAAAGAATCTTTTCTTTTTGTACTAAAAATGAGGAAGTGAAAGAAGATTAAATAAAGTTAGGTTTTTATGTCAACATAAATCTATTGGTTTATCCTTTGTCAGAAAAGTTAAGAAATCATATCCCCTTTCAGAATTACTGTTTCTTTTTTTACTTTTTTCTGAAACTGGATCTGTTTCCAGAACGTGTTTTCTAGTCTCTAGAATACTGGCAATGGAAAAAGTCACCCCCAAAACAATAATTCTGAGTGTTTTAAACCATCACCAGAACCCTTTAGAATCTCAATATCCTCCTTGTCACGCACTTCTCTTTTAGGGTGAAGCACATAATACACATAAAACCTCAAAACTTACACATAATACACAGCTTAGTAATGTGATGGAACATAAAATGGCACATTTCAGTGTGCATGTTAAAATTTCTTGCAATATTTACACTGAAATTAAAACATATCCAAACAAATACTGTCTGAATATAATTAACACTTACAGAAACGCCTGCAGCACCCCAAAGTGAAGTAGTAATATATTTCTTCTCGTCTTCAGCAATTCTTCTTGAAGAATCAGGATCTTCAGCAACCATGAACAGGAATGCTACTGACCAGACAGCTCCAATGACACCAAATACATAGAAAATGGAGGGCCAGCCACCAGAAAAGCCATACTCTGCCAGCAGACCGCTGAGAGGATATGATACCACTGTTCCAAACTGTGCACCTGCAAAATGAGTAACCTCCCTTTTCAGTTCAAGTGCACTGACAAAATCAATTCTGATGTTAAATTGTTCTTCCCATGGATCCCCTTTCTTCTTAGTTTTAATCAAGACAGTTCACACCATCAGAGTTTGTGAATAGGTGAACAGAAATTTTAACTAATTTTGTGGTATCAAAATCCAGAGGTTCAACATCGATAAAACAAAGACTTAATTTTTTTCTTATCCTGAGTCAGTTCAGTCTATCTCCCATCCTCATAGCCTAAGACCCATACTGAATGCTATTCTTTTCAGTATTCATGTGGCTGCTTTCCGAGGGATTTCTACATCAAAATTCTTTATAAATCCTTCATCTCCCTATTCATGCTATGTCCCCAGTCCATTGTAACCATCGTGATTTCACTATCATATGACCATTTTCCTCATTATATAATATTATCTCATGTTAGTGACTAGACAGTAGTTTGGGGTTGATAATTTGATTTATTGAATACTTGTAACTACAAATAGTTATCGCTAACAAGTCGCTATAACACACATTAAGTTTTCTCAGTTTG
Organism: Cryptotermes secundus; assembly: GCF_002891405.2. Lineage (NCBI taxonomy): Eukaryota > Metazoa > Arthropoda > Insecta > Blattodea > Kalotermitidae > Cryptotermes > Cryptotermes secundus. The sequence goes on from NW_019734319.1 coordinate 260,772, forward strand.
CTCTGTCATCACTAGTTGTTGCTTGGTAGCGTCCTCTTCTACTCATGTCATCACCAGCTCTCTAGCATCTCACAAATGGTCCTCAAGTGTTGACTTTCAACTGCAATTGCAACTGCAACCCACAGCATTGGGGTTCTATCTATATAGCCTCAGAATGGACTGCACAGAACACAGTTCACTTCTTGTGACCTGTGTGACATAAACCATGAGCAACAAGCGGAGACTAGAGTCCAAGCTCTGCTTGCATCTGTAGATGACACCCAGCTGGAAAAAGTAAGGCCCTGTGATATACAGAAATTAGTAAAGATATTTAAATTCAGAAAGCCTTGTGTAATTGATTCCAAACGAATGGCTCAGGCACCTTCCAAGAAAACCACTGGTATATTTGACACATTTGTTTATTCACTGCCTTTGGGTGTCCCATTTTCCAAAGTCTTGGATGGAAGCAAAAGTCATGACATTACCAAAACCTGGTATGGACCCAAAATTCCCTCAAAATTTACATCCGATGAGCCTCTTGTCCACAATAGTCAAGCAATTTGAGACAGTTATTCTGAAAATAGATCAAAGGCACACTGAAGAAAGAGGCCATTGTCAAAGAGGATGTTACACAAGAACTATGAACGCAAGGGTTCAGTTAGGGGGGATTGAGGCTCGACGCCAAGACAAACTGATTGGTGGTAAACCACCAGTTGTAAAGTAACTCTGACTCTGACAGATAACATCATTTATATCAGCTCTTTTATTGTTGCTGGTGGGTTGACAAGCCGTTGCCTAGAAATGGCTTGCATATTTATTGAGCTATTACCTAGCAGGAGAACGATTTCTCTTGCCCTGCAAGTTCTTCGACCTTGGAGAGCTACAGTTCACAGAAAGAGCCCAAACCTTTGGTTACATTGCCAGACTAGTCACAAAAACAACACACATGGTCCTATCAGCAAAGAAGTTTTTGATCAGTTTTCACTGTACTCAACTGTGCTGCCTCCACTGTTCTCCTGACTTAGCCTATAATAACTTCTTACTATTCCTCAGACTCAAAAACTGTTATGAAGAGCCAACATTTTGTGTCAGCTGAAGGTGTTAAATAAAATACAATGGTGAAACTGAGCGGGATTTCATTTGGCTTCAAGAACTATTTGAATTGTATCAGCTCAACTGTCACAAGTGCATGGATCTGAAAGAATATCATTTCATACCTCTAATGATTTTAGTTCATCACTGCAAGAGTTCGTGTTTGACACAGATAGGCAAATATTTACTGCTAGGATCAGCAGATTTCTTATACTCATAATGATACTTCTGAAGCAAATATTGAAACGTGTGCCCATGAAGTTCTTTACCATGTGCCCTTGAATACTGAAGAAGCAAAGGTCTCCAGTGTGTCTGGGCTGTACATTAAGTGCAAAGCACTTTGTAGTTTACATAAAGTAAATTAGTGTAAATGGTGTTAGTACACCTTGCTCCATTCTCTAAACAACTTAGAACAGCAAATACATGTTAAAAGCAAGTCACATATTGTAGAAATCTCCAGCCTCTGACTATTAAAGAAGAACATACACTACACATGTTGGAAAACAAAGTGTTCAGAAAAACATGTAAACATAAGATGGATGTAGCATGAATGAATAAATGGTGGTACGAACTGGCCCTTATTCAGCAACTGTCAATAGTCTGTTGCGTTTCCCTATGATTCAAATAAAGTACAGTGCTTTACTTAAAGGGGCATCTAATTAGTCAATAAAGTAACGTTTCAAGTGAGAAACCCCCTTCCTCCTACTCTTCGTCTGGCTTTACAGCCCTTTTAGTTTAGCCTTAGTCTCCCTTAGAATTACCATCCATTCTTTTCTGTCTTGAGCTTCTAGTCTCCATCTTTTTATATTTATCTAGAGTTTTCATGTCAGTTTCTACATCATCTAACCATCTCACCTTGGGTCTTCCAACACCACGTCTGCCTTCTGGTTTAATGCTGAGTATCATTTTTTGTATATGAGTATCTTCCATTCTAACAAAGTGCCCCAGCTACACCAGTCTTCTAATTTCGATTTCAGCCACAATATCTGGTGACTTATATGCATTTTGTAGTTTAAGATTGCTCCTAATTCTGCACACTCATTCACATTTTGGTCTATATATATTTTCCTTAAAATCCTTCTTTCCCAAGTCATCAGAGCTGATACCACTTTCCCTGTGAGTGTCTAAGTTTCAATACCATGTGTGAGTAGTATATGTAATTGTTCTCATGAGAGTTTTACATGATCTTATTTTCGTGTTCTTACTTATTTACCACTTGCTGATCAACTTATTCAAGGTGTGAAAGCATCGGCTGGTAGCTGCAGTTCTTAAATCATATTCTATTTCATCTTGAGTTGTAATTAGAAGCCAGAAGCCTGAGTGATGTATATACCATGTTCTACTCTACTGTAGAAATGTTACTTTTGTTTCATCTACTCTAGAGAATGAGTATGATCTGTCTTAAAAGCAGTGTTCTCACCTGCATACACAAAAGCTCCCATGCGACTTCTCTCATTTGGAGGGATCCATTTAGCCAGCATAGCATGAGTGCATGGTACAATTGGTCCCTGCAAACATAGGAAATAAATGTTGTGTAGAATTGTCAACCCTCTTATACAAGGTATGAAAATTTAATTCCCGGAATGACCACAGTGTGTTGCTGAGGTGTTGAGTCAGGCAAACTCACATACCCAAGCATGTCCGGACATGTTCCAACTTGCGTTTACATGAGCCACAGACCAAATGAGTCGTTTGTTCCCCAGCAGTGGAGGAAGTAATACATGTCAATGGTATACTGTTGGCGGAAACATGAGGGACAAGAATCTGGAGCAGTGGATAAACGTCGGGTTTTGTGTACAAATTGGTAAAAGTACTAGTGAAACGTCAGCCTTATTAACAGTGGCTTATGGTGAATATGCTATGAAGAAATAGAGTGTTTCTGAATGACATAGGTGGTTGAAGGAAGGGCAAGAAGACGTGCAAGATGACCCAAGAAGTGTTTCATCAATCGCAAGAGGAGAGTTCATTATGAATTCATTGCACAAGGACAATGGTAATCAACAGTGTTATTTGGAAGTGCTGACAAGGTTATGGGAATCTGTTTGGAGGAAAGGACCCAAACTCTGGCCTGACAAGTGGATTCTCCACGATGACAATGCCCCTGAGCATGATGTGTTAAGAGTTTGTGAGTTCCTGGCTAAGAAATCCATTACAAACATGGACCATCCACCTTATTCACCTGACTTAGCCCATCGCAATTTTTGGCTTTTTCCAAAATTAAACAAATGCCTTAAAGAGAGAAAGATTTGCTGACATTACTGACATCCAATGCAACATGACAACATTACTGCAAGGTATTCTGAAAAAAGATTTTGAAGACCATTTCCAGAAGTGGCACCATCATCTCATGAAATGCATAGATTCACAAGGAGAGTATTTCAAAGGCGACAGCAGCCGCTAGTGCACAGGTAAGCATTCTGGGAATTAAATTGTCGCACCTTGTACACAGCTGTAACATTCATCTCATGCAACTGACAAGTGAATATAGAATTGGTTCAATCCATTGCATTCAGAGATAATTAAATGAAGACTAACATAACTAACCTAAACCAGTGTTACCAATGGCATGCAATCCAATAAGGAGCTAATGATTAAACATTTACTTATGAGCTAATATTTTGCAAATCACAATTCAGCAAAACAGTTCCCTGTGTTGTGCCTCATGCCGTCTGCAAGTGGAATATCAATGCTGCCATTCACTGTAAACGTTACATTAATTTCGGTGCATACCTACCTCACCCAGACCCTGGATGAATCTGACTACAATAAGCCACGCAATGCCCCCACTAGCTCCAACAGGAACCAAGAGGCCAAATAATGAGTTGATAAGCATTCCAACACCCAAGAAGTATTTGGCTCCATATTTCTTTGCCAAAATGCCAAATGGTATCTGTGTTAGCACATAACCATAGAAGAAACTGCTAAGGATATAACCTTGCAGTTTTGCATCCCACATGTATGTGCCTCTATCTGATGATTTCTGGAACAAGAGCATATGGACGTCTTGGTCTGGAACTGAGATCATCATATCTCAAAACTTATGTCTGGAAAAAAACACAATCATTTAACATTATCAGTTACTATATATGAATTTCCAAATATCACCACTGAATCGTCATATCAAAGAATATGATTGTAGACTATTTTCAATAAAACAAACAGAACAATATTTCATTAACCCTTTCCATGCTAATTTTGATCTAAAATACCTTCTTCTGTACATTACAATGGCAATGTACCATTTATGCTATTGAGAAAGAACACATAGCTTCAGTTGCATAGAGAGGGTGCTAGATGTCTCTTCTCTGAGCTTCTCAAACAGAAAATACTGTAAATTGAGAGCAGAAGTTCCATTTCATTACCATCAAAGAACAATATCTCCTGTATAGCATGGAAAGGGTTGAATACCTGCTGAATTCAACTTCATAAGCATAAAATAAATTGGGCATGAACAGAAACAAGAATGTTCATTCCTCTGCAGTGCTGTTTTGAACAAGCAATAAATGAATATGCATGTCATTTTCAAACTAATGAAATGTTTCCTTACCGCTGGGCTATGTTTACTCATTTCAGCTACCCAGCTATTTGAGCTGTTGTCTGAATCACACTCATCATCCAGAACAGTGTTATCTTTGGGCAAGGCTGTGTGGTTCACCATGGCAACAATCGCGACTGACATGTTGGTACGCATTACATAGGCATTTGCCATCCCAAGGAACAGCATGAATGTGACAATATGCCGTGTACCAATACATGCTGAAAATAACAAAACAGACAGTTTCCATTTGATGCTGAACAGTCTGAACAGTCAGTCCCACATTAATCATATGCCACTGATGCAGCCAATAAATCTTTTCTGCTTCATGTAAGATCACACTTTTAGCTTGTGTAAGGATGCTGCAATTCTCTTGCCATTATCAAAATATACTTTTCAAGAAGTGATATGTTTTAACTTACTTTCCAACCTTAAAAGGGAAATATTAGGCTACTGAGAGCAACATGCTTCCTCTCTCTCTGTTTGTGTGTGTGTGTGTGTGAGAGAGAGAGAGAGAGAGAAAAAATACAAATTTTACCAACTTTTATCAATGTTATGTCACTGGAGGTCCCCCCAACCTCATACATTTTAGGTGTGTTCACCTCTCAAGAGTATCATTCCAGTTTGTTCTCTGTTCATGTGCACACATCAAACAGTTAAAGAGCCACTGGATGGATATTCCTGAAATCTGATATTGCACGATTCTATGAAATATCACCAAACATTTCAATATATTCATTTAGATCAGAAAAATTTAGGAGCTGTTTTACTTAAAGACTTGCATGTGTTTCTGTAGGTATGTTGCTATATGAGCACTGGACAGAAAATATTTTGAACAAGTCACAGTAGAGAAAACTGGAACACATATTTTATATGCAGTACTGTTTTGTTGTAAGACTTACAGTTTTCGAAATAATTAAACAAAAGTGTTACTGGAAGTACATTTCTGGGACTGAATATTAAAAAATAACCATGACCTTCTAAACATAACTGCAACTGGGATGAAAGGAGAAAGAATCTAAGCCTCTATTGAATTTAGATAGCATTTTATCAGGTTAAGTTATGCTTGTAATGTAGTCTTCTATTATAGTATGTCTTTGAAGAATATATTAAACTATTTACATATATATAATTTTTGTTCAGAGTGTATATCAACAGTGAACAATGAGCAATGAGCAATGAACAATGATTGTTATTTTTTTTGTTAAGTATACAATTTTGACTTCACCTAGGTCAGAGTAAGTACCACCCAACACTGATTAACGGTATGTGAATTTAACGATTGTTATATGTGAAGATTTAACTATAATCTTTAATCATTTCATCTGTAATTACATCTGCTGGATGTGTCTGTTAATTGTATGCTGCATACTTTTACAATCTTGTTGCATTTGGGGTTTTCAAAGTGGTGACTACGAAGAGTACTGTCTTCTGTAGTGTAAGGACATGTATTCCGATGGAAATTCACCAAAGTTTCGGAGAGATAGTGCTTCTATCTTCAGTATCAAAGAGAAAGCCAAGCAAGTAGCTACCTTTACTTGCATCCTGCTTCTTGCTAGCCGCTTGCTTGGCCTAATGTTCGACCCTGAAGATGAGGGCAGTTGAGCCCGTAGAGCCCTCCTAAACGGCGGTTAACTTCCACCGGCATACTCCGCGTTATATCCCAAAAGACAGTATCATTCTTATACAATACTGTTTTCCCTCGAATGGAAAATACAAAATGGCGTCTGCATGAGAGTTGTACTTAGCTCTGGGTTAATTGGTGATAAGTAATGAATTATTACAGTTCGGTATGTACAGTCTGGCATGTAGATATATCAGAAATATTCCTGAAAATTCTATAGGAAACATTACTTTTAACTTAGCATTTATAAACAACAACGGTGCGAAACGTTGAGGTTATGTGGGACAAGTTTAATGCAAACAGAAATTTATACTCAGATACGTTCTTCGCAAAGGAAAATACTATTAATGCTATTCAGACTAATGGTTCTGTTGTATAAGTAATTTTAACATGCCGTGTTACAACTGGAAGCAATAACAATTCAGGCATATGACCCTAGTATACTAGCCCATGAGCTGCACTGAACTTCATTTTTTGGATTACAAATTTCATTGTGACTGGTACGTTGGTCCGATTAGTTCTGACCTGAAACCTTCACATTTACTATTTATTACTCATAAAAAAGAAGTAAAGGTATCCCTGTAACATGCTGTGGAGGCCCATAGGGTTGTGAGAGGTTGAGGCTTCCACATTTTCTAGACAATCGGCTCGCAGATGGCGGTGAGGTTGTCAGCCTTATGCGTCAATTTCTTTTTTCTTTTTTTTTTCTCTACCTCAGCTACATTTCTCTATTATATAAGTACTATGTATTGTGAATATGAAGTCCATCAATTGAACAGCCATACTGAACCTATTGCAAATGTCACCGACCTTCAGTATTTGTACGTCTGTCTTTATACACACATTCCTACATCTTTGCCTTGCCTGTTTTATTGTCCTTTCAGCAATGTTATCACACTCCTCTGAATGTCTTTGAGTGAAAAATTCACAAGGGGCCAAGTCAGATAAGTGCAATGGATGGTATTTGTTTTTCAGCCAGAGATCACTTCTTTGACAAAAGGCTTGCTCTCAAGCTAGAGATATGATTTCATTTAATTAATGCATTACTGTAAATACTGCAAGATCTTGAGGGGAAAAATACTTGGTTGACTGTTTTGGGAGAAGTAACAGACAATGTCATTAACAACAAAAGTAGATCTTCAGTCTTGGTTTTGACATTCACATTGTTTTCAGTTTCAGAGACTGCTCTTGTCCATTATCAGTCTGTTTCTGCATCATACTGAGGTCTCTCTAGCAGTCACTGTGTCTTGAAAAATATTAGGTTTTACAACAGCATTGCTGAAAGGTGCAGGCATATTTATTTTATCCACACTTTCTCTGTTCACTGCTTCATTACCATTTAAACACAGACCTTCAGCATGTTCATACTGTCATGTGATATAGTGACTACAGATCGGGTTTGGATTGGTAACTGGATTTACTGAACACTTACAGACTGTAACTACAAGTAACTATAATTCACACACTCTGCAGTTCACTGCAGCATGTACTAAATCTTCTGAGTCTGCTTTGTCTTCACCAGTCATTGCCTGGTGACATCCTCTGCTTCTGTGTTCAGAGCTGCATGTCCTTGCTGGCTGTCATGTACCTCACTGCAGCTCCCAAACTGAACTAACAGGCTTCCAACTAGCGAACTCTCAACTCAACTTGACTGCACTCCACTAACCGACCCCACTTTGTCAGTCAAGTGATATAGCCTCTGATCAGACAGCATAGAAAATACCTCTTGCAACAATTCTTCTATCGTTGCATCATGTGGTTATCGCTCAGACCATGTAGACACCATTCCTCTGTTGCTCTTTATGGCCACTACATAGCAACAACCATTGTCCTTCTTACTTAGCAGCATGTCTACATGCTACAATATGTTTGGTCAAACACAATCTCACAGTTTCTCTATTCATGTTCAAGTTTTCTGAACAATTAATCAGTGATAATTCTCAGTATTTCAACATCTTTTTCCATGTATGGCTCAGTTACCAAAGTTGTCAGACAGCTGGAACTTTGTCATCTCTGACATCTTGATGTCAATAAACCCACACAAAAACGTGCATTCTGTTACCTCGCAATAAACTTGCTATAATGTTGTATAAATATCGGTGGCACTTTTCCTCTCATTTTTGCAACAACTTATTGTCAATATTTTTGACATCAGAAACTGTGTCAGTATAACACCACCAAGCATCACAGTTGAGTAGTTCACACTTATGCTTCGTATTTTGATACTTACTTACTTACTCATGGAGTTGAGCCCTAATGGAGGACCCGACAATTCTGCAGCTACTCAAGAATTTCCTCGCATTTTATGGAACCCGAAGGTTCTTTACCGTGTTCACAAGAACCCGCCACTGGTCCCTATCCTAAGCCAAATCAATCCAATCAATATCATCCCATCCTATCTCTCTAAGATCCTTTTTAATATTGTCCGCCCACCTACGCCTTGGTCTTCCCAGTGGCTTTCCCACCAATATCCTACATGCATTCCTCATCTCCCCCATTCGTGCTACATGCCCTTCCCACCTCATTCTCCCTGACTTGAACATTCTAATTATACTTGGAGAAGAGTACAAGTTATTAAGCACCTCATTATGCAGTTTTCTCCAACCTCCTGTATTTGGATATACAGTTCAAATCCCAGCCTGGAATCTGGCTAGCCTGACCGAAGTATTTCATCGTTCTCCTCAGTTCCTCCATGCAAATGCTGGGATGCTGCCTAAAATTAGTCCATGACCTTTCACACCCTTTCCATTCCAATATTTGCTAGTCACTCTGTCGTTCCATGCTGCATAACCATAACAACTGTAAGATTTATTAAATTAACCAAGAGCAAGAGTAATGCACTTGTTGCTCACTGCAGTCAGAAAATGAACTGAATCCCAAAGATCATTTTATCAGAAATTACAGAATCATTTAGTCATGTGAGTCCACATGATGTACTAACTAAGCAGTTTTAACACTACACAAAAATGGCATTCTGATTATTTGATTATTGGACCTTGTAAGTTACAGAGTTCCTAGTCGTTTGACACTGTAAATTGTCTGATTCATTACAGTAATCAGTTCGCTGCTCTTAGGCCAGTCTCTGGAAACTGAATCCTGACGCCATGGTCTGCTTACAATTGGGAGACTGAATAAACGTACCTAGCGTAAGTATAAGTGACTTCCAGTCAATAAGTTCATAATAGCAATATGAAAGATCATAATAACTTATTCATGCACTGAATCATGAAAGAGAAGAAAATGAATTAAAATATCTGCATTTTTACATGTACAATCCAATTTATATATTAACATCATGATGGAATTTTTATATTATTGTAGGTGGTTTTATGTCAGTTACTTGTTACGTGCATTTTGCCTACAGTCAGATTGATCTGTCCGTTACAAATCAACAGCATGAAACCCCTTACTCTTCAGACAGTTCTTTCTGTGTGCGAGATTTGAGCTTCTCAAAGCTCTCTGCCAGGCTACAGAGTGTCACAACACAAAGAAAACTATAATATTAATATAATAACCTTTTCTCTGGATCTCTGACTGAAACCTGTGGTGACAGTGTTTCTTAACTTTACAGTAATAATGAATTATTTTGAAAAAAGGAAAAGTGTATGTATAGGGTAAGAAAAATAGCAGCAAACATTAGGGACACTGGAATAGTCTTAGATTCTGTCACAACTATGTAAAATATATGATTTAGTTGACAACTGAATGATCTGGTGTACCAGGTCATATTTGTGTTGTTATCAAATAATATAGTCCAAAGTATAAACTAAAGGGAAGGTCATGGTTTTATATATGGATGTTTGTAGTTGTAGAATTTTCCAGCTACATGAAGCCTTGTAAACAAAACGGCAGATGGTAACTTCATTCAGAGATATTGGGTTTTCGGACTTTATCCATCATCCTGGTTTTAAGATAACTAAGAAAAACACTAAGTTTCAGAAACTGGATCTGTTTCCGTCCTCAGGTGAGGGAAAACACCTATTCTGTTGGGTCCCTTAGAAAGAGCTAGCGTCAATCACTGGAGGCTAGCTCTTTCTAAGGGACCCAACAGAATAGGTGTTGTTCCCTCACCTGTGGACGGAAACAGATCCATTTTCCGAAACGTCGTGTTTTTCTTAGTTATCTTAAAACCAGGACGATGGATAAAGTCCGAAACCCCAATATCTCTGTGTTATACACCATCGTCAGAATCCTATAGTAACTACTGGTAACTTCATTGTTAACATTATGATGTTCATGCTGTCCTTCAAGCTCTTGTCTCATCAGTCCCCCCCCCGAGGTCGGGGCAGAAAGGGAATGTGAATGTTGAAATGAAAAATGAAAACTGTAACTGGGGAAAAGATTAGCTTTTTATTTATTTGTTTGCTTTTTTAATGACACTTCAGTAACTTAGGCTGTACTGCTCTGACTAACACAATGGTAGTGAATTATGAATTTGAAAGGAGGGACTGAGGAAAATCACTGAGAAATTCAGTCAGGATAGGTGATGATGTGACCGTGGTTTGAACTGGACATATCCAAAGCATTACTGTTTGATTGAATTTACTTGGTAGTTTCTTGTTGACTGTAGGTACCGTATCCCATACGCCACTTATAGCTAGGAGGGGGCATGATGGAAGTCTTTCCTTGCTTGGATACGTAAAGATTGATGGCTTATGTCATATTTCAAAATGAAGTTTATTGTGACTAAAAGAAATTATGCACACTATCAAGCTCAATCGGTACAACGACAGGCTGCTGTCTCCATGGCCAAGGAATCGGGTTCAATTCCCAGCAGAGGCAAGAAATGTTTCTCTGTTCCACAGCATCCAGACTGGCTCTGGGTCCCACCCAGCCTGCTATTCAGTGGGTACTGGGGGAAAGGGGGGGGGG
>NW_019734319.1:272301-313962 GCF_002891405.2 Cryptotermes secundus
TAGGTATAATTTGTTCAATATGTATTTTCCAAGACAGTGTACTGTCTACATGTATTCCAAGGAATTTTGTATCAAGTACTTTACAGATTAATTTGTTGGCATAACTGATGTCCAGATCAATTTGGTGGTTGTTTTTAGTTGTGAATGATATGTAATGGGTTTTATCAAAATTTAATGAGAGTAAATTGTGCTCAAGTTATGAACATGCCTCTGCTCCCTCATATATTTTCATGGTGTGATGCTTAACTAATTGAAGCACATTTACTTTACCATTATTATTATTAAATTTATTATTATTATTGTTGTTGTTGTTGTTACTGTTGCTGTTACTACTACTACTACTACTACTACTACTACTATTATTTTATTTATGATTTAAGTAATTTGAATGTGGATACCAAGTATATGGAACTGGCAGGAAAGTAAGTAATTTGCTGTACAGGGAGGTATGAGCTGAAGCTGAGAGGCAGAAATGTGGAAGAATTAAGAAACGAAGTCAAAATTGTAAAAGCAATTAGCAAGGACATTAAAATGGAATTTGGACTAGAAAAATGTGCCAGAATTTCTTTCAAAAGTGGCGAAGTCTATAAGACATGTAGGAAGCAAAGTGGAAGATTAAATTAAAGAACCAGATTCAATGAAATATGTAAGTGGGTGTAGAAAAAAATTACAAATGAGGAATGAAGTTGAAGGAGGAGTATGTAAGAAGATTAAGACTGATTCGAAGCAGAGTTAAGTGAAAAAAAATGAGTGTAGAAAATCAGACCACAGGCAGTACCAGTACCACCTTCAGAATTATTAACTGGAGTCAAGAAGCTGTATAAAAAATGGACAGAAAAATATAAAAATTATATCTGTTCCTGGACATCATCACCTAAGAGTGGACATATTGATTGCTTATATGAAGAAGGGATTTCATGGGAGCAGGAGTCTACATAGTACAAGTTACAAAACTGATGAAATATGTAGAAAGGAGACTGTGAGGCCAGACCTACACAATACAGACTCAGCACCACTTCAGATAGTTAACAATGTCAATAAAGCTCTTCAAAGTGAACCAAAGCAAATAAAAGAATAGTTTAGAATATAACAGAAAATGAGAGGGGAAGTTGCATGGACAATTCCTACTTAGTTTAGATGAAAATCTGGTGGATTAGGAACAGTCCTACCAGTGGCTTAAGTTTGGAGACATAAACAGAGAAACAGGAAGCATAAGATTCCCAGCTCAGGATCAGACAATCAGCACAAACTATTTTAAGGGAAAATTTCTAAAAAAAGAAACAGAGTAAGTGCCGGATATGTAAGGAATATGAAGAAACTGTTGACCATTTAATATCACGATGCCCCACTCTGGCAAAACATGACTACATAATAAAAGTAAAGTAAGTATAGCTATCCCTGTAACAGGCTGTGGAGGCCCATAGGGTTGTGAGATGTCGAGGCTCCCACATTTTCTAGACATTCGGCTCACAGATGATGGCAAGACTGTCAGCCTTATGTGCCAGCTGCCCTTTACCCCCAGGAAGATTCCCAGTACTTGTTTCCGTTAGAGGCTAAGTCAACCCCCGAGCCTTAGTGCTGTTGGAAGGATTAAGTCAAAGTGAAAAATCTAATGACCTCATTGGGAATTGAACATGCAACCTTCCAACTGTTAGCATAGTGCCTCGAAGAATTACCCTACCTCGTGCCCCAGCTATGTAATAAGACAAGATGAAGTCTGTACACATCCACATTATTCAAGATGCAAGAAACTGGTCATAGAAACAACAGAAAACTCATATTCACAAGCAGCTATGAGTATGTCTCCACGTGAACAAGCTATAACAGGGCTGTGGAATCAAGAGGTACAAAGAGACAGAGAGGTTCTAGCACATACGCCCAACAGCAGGATTAGAAAGAAGAAAGATGAGATTTGCATGTTGATAGGTGTAGCAATACTCTCAGAAAGGAATGTAATATAAAAGGAGGCTGAAGAAACTAAAGCACAGAAATTAAGCAGATGTGGAGAACGAAATGCATTGTCATACTTGTAGTCACTGAGGACACAGGAATTGTTATTGAAAAACTAAAGAAAATACAGTGAACCCTCACTAATCTGAATTAATTGGTGGGGAGGTCATCCAGATTAAGCAATCATTTGGATTAGTCAAACAAAAAGTAGCCCTAAAAGATAAAAAGAACTAGAACACAAATAAATGGAGAATTTAATGATATAAATAGTGCTGATTAAAATAAATATCATTGTAGAGCCTTTATTCAAAAACTACAAAAAGACAATACATTTATTCATCATTAGAAGACTCAGAAGTTGTATTTGTTTTTGAACGTAACAATGCAGGTTTGAAGAAACTGTCAAGTTTTGTCTGAACAGACAAGTGACTCATCTGTCATGTATCTTTTAAAGTATGTACTGAACTGTGAACAGCATTTTTCATATTTTGATTTGGATTATCCAACATCCAGACTAACTGTAACTGGATTAGCGAGGGTTCAGTGTTTCTGGAAGTAATGCCAAGAAGGCGTTCAGTAGATTCTCTACAAGAAAAAGGGAGCTGTGCTGGGAACGTCGCCCATAATTAGGAAAGTTCTATATTCTTGAAGCCTCAATGGCGGGGTTCGCTACGCTTTCAAGAAGAGGGGAAACCCGTGTGATAAGAGAAAATAAAAACAACAAATACAAACAACAACAACAATAATAATAATAATGTTGAGGGACAGAAAAGGATAGAAAGAAAATAATACATAATTATTATTATTAAATAATTACTACTACTACTACTACTACTACTACTACTACTACTACTACTACTACTACTACTACCACCACCATCACAAGGAGCATACTACTATACTGCTGCAAGTTTCATGGGGTCTAAGTAGCGATCATGGTTTCAAAAGTGTTTGTTTTTTTTTTCCGTGCTCTCCTTTGCTGATCTGTTAACAATTAAACAGGAGAAACGCACGACTTTCCTTCACCATGCCCCTCTGTCCATCCACATTTATGTAATCCAGATTTTGTTATGGACCGATAAGGCCGAAGAAATGGAATTGGCTGAAAATTTGTAGCAAAAATCTCGCGTACTGAATTACACGAAAAGGTGTCAGGCGGTTTCGGATCTGATCCTAGTGACATGGCGTTTTTTAACGTTCACATATACGTGATATGAGAACGTATTGTAATCTTGAAAAAAAATATTTACAGATTTTGACGGGTTAACACGTTTTCAGCATCATCCTAAAATAGGAAAGAATGGTTTCCGGAATGCCGTCTGTCTGTATGTGTATGCGCTTTGATAGTGCCTGAACAGTTGGACGGATTTTATTCATATTCGATATTTATGACTTTAACCATCATAGGTCAGTGCTCGGTGAATGTGAATATTCTGACTTCAAAAACAGAGGCTTTTCACGGCGATCCCCAAAGATAAAATCGCGATTTCCTCGAAAACGACTGTAATGGTTTTAATTACATTTCACCACTTATGACAGCCCCTTTACTAAATTATTCTGCAAAAGTTTTATCTTCAGGAGAATAACGGTACGCCCTGTAGCGGCCCAAAACGCGCTGTATATCGTCTCTGTACCCATTTTTTTGCTTTCTACAGAACGTCTCATATGGGCACATTATACGAACACATGCACGCATCTCGAATGTAAGTCACAAAATATTTATTACGACGAAATCTTTTTTTCACTCTCGAAAAAAACGCTGTAAAGAAAATTCTATGCACATTTTATGTCCGACACATTTTTCCGTTAAGTCTTCCGGGTTTCGAAACAGTCAATGAAATGGGATCTAGTGCACAGGAATTATTATGAGTTTGTACCTTAACTTTACTTCTAAATTATAGATTAGATAAGGACACAGCAGTGAACTAACAATATGAGTATTAAGACATCACAACTGAAATATATGGAAGCAGTGTTCGCGCCACTGTTCATGAGAAGGGCGCGTGGACAAGAATGTTAAAACAAAAAGTCATGCTACAACGAAACTGTAATAGCGTTTGTGTGCCAGTGTTCATACATCACTCGTCACATATACATTCCAGAAGCACACCTAAAGATAAGACACACCTGTGTTGGGCAGCCGTGCGTCTTCTTCGTCTATTGGCACGGGTATGTGGGCTCCCAGACCGGATCCGTTTCTCTGAGCTCTTGTCACTTTGTGCATCTTACACCACACGTTCGCGAGCCGCTACTCAACCGCGATAAAGCTCTGCGTGTTCTTCGCATTGCCCTATATACCGTCCAGGCCACGTGGTCGCGTGTGATGATCACTTCGGCATAAACTTGTTACACAGTCTGCCTGCACCTTATCTCGTTCGTTTCCCGACCGAGCGTTATGCAGTGTTGCCTCCACTTCTCATATCCGTAGCGTACACACATAATGGCTGGCTGTAAGTGTAGTAACAGTTCTTGCACTTCAGAAACGAATTTTGAAAGAGTCTGTTCAGTCTGGTGTAAACCAGTTACTGTGGATGTAAACCCGTGTCACTACGGTCCACGTGATGAGTACACTTTTCAGACGTCAGTATAACTGCCCATACAATGAACTGTAGCTTGAACTTTAGAGTTTTATTGTGCACTGTTAAAAATTGAAATACTATATCGAGTTCAACTCTTCAAAGCACAGTGGTTACTATATATAGCATCTGCTTTAACACTAAAATACTAATACGTTTCTGCTGAGGCCGGGAATGAGTTGCTCTCTGCACGACGTGTACGAAATGAACGCGTGTCGTGTCTCTGTCCGCGTGTCAGTACGAGAACCCCTGACGGATTTTGATGATACTGTGACGCGCGGCCTCAAAGTTCCATCTGCTGGGCGGGGCTACGAGGAGCACGTTCCCGTGGTAACACGAAATACACCGTTACTCAGGGTTTTGATGGAACAGTCGGTTGTTGAGCAACGGCTAGTTGAACGTTTGTTCTCACAGCAACGGAGGAGTCGTTTTCGTGACAACGGAGAAATGAACTGTTCGACTCGGTGTCCCCTATTTGGTATTTGGTATTTCGTACTGCCGTTGGTCGTAACATAACTTTGACTTTGACAGAAGACCACCCCCGTGTGGTGACGGGGCCGAATACCTCCACCCTGACCCTGCGAGTCGTAGGAGACGACGAAAAGCGAAGTCTTAAATCTGAGACAGTAAAAAATGGTCGCGAGTCCCAAGGGACTAGGAACCGAGAAAGACTGCGGTGACAAGGACCAGCAGCATATATAAAATACAGACCCGTCCTCTCGTCAGAGAGGGCGTCCCACAAGAACAAGATCGTAACTGTCAAAATAGTAATAAATATCTGGTCATGAGCCCCAAATGGGTCTCGACACAAAGACTTACTGACTGACTGACTGACCGTCAGTCTCATTGTGACTGACTTTGAAGACCACTCCCGTGCTGAGGCGCGGTCGGTCCTCCTCTTCCCAGAGGTGACAACCGTCTTGAGCTCCACCCAACCGATGTCGATCGCGTATGCCCTTTTCTTTCTCAGGTATAACGGTCGCTTGCGGCCTAGATCCTTTGTTCCCATTTTTCCTTCATGGCGCGTCCGTAAATTCTTCCTGAGCGGCCCTACTCTCTGGGTTGCTCGCTCAGTCACGGCCATGGTGCAGTCCCTTCTGACGACGCCTCTCTTGGTGGACAAAATAGACACCAACATGAAATCCAGCCAGGAAAAGGCGAAGGCACATAGGAAGGCCAACAATGATTCGCTGGCAAGGATGGAGAGTGATAGGTTCTCTAGTCTCCAGATTGGTGGCCGATAGAAAAGCACACCATGAAGCTCTAAAGGAAATGATGGATGCCAATCAAGAATGCAAGAGGAAATAAAATCTGGCCAAGCGGAAATAAGACCCGCAGTTGGTGCCATCAAAGTGAAGTTGGATGCCTTGATAGCAGACGTGAAGGATGGCCGAAAAGAGAGGACGGCCTGCCAAAATGCGACGGAGGCAAATCCAGAGAAAATGAAGCCAAACCCAGGAATGATGCAGTCCATAGGGAAGCGTGAAGAGGTCCCCAAGGAAAAGGCCGCAGTGAGATCTTCTGGAGCATTGACGAAACGGGTCAGGGGCCAACATCCGGACGCGGGGCGCCGCCAGAGGCCGAAGAAGAGGACCATGGGAAATTTTGCATCCCGGAAGAGATTAACCGTCGCCGGCAGGAGACCAGGAAGCAGGTTGAGCAAGGAATCCAGAGAGTACAGACGCTCAGGGAGGACGTGCGGACGCACTACGAAGGCATAAAGGGACTGAAGGACCTAGGCGGCGGGCGGCCGCGATATCTGGAAAAAAAGAGACAAGACCTGAAGCAACTACAACTGGAAAGCACGGGAAACGTTATCAAGACCTACAGGAAGACCTTCAGACTGGAGAACCCGAAGCGAACAGTCGATCTTCTGTCGCGTTATAAAAATCAAGAACTGGACGTTGTGGAAAGATGACCACCTCCGAAACGGTTGAAGAGCTTACTCGCATAGTTGGCGTTAGAGAAGCCGGAGATGTGGGAGCACGGCGACTCTGGATAGTTTCGCCCCCATAGTGGCCCCGGAAACGGACAGAAAAGTTCATGTTTGGATACCTGGATTGACCGTAACCTTATCGGGGAGCCGCTCGGGACGAGAGCATTTAAGGAGGCAGCGGTGGTGGTGGTGGTGGAAGAAGAAACGCCGCAAGAAAATAAGAACGAGCCACAGAAGGAAGGTGAGACAAATCACATACGTTGCAAAAACACAGCCTTCAGAAGAAACGGTCAGTGGCACACTGTTAGGCTGTTCGGGACGAACCGCCTTAGGAGGGAGCAACGTGACATGACGCCTGAAAGCTTCAGTCTGCCCATCTCCTGGGCGGGTCTTCGCTGAGCACGTTCCCGTAGCAACGCGGAAGGCGCCGCTGCTGGACGGCTAATTGCTGGAACACGTTTCCACAGCAGCGAATACGACTGAAGAAGCAATGCATTTCATACAGAGTCACGTCGATTCCTAGACAATGCATACAGGAACGTTTCCGTTCACACGGCAACGAACCTTCAAAGCACAATGACAGCGAAGAACGCAATAACTCTACTGTTGAAGGTGATCTCCATACGCCTCAACCTAAACCTACCTTAGGGAGAGAACTGACCAACAGAAGACAAACAAAAGTTTCAGAAGTGTGATTCAGAAGTCTTTACTGTATGTGGTATAGTTACAGTAACCTTTAGTGTCATCATTGTTCGTAGTTACGAGGTGTTATAGTTACAGTAAGATTGTGTTACAATTAATTACAGTTCCGCCTGGTGATTATCCAATAATTCGATTCATATAATCCGTAATTCATTAATTACTTGTCACATTACAAGGATACGTGACAGTATTTTTTTCTCGCTCCCTTCATGCAAGTTCAACGACAGTATCTCGCATTAGGCAACAACTGCTTCCATCTACATTGCTCCAAATTTATTATTCATTATATCGTTCGACACTATAGAATCTGAGCTACCAGTAGGGTCGCTAAACAAATTGTAAATAAATAACTACATGAAATAACTGTTTTATCATCAGTTGCGCATGAAACTTTTATTCCGGTCTTTACTCTGCAGTTGTTTTATATTTCCTGAAGTAATGTGATGCTTACAAAGGTTTGCATATATTGTTCTTAGAAGATTGCCGTTTTCTGGGATGTCTGGTAGAATTTACGAATGTTTAAGGAAGGACCTGTTACCTCCTCCTAACCTCCGCGGGAAAAGCTAATTGCTTGCAGCAGGCTACCCGACCTCTGCTCCCAGAACACATTAATCTTCGTATTCAATGCCGTGAGAACTTATAATCTTGTACATTGTACTTCAATTTTTGAATGGATGCGTGTAACATTGTATAGTTAGCCCTGCAATGTTGTTTTGAAGGTGTTTGTATAACGTCGTCATGTTTATTTAGTAAGTTCCATGGGGATTTTGCTGAAAATGTTAAGTCCGAGTTACAAGACATATATGAACGTGGTAGGAAATGTATGCAGCCCAGTCTGTGCACAGTGCGTGCAAAGCACGACGTATGCACAACACAGCGCGTGCAAAGCACGACGTATGCACCGTACAATGTATGCACAGCGCAGTGTATACACAGCGCGTGCGCAGGAGCACAGCGATTCCGGCCGTTCTGCGAACTGCGTGACATTTTTTTTTCCCCCTTGGCACTACAGCCCCAGTGGGCCTAGGCCTACCTCCATGAACTTCTCCGTTCACTTCGGGTTTTCTAGATCTTACACGTTCGGTAGGACTCCTTGGGCGGGTGATCAGCTCGTCGCAAGGCCTCTACAACTGCGTGACATACAGATTAGAATTTAGGTCCTGCTGGAGTATCACGTGTTTTTGGGTGATCTTAGTGAAATTTTAGAGCCGATCCAGTGATCGATACTGCATAAGCTTCCCTCTTGTTCGGTTATCTCCAAAACTGCAAGACTCGCATGGAAAAGTGTGCAGAGTCCAAGTTGTGTGTTCCCTGCAGCTGTTCGAAACGTGTTCGCTCCGAGTTGCGCTCGAGATATGCATGGGAAAACGTGTCGGTCTCCATACGAAGTGTCCGCTTTTAACACAAACTGGAATTTATACAGAAATTTTTAGTAAATCTTCCCAGTATGAATATCTTCTTAGCGCTTTCCGCGTTTTTGCAACCTTTTCTTGCGAAAGCGCCGGAATTTATTCTTGCTGAAGAGAAGCCTTAGGAACTGCGAGTATCGGGACATCTCCAGTTATCTTGTCGCATGGAAGCATGTAGGAAGGCAGATGAGTTACTGTTCTGTTCAGACAAAACTTGACAGTTTCTTCAAACCTGCTTAGTACATTAAAAAACTACGTATAATTTCTGAGACTTCTATCGATGAATAAATGTATTGCGTTTTTATAGCTTTTAAATAAAGGCCCTACAGTATTATTTTATCGCTTATTTTCATCAATACTGTTTATATAATTAAATTTTCCGTTTATTTCTGTTGTAAGTTTTAGGGCTGCCTTTTGCTTCGCTTATCCGGATGAACCCCCCCCCAATTACTATGGATTAGCGGTGGGTTACTGTACAGTCTTCTGGGACGCCGCCGCCTTCTTCACTCGACCATGAAGATCAAGACAGCAGATTCCACCGAAATGTTGACCCCTGTTCTACCACGCTACATTGCGTCACATCCAAGAAGGCCGTAACAGTTCGTGTTGATCGCCGTCAGAATCAGTCGAAGTACTGGGACCTTTGTTCCGTTTGTTCGAACAGCGGCACGAGGCTTGTCGGTCTGTGCTGGCCAGGACCGCTTTCTTTCTCAGTCTTCCATAATCACCACGTATCATCATTCTGCCATTTGAACACTCTAACAGTGTTAGGAATTGTGTGTCTGTCCACTTATTTAGTCTCTCAGCAGCTCTGTATGTTTGCTGAAATTCGGTACTGCAAAGTTCCAAAAAGTTGTTACAATTTTAAGAATCCCAAATTTATGTTTACTTAAGTTACACGAACCTGGCTCATGGTACAGAATAATCGTACCTATTATTATTATTATCATTATTGCTAGTGGGGTGGGACTAAGTCCCTTGTACTGCGGCCACTTCTGGCCCTTTGCACCAGCCCCAGATGATAGGTGAGGGTGATTGCGAAGCAATTGATGGAATGAAGTTTGGCAGGGGAACCGAAATACTCGGAGAAAACCTGCCCCAGCGCCACTTTGTCCACCACAAATCCCACTTGACCAGACCAGGGATCGAACCCGGGCCGCCGCGGTGGGAAGCCAGCGACTAACCGCTTGAGCTATGGCGCGGCCAATAATCGTGCCTAATGTCTTTATATTCCAGAACTGTAATCTGGAATATTGCTGGATCTGAGGAATACATATCGAACTACGCAGACTGTGAAGTGTGATATGTTTTCTGTTATACGGTTTGCCCTCGATAAGCATTTGTTAGACACAGTAGAAGGTACTGATGTCTGTAAGAAATGAACACCAAGGACAATCAGATATGCGTAACACCAGAAACCGTTCAGGAATTTCAGACATGAGCACTCGAACATGCGGGCTATTCTCACACCAAACAAATCGGCATGTTACAGAGCTCTAACGTCAACTGTGTGCGGTATGCGCATCTTCCCTGAACTGCTTGCTATACGTCATATTATCTGAAAATGACGTCATATTTCTGACCTGTACTGAACTGGGAAAGCAGTGTTGGGTAGAACTAGAACTGACTCGACGTCGCCATAATGCTTGGTCTGCCGCTTGAAGGCCGTCGCGGGTCACAGCTGTTTTGTATTTGGGTCGTGGCCCCATGGTTTTCCTTAGCTTCATCGGGCACATGTTATGGTACATTTAATACGACACGTCTGTCCAAAAATCCATAGCAACTCAGCATTCATAACCATCTTCTCATTACGTCTGGCACTACAAAATTTTTGTTTGAACCAGCGTCATTAAATCAACAAAGAATCAATACCAAGAATGCCCAGTATCGGTACACATGTTATACGAATAAACGAGAGTGCCCTAAGATTTGAGATTATCACGACAGAGACTATTAATATCGTGGCCTACTGCGAAAGGACGAAAAGCAATATTGACATTCCTATGTAAACCTGATGTCAGGAGTTAGAAGATTCATATTGCGGTTTGCGAAGTCGTATAAGGTGCTAGAAGATGCATGTTGGTGTTTACGGTGTAATATCATAACCCAGAATATCCGTGCAATGACCTACAACATGTCAAGTAGAACCTGGAACACTGATACTGCCATCTACAATACTGTGTCAGAACACGTAAAAATTCATATTGACCTGTGTAAAACACTGTATTTGCCTAGAATATTCATTCTGAAGTCTTAAAACACGACGCCAAGACCCAGAATATTTATGTTACAACCTCCAACATGGTGATAAAATACTTGGAAGTTTTCTACAGTGGTCTATGTCATGTTTCTGCAACCGAGTCGTATTTACCGTCTACAACATACAACGCGACGTCAGAGCCAAGAGATCTCTCTGCAACACGGTGTCGTAACACAGAACACAGATTATTCGTTTCATGGTCCACAACCCGGGACATAGTATATAGGATGTGGACAAAATAATGGAAACAAAACAAAATTGAATAGAGTTTATGTTGGCTACATTGAAATAACTTAAGTTGGCAACAGTGAATGTTGTTCCATTTGTTTATGCTCTGTGGTGCTCGTGTAAGTGCATTGGTGATTGTGTTGAGTGCCAGTCCATGTGAAAGAATCGGAAAATGGGAGACCTGTCCGATTTTGAACGAGGACAGATAGTTGGTGCGCGTTTAGCTGGAGCATGCATGACAAAACTGCCAAATTATTAGGTATATTGAGAGCGACAGTTCCTGAGGTTATGTCGGCAAACACGAATCGTGGGAACATATCAGCGAAGAGGGAACAGTGGGAAAAAATCAACATTGACCGAAAGAGATCTCCTACAATGAGAAGGATTTTTTCGAAAAATCACGCAACTACTGCAGCACAGGTGACAGCAGAAATTAATATGCATCTTGAAGACGCTGTTTCCGCAAAAACTGCCCGACGTCAGCTTTACAAATCCGACATCCACGATAGGGCTCTGATTACTGAAAGTAATGCTCAGAGGTATAAACGATGGTGACACCTGGACATCAGGCAACTGGAATCGCGCGCGTGATATGGTCAGATGAACCGTCTTTCGCGCTGTTCCCTACATCAGGAAGACTTTACTTACCTTCGAAGAACACCCAAGGAAGCTTACAGTTCGGAATGCCTAGTTCCAACACCGAAACACGGGGGAGGTTCTGTGATGATTTGGGCAGCAATAGCGTTGTACAGTATTCTGTTCGTCCCATTATTGCCCTTCATGGCCGAGTTCCTGCAGGGGAGTACGTGGACAGGTTGGGTAATCAGGTGCATCCCATGATCCAGACGTTATTTCCGAACAACGTTGCAGTTTTCCAAGACGATAGTGCCTCCATTCGCACAGCTGGAACTGTTAAGTCATGGTTTGAAGAGCATGGACGTGAACTTCAACATCTTCCCTGGAGAGCACAGTCACCACATTTGAACGTCACAGAACAACTCTGGCGAACTGTGAAGACTAAGAGTGAGGAACGGATTACCACCTCTACCATCTCTAAAGCAAATTGAAGATGTTCTTCAAGAATGGTATAAAATTCCGCTATAGACTTCTAAACTTGTAAGAGTCCATTCCAAGAAGGATTGCATCTGTATTCAAAGCAAAAGTGGTCCAGTACCATATTAATAAAGAAACGTGTACCGTATGCGTAGTATTTCCATTATTATGTTCAGCCACTGTGTGTACATCGCTGTATGCGATACGAAGTCACAACACAGACGATTCATGTTACATATTGCCAACACGATGTCAGAACCCGGAAGTTTCATATTGCGATCTGTCAACGCGATAGCACAAACCTGAAGTTTCATATCGCGATCTGTCAATACGATGTCAGAACCCGCAAGTTTCATATTGCGATCTTTCAGCACGTCAGAACCCGGAAGTGTCAACGAAGAATCTTCATATTGCGATCTGTCAACGCGATATCAGGACCCGGAAGTTTTAATATTGCAATCTGTCAGCACGATGTCAGAACCCGGAAGTTTCATATTGCGATCTGGCAACATGATATCAGAACCCAGAATGTTAATACTGCGATCTGGTAATGCGATGTCAGAACCCGGAAGTTTCATATCCTAGAAGCTTCATATTGCGATCTGTCAACGCGATATCAGAACCCGGAAGTTTCATATTGCGATCTGGCAATACTCAGAACCCGGAAGTTTCATATACCAGAAACTCCATATTGCGATCTGTCAACGCGATATCAGAACCCGGAAGATTCATATTGCGATCTGACAATACGATGTCAGAACCCAGAAGTTTCATATTGCAGAAGCTTTATATTGCGATCGGCCAACACGATATCAGAACCCAGAAGTTTCATATTGCGATCTGTCAACGCGATATCAGAACCCGGAAGTTTCATATTGCGATCCGTCAACGCGATATGAGGGTGCAATAAACTCATATTGTGGTCTACAATACCGTGCCACAATCCAGAACACTCCTATTGGCATGTACAACACGCTGTAGTAACCGAGACGGTTCACGCTGAGGTCTACAACACGGCGCCACAACACAGAAGACTTATGTTGCAACCTTGAAGTTGCCTTCTGCGGTCCGTGTGACTTTTCCATTACCGAAGAGAATCGTAATCTTTAACCTCCTCAACTTCGTCACAGAAACACAGTCATGGCACTCCGCAGCTCGTATCACTACGTATGCTTTGTACGCCACCTCTGTCACAAAAGAACTGCAGTTCCTCTAAAATCGAATTGTAAACGTCGGATCTTCTGTTCCATGTTCACTTAATAGCAGAACAGCGACTTCTGGTTGTGATCAGTGATTCGTGGACCTTCCCAGTTGCCTCATATTCGTGTCCCAGCAGTACTATCGCTACAAAAACGCTAGACTTAATTATCTGTTAACTGGATAACTCCGTTTCCGATTGGAAGATTTAGCATTAGGCAAAACCAAAAATTCAGCAGCTGGTTGGTTGGTTCGTTGGTCGGTTGGAGGCGTATTCAGGTGACTTTAGTAAAATCTCAGTCACCTGCTAAAGTGAAATTTCGTAATGCCAATTGCTATTACCCATAGGCACCATGTTATATGATTGGGGGGGGGGGGTTACGTCCCCGAACGGCAAAGAAATAGCCCCAAAAGACTGAAGTAATGAAATTGATTGCCATAAATTAAACATATAAGCATCGGAAACAGATTATGTTATAACAATTGTAGAGCGTATTATGCTCTAAAATATAAGTGCAAATTATTAAAAATGTCAAAAGACATAAAAATCTTTATTCAAGGTCAGTCCGCAATTTCTGAAGATGAATCGGCCCTACAGCCATTCCTCACAGTTGCCGCTGTAGTCGAGGTCAGTCCTCAGTACGTCCCGTAGTTTCTGAAGATGAATCGGCCCTACAGCCATTCCTCACAGTTGCCGCTGTAGTCGAGGTCAGTCCTCAGTACGTCCCGTAGTTTCTGAAGATGAATCGGCCCTACAGCAATTCCTCACATTGCCGCTGTAGTGGAAGTCAGTTCTCAGTACGTCCCGTAGTTTCTGAAGATGAATCGGCCCTACAGCCATTCCTCACAGTTGCCGCTGTAGTCGAGGGCAGTCCTCGGTAAGCCCCTTAATTTTTGTCTAGGGCTCGCCCGTACAGCCACTCGTCACAGCTGCCGCTGTAGTAAATTTCTGTCCGCATTCACGGCAATTACAAGTAGAAAACTTTAGTCAGTTCACCAAGAGGCAAGAGATCACCTGGGAAACTTAAGCATAGGTCGGGGATAATATTAAAATGGATCTTAAACAGAATGTGAGGGTATGAACTGAAATTCATCTGAATTATGTTGGAGTCCAGTAACAGGAATTTGTTACGAACGTAAATATCGTGCAGGTTCTGGGGAAGGCCTGCAGCAATTCATTCGAATCCGACTGGGAGGGCAACTTTAACTTTCTCAAAAGCGACGATCATCTGTTGAGTTAATGCACTCATCTTTAAATTCTGCTATGCCCTTTGCTTTTCCTGAAAAAATGCAGTATGGCGATGGTGCCAACCTCTGAGTTAATATTTTCAAAGGCGCGTGAAACAATAATGAAAAGTAAAAACAATGTCAAATCACTAACTTGCTTTCTGCCATGTGCAACGGACCTTCACCTCCTCCATGTTATGCTCTAGATATCTCTGTTGGTCATCAGAAGATTACTGAAACTTCTCGCAACACTCAAGTGGCTTTAAAATAGAACTTACGTTGTCCTGCAAAATTGTAGATATTGGTTCTATATATATAAACCTGCACTGAAAGAGTTAAACAATTTACGCAGTGCGTAATGACCAGGGCCCGGATTTTGATGATCTGAAAATATTTAAAAAAATGACCTATAAAATGACCGAAAAAATCCAGAAAAATTACCAAAAGGAGAAAAGAAAGAACACTTCGCTTCCATGTTATTCACATTTCAGAAAACATGAAGAACAATTCCCTAAATTGGCCAAAAATGAGAATAAATGCCCTTAAAAGTCCAAAAAT
This sequence comes from Cryptotermes secundus, assembly GCF_002891405.2. NCBI lineage: Eukaryota > Metazoa > Arthropoda > Insecta > Blattodea > Kalotermitidae > Cryptotermes > Cryptotermes secundus. The sequence continues at coordinate 287,398 of NW_019734319.1, forward strand.
TTACCCCCAAAAGAAAAAATGACCTTAAACCTAAAAATGTAAAAAAAAAATGACAAGAAGCTACCTATAAAATTTACATTTCTGTAACCAGCAGCTCATATCCGATATTTATATATTTAAGAACGTCGCATAGGATACAAGGAAAAAAGATGACATGTCATCAAAATCCGGGCCCTGGTAATGATGCATAAATATGGTGACAGGGGTAACAAGAAATCGCTCTGTACATGAATGACAAGATCGTTATCCTTGTCTCCAGGTGACATCAGCCAACCGTACCCTCGTGATCTGCATTCCTATCAATGGATTTCCAACGGGCCTACGCATTTGTACCTGTCAGCGAAGCTGTTACGGCATTTCGCCGATCGCCCATCAAGGTCAGTTGATTATATCATATCTGTGACAGTCGCCTGTCAATCGTTCCAAGTCTGTGTAAATATGTACCTTTGTTTTCCTGTTGTGTGAAAAAGAAGGCCGATTTGCCTGATTTGTGTTCTTACTGGCTGCTACAGGGGTACGCGGTAGCGTAGTTGGTTGAGGCACTATGCTACAAGCCGGAAGGTAGCGGGTTCAAGTCCCGATGAGGTCATTGAATTTCTTCAATTGACCTAATCCTTCCAGCCGCACTATGGCCCTGGGGTCGACTCAGCCTCTAACAGAAATGGGTACCAGGAATATTCTTGGAATATTCTTGGGGGTAAAGGGCGGCCGGCGCTGTGGCTGACAACCTTGCCGCCATCTATGAGCCAATTGGCTGGAAAATGGGGGAACCTCAACATCTCACAACCCTATAAGCCTCCACGGCCTGTTAGAGGGATGCCTTTACTTTTTTTTACTGGCTGCTACATGTTAAGGCTTCGGAATGTGTTGCTGTGGTAACCTACCCACAAACGAATTGCAGAAGTAACTGTTTTGCCTAGTCAGCAGCGATCGGAACTCCGACGGCAAATGCTATATCGTTCACCCCCCCCTCCCCATCGGGACGACGTCAGCATCCACATTAGCGCCGTACTTCGTCGTGCCTGCGCCCTTCCCCTCGCGTCGCCAACTGGCTTCATTTTCTTATTATTCTTAGTGGGGTGAGGCTGAGTCCGCTTGGTACTGCGGCCACCACTGGTCTATTGTACCAGCCCCAGATGATGGTGATTGTGGATCAGCTGGGGGAATGAAGATTGACAAAGGAAACCGAAGTGCTCGGAGAACTCCTGCCCCAGTGCCACTTTGTCCACCACAAATCCCACATCACCTGGCCCGGGTTCAAACACGGACCGCTGCGGTGAGAAGCCAGCGACTAACCGCTCGAGCTATGGCACGGCCCACCAACCGGTTTACAGAATGATGGTTGCGTTTCCTCTCCAGTACAGTAAGCCCTCGCTAATCCGGATTAATTTGGGGTGGGGTTATCCGGATTAATGAAGCAAAGGATAACCCTAAAAGAAAAATTTGAAAAAACAAATAAATGGGAACTTTAATAATATATGTAATGATGATGAAAATAAATAAGAAAAATATCACTGCAGCAATTTCTTCCTCTGTCAGTAGCTGAAGTCGAGGGCCTCCTTCATCCAGCTCAAGCCAATCTTGAATTTTTTTTTTTGCGTAGTTTCAGTCTCTTCAGCTGCCCTCAGCACAGTCTGAAAGCTCTCTTGCTCCTAAATGCCACGCGTCTTTCAAAATATGTGCTCAGCTGTGAACAGCATTTTTCATTTATAATATTTAGATCCGGATTAACTGTAACCGGATTAGCGAGGGTTTCCTGTAACTGTCCTGCTGCTGTTCTCAGGTACCACCGCATTTCAGCTGTTTCAACTCTCCTTCACTGCCCGCTTTCAGGAAACCAGTTCTGTTTCTCACAGCGGTGACTTTAGACAGTGCAGGCTCGTCGGATGTAACACCGTGTAATCCGGTAAAGTTCGCCGACGTTTCGGAGGAACTTGATCCTTCTATCTTTGGGATGGAATAGTAAGCCAAGTAAACAATAATCGTACTGCCTGATTCTTGCTGGATACCTTCTTGGTTACTCTTCGACCCTGTAGATGGAGGAGACATGATCCTCAGAAACGTCGGTGAACTTCTACTGGATTAAACGGCGTCACATCCCAGAAGACAGTAATATTAATGCTAATGGTCTTCTGAAGCACAGATCTCATAAACTGTAATTCTGCGACACGTCCAAATGTATACCGCACACAGTTAGCCTTTTATTTCGCGACCTTTGCCTGTATTTACTGCGAGATCAGTTTGTTCGCCGACCAGTGTTATAGACGTTATGGTATTTATACTGTAACCCATCAAATTAGCATCCTCCACATAATCATATAAACGCGTAAGAAGCAGAGGTGATAACACACGTATGGCAGGTGAACAACTCCTATGCTAATCATATTTGCTTCGTCAGTTCACATGTGGCACAGTTTTACAGCCAAGTGACTTGTCAAGGTCGCTCTCTTCACCGATGTTTTCCATTTGTAACCCTTCAAAGGGAAAAGGTTTCATCAGAAACGCCCTGTGTGCATTCTGCTGGAGAAATGTGCCTATATACATAGTCTTAATTTAGTTTCATAGAAACTAGCCATGGGTTGCCGAGTAATCAGGGTTCTATTCCCGGCAGGGAGAAGAGAGCTTTTCCCATATCGTCCAGATCGGCTTCGTGGCCCACCTAGCCTCTTATTCAATGTGTACTAGGAACTGACTTCCTAGGGGTGAAGCGGCCGGGGCGTGAGGCTGGTCATTCACCTCCATCTTATGTCAAGGTTAAAAATGACAGACAGAACAAAAGACATAAACAGAAAACTAATTTTATGGAGCTGATCCCTTCTTGAGGAGCCGCCAGTTGTGCAGCTACTCAAGAACTTCCCAGGTTCATTATTGTGTTCGCAAGAGCCCCCCCACCGGTCTCTATCCTAAACCAGATAGATCCAATCCATACCACCCCAACATCTCTCACTAAGATCCATTTTAATATTATTCATCCACTTACGTCTTGATCTTCCTAGTGGTCTCTTTCCTCCTGGCTTTCCCACCAGTATCCTATTCGCATACATCTTCACCCTCATTCGTGCTACATGCCCTGCCCACCTTATCCTCCGTGATTTGATCATTATACTGAGCGAAGAGTAAAGTTATGAAGCTCGTCATTGTGCAGATTTCTCCAACCTCCCGTCACTTCATCCCTTTTCAGTCCAAACACTCTCCTCAACACCCTGTTCTCAAACACGCTCATTCTATGTTCCTCCCCTAATGTCACAGACCAAGTTTTACACCCATACAGAACAACAGGCAAAATTATGGTCTTTTATGTTTTAATTTTTATGCTTCAGGCAACAGACGAGAAGACAAAAGGTTCTGGACTGAATAAAGACAAGACGATGGATAATGTCCAAAAACATAATATTTGTTATTACGTATGTTAAGAATATGTGTGCCACAAAAACCTGGTGTTATGTGTACACACAGTTACTTATTTTAACGAAACACAACCCAGCAAACTGTAAAGGTAAAGCTATCTCTGTAGCAGGCCGTGGAGGCCCATAGGGTTGTGTGACGTCGAGGCTGCCACATTTTCTAGAAAATCGGCCCGAAAATGGCAGCGAGGTTGTCAGTCTTACACGCCGACATCCTTTACCCCCACGAAGATCCCTGGTACTCATTTTTGTTAGATGCTGAGTCGACTCCGGGGCCGTAGTGCGATTGGAAGGATTAGGTGAATTGAAAAATATAGTGACCGCCATCAGGAATCGAAACCACGACCCTCCAGCTTGTAACATAGTGCCTCAACCAACTACGCTGTAGTTTGCTGTTTTATACGCGTATTTATATTCACGAACAAACCGGAGTCTCCTGGACACGATCGCGTCTATGAAAAAAACATAATCAAATAAGGATGTATAATGACTTTAGAGTGCATTAAGTTGGATTTGCTCTGTTCCTTTGACGCGGTGTCATATTACAACACAAGTTTGAAGCATACATTAAACAATTTACGTGCATGATCATCTGTGCAAGAAATGCAAATATCGCACCTCAGAGCTGTAAACTGTGTATGCTGGTACATATTATACGCTTGCGGTCTTGTTTACCTTGGCGCTGCATGGTGACTGCTTGATGCATTAACCCTTTAAACCCCAGTGGTAACTTTAAACATTTTAAAACTCTGCATTCTGCCCACGCAGTGAAATTTGTGTGTTTCGCATGGTTCTCACAATAAACAGCGACTGTTTCCCCGAACAGAATTTACCGATTGGTCTTTGTAGCGGTGACGTAATGCGTTTCCTGTGATGTACGGACTAAATTTTTATATATTAGTTAGCTAAAACTTATTCTGTAAAGGGTTAAACGGTTAGCAGCGGCAGGACATAGGTCAGTCTGGCAGTATAGAAACAGTTATTACTGTTGCTTTCGACATCGGGAGTAGAGTTGTAAGATTTCAATAATTCCCATTACCGATCCAAACCCCGTCTATAGCCACTACAGTCGTGAGCAGTTTTGTAGTTATCACCTAGAAAACCAAACCACAGGGATGGAAAGAGATGCCGATCAAATGTCACAGGCACGTCCCCTCGGAAAAGAATAAATGGCGGTAAGCCTGTAGTCTAGTCAGGACGAGCAGCCATAATGAGGGAGCAATGTGGCATATTTTCTCAAAGTAGGAATTGAGGAGTCACAACAGCCAACCGTTAACTAGGTAGCGGCCAGTAAACAACAGAGGAATGGTGTTTTCTGCGTAGTCCGTGCCGATGGCTATGCACGCAGCAGTGGAATACGTCATGCCATCGCTAAGCAACAATTGCACCGCAACAAGGCAACGGGTTTTCTAGGCGGTGCTTGCCGAGATCTTATAAGCAGGACAAGTTAGCAATCAGTCACCGAGTTAGATAACTGCTGGGGTTCAGTTGTTGTGAGCTGTTGCTGTGAGAAGCTGGTAGCTGAGGAATGAGGACAGTTCGGGAAACCAGAGGAAAGGAGACGTCCACCGGTACTACCATGCAACAGTAGTGAAGACTAAAAGACTAATAAGACATTTTATGTCCTCTAGTGATTTCTGAAGTATGTAGGACAGTGAGAGAATAATCCTGACTTGTAGTTACGATTGTAGGAATTCAATAAATACGATTCTGCAATCACTCTTATCACGTGAATATACAGGGTGTTTCACGACTTTAGGGCATAACTGCAGGAGGTGATTTTCTACGTCTTTGCGATCAAAAAAGTTCATATAAACATGTGTCCGATTTTGGACGGTTACGGAGTTATGACCGTTTTAAACTCAGAATAGAAGGTAACGATTACTGACAATAAACGGAAAAAATAATAAACCAGCATAATACATGATACATTTAAAGTATGAATGTAAAGTTAGCTTCGTGAAATTACCTTTAATTTGAATTTATTGGTGCTTAAAGCTGATTTTCTAAAATGCCACCGCCGGCTGCAACACAGGCTGCCGATCGGTTGTGAACCGCGCGGGTAGCACGTAGCAGCTTCAGCGGCGTCCAGAATGCGACCGAGCAGAGCATCTCGCGTTGCCACCTTCACATTGTAAGCCAGTTCTTTCTCCCATCCCCACACACAGTGGGCTTAAGTCTGGGGACCTGGCTGGCCAATGGTGGGGACCGCAGCATCCGATCCATCGCCCGGCGAAACGATAGTTCAGGAAATTTGTAACTCCACGTGAAGAATGAGGAGAAGCCCGGTCTTGTTGGAAACACATACGACTTCGTTTATCCAAATGCACATCCTCCAAAAGTTGGGGCAATTTCTCCTGTAGAAATCTGAGGTACGCCTCTGCTGTAAGACGACCTTCCAAGATGAATGGACCTATCAGCTGATCGTCCAGAACTGCACACCACACGTTGACACTGAAACGTTGTTGAAAGGTGCTTTCAAGAGTGGCGTGGGGATTCTCATTTCCCCACAAATGAGAATTGTGTGTATTATTGACACCGTCGCGATTAAATTGCGTACTCGTACGTGGACTGCGGTGTACCTTAGGAACAGTGCCTTCTTCATTGACGCCTTCATTAACACCACTCTCGGCTGCAATACGGACGCCGGGAAGTCTGCCGGTATCTCGCAATGCCTGGTAAACTCCAGTAAACACTCTCCGGTTCGGTATTCTACTATTCGGAAACCGTTGCTGATATTCAGCTACGGCAAGAACTGATTTACCGTCACAAAACCCGTACACATAAATCATATCTGCATACTCCTCAAATGAAAATGTAAATGGCATCGTGAACGTAACAGACGCACCGAGATGAGAACTGTTCTGAAAACCAGTAGCCGCCACACTAGCCGTGGCCGGACATACCAACCCACCACGCCTTAGGTACCTCTCAAGTGTCGAGATAACGAGAACGCTCTGTCTGTAGGTGGCTAAAAATAGCGACCCGCCAGATGATAGACGCGGTTCACACGAGGGCGTGTACGTGAATGAAAAAACGGTCATTACTCCGTAACCGCCCAAAATCGGACACATGTTTATGTGAACTTTTTTGATCACAAAGCCCTAGGGAATCACCTCCTGCAGTTATGCCCTAATGTCGTGAAACACACTTTATATACAGAGTGTCCCAGGAAAATGTTCCAGATTTCGGGAGGGTGTTCCTTATGTTAAAGCATGCCGATATAACCCAAAACACCTATGTCCAAAGTTGAACGGTTACGGAGATAATGGCCAGAGAAGCGTGAAACTTTGACAGGTGTTACACACTTGTTAATTACCAAATACGTATTAAAACTGGCAGGAATATGTGGTCTCTGTAATGTTAAAAATGTACGTAACATCAAACTAACTTGTGAGTGACATGAAGCCATTGAATCGAACTACAAAAAACTCGCATGCCATGTCAAAGTTGTCGTTAGGGTTCCAAGCACTATACATGACACATGACTGGCAGACACTGACGTAACATTGCTGACTGCGCGTTCTGGTATGCGAGTGTGTGGGGCTAACGTAAGCGGTCATCACCACACTCAAGGACAAACATCGATAAAACTAGTCAGCTGACAGGTAAAGTGCGTGGACCCGCCAGAAAACCACACTTTTCTCCGGCCATTATCTCCGTTACCGTTCAACTTTGGACATAGGTGTTTTAGGTTACATCGGCATACTTTAACATAAGGAACACCCTCCCGAAGTCTGGCATATTCCTCCTGGGACACCCTGTATAAGCGCGCACACGCTCTTGCTTGTTACAGGTAGAACTGCGTAATTCTATTCACACGTGCAACTGCCAGCAGTAGTCTCTCTGCTGTCGGATGTCGTCATTTCCATTAAAGATCGGTACTTCAACCGTTTATTTTGCATTCTTTAAAATGTTGCGTGTTATAATTGGACTATCAGGCGTGGATCTCGCGTTATCGCTCACTGACAGGGCACAACAGTTGTGCAGTTGCTAATGACAAGCGTACACACATTCGCTGGGACTCTAGGTCCATTTGCCTGATCTATATCACAACAAGCGCGCCTTATCATTCCTTCACTCAGCGGTGACTGCGAAGAGTACCAACTTGTGCGACGCCGTGTAGCCTGGTACACATCCAAGACAGCATTCGCTGCAGGGGGGACGCAACCTGGCTGTGCCGGCCACTGACAGCTTGTATCACAGCCTCTACGCTAACCCACTGAGAAGCTCGAGAGAGAGAATAAAGTATAGTAGAAGAGTAGGAGAAAGGGGAATTAATGCGAGACATGAGAGACAAGTATCCCTGGCGTCGCCCTCTCGTCCTTCTGGTAAGGGCAGTTGGAAAGTGAAAACGCTAGGATGGTTAAGAGTTAATCGCTGGAGATAGGGGCCCAGGGGATTTTTGGTTTCTTGAATCAACGGTGAGTTGCATAATCTGAAACGAGAATTTGGTGGCCTTTGCAGTAGAACAGTATGGTTTGAGATTAGTTTAAGTCGGCAGGGCTAGATGAGAAGCACGCAGTAGCAACTGGGGACTTGGAGACCAACTCAGCTTTTGTCTGGAGACAGAGGAAACCAAGCAAACCTGTGTCAGTATTAACTAACCAACTTCTTGGAGCTGATCCCTACTTGAGAAGCCACCAGTTGTGCAGCTATTCAATAACTTTCCAGAATTTTATGGAACCCGAAGGGTCATTAACTTGTTCACAAGTGCCCTCCACTTGTCCCTATCCTGAGTCAGATCAATCCAGTCCATACCACCCCACCCTGTCTCGCTAAGATCCGTTTTAATATTATCCACCTAGTGATCTCCTTCATTCTGGCTTTCCCACTAATATCCTAATGCATTCCTTTTCGCCCCATTCGTGATACATACCTTGCCCATCTCGTCCTCCTTTACTTGATCATTCTGATTATACTTGGAGAAGAGTACAAGTTATGAATCTCCTTACTGTGTAGTTTTCTCCAACCTCCAGTCACTTCATCTCTCTTCAGTCCATATGTTCTCCTCAGCATCCTGTTCTCAAACACCTTCAGTCTATCTTCCTCCCTTACTGTCAGAGACCAAGTTTCACACCCATGGAACCACAGGCAAGATGATAGTTTTGTATGTTCTAATTTTTAATTTTTTTATGCTTGAAGTTCATCTAAATTGTATGTAACATTTCAGCCCTCACTGCACATAAAAACACACTTCATTTCTGATATTTAGCCCGACCGATTATTCGGTTTATGTAAAGAAATTGCGCCGTTTATTACGAGAATTATACGAAAAATACAAATGCCTTTGGGGGGGGGGGTGGATGCAGGTGGGGAAGGGTACCCGCTTGCGTAGTTGGTTGAGGCACTATGCTACAAACCGGAAAGTCACGAGTTCAAGTCTCGATGAAGTCATTGGATTTTTCAATTGATCTAAACCTTCCAGTCGCCGCATTATGGCCTTGGGGTCAAATCAGCCTCTGACAGAAATGAGTACCAGGAATCATTCTGTGGGTAAAGGGCGGCCGGCGCATAAAGCTGACAACCACACTGCCATCTGTAAGCCGACTCTCTACAAAATGTGGGAGCCTCGACATCTCACAAACCTATGGTTCCCCACGGCCTTTTACAGGGACAGTTTTACCTTTATAAATTGGCTTTAAAGAATTAGCAGGTGAATTTGAATGACAAGATTATGGGGGGAAATGGCGATAGCAATGCATTTTTGAACTTACTTTGTGCAATTTGCCCATCGCAACAAATACAATTTTGTCTTCTTTTTTGTAATTTTTTACACCTAAACAATATTTAGCTGAATTTTAAGGTGCGTTTCCGTTCTGCATTTGCATATGCAGACTGTGTTTAGCCCCAGTAGTTCTTTTGTTATCGCCATTCAGCGGAAGTTTACAGATACAGGGTCGGTACTTTCCATTCTACAAAAATAAGTGCCTCAGCAAGTACTGTGCATTTTTCGACCACCTATTGGTGCACGGAATTTAAAGACCTTATGCATGACACTCATGTAGCGCCCACCTCAAAAGTTCGCATGTCTTGTTTAATTCGTTTCGCTTTATCTTATCCGGTCTGTGCTGACACTCTAATGGTAGAAATGAGCACTAAAATAAGAGCAGAATTCCCCCCCCCCTGTAGTCTTTATGGTGGTTTGTAGATAATGACATTTGACCTTATTGTGTGTGACATAGGGAACTGTATCTTCGTCACTTCCTTCACTGATCGGTCTTCCGCACGTGACGTCACAAGAATTCTGCTACCCCTAGCTCGCGTGTATGTAAACTTTGAGAGGCTCTGCCTTGAATTATTTAACTTGTGCGTTTATTTTTTATAGAGTTTTACGGTACTTTTTATCTTTTCAAACATATAATTTATTTGCCTTTGTTGAGGATAATGTTCCCTTTTCCCGTAAGATAAGACATTCGAAAACAATCTTGTACTCGACCTTTGGTTGATGTTTACGTGATAGTTATCGACTGTTTACCCTTGATATTACTGTGACACAGCTGATATCAGGCTACTCCATTTCTCTTTCGACCGGAAACGGAACTTCCCTTCGGGTGCCCCCTATCCCGCGCCGACGTCTTGACGGGAAACTGCCATTATGTCGTACATCCAACAGCAACTTGTAAATTCGCATTATGTGAGGCTGCACATTGTTGGCTAAATATGTCTATAGATGGCAGCACTAGCTTCGTTTCACTAATAATTCCATATATCTCGTGGACTGCTTTTAAAGCGATATATCTCGTTCACGGCATGCAGAGTATCAAAATGAATGACAGTGACATGACACAGGTAGCGCTGACTCTCCATCTGTATAAGTCTGTGCATTCAAGCATCCGGTACGGACTAGTTATCTATCAATATCTGTTGCTCCTACTTGAAGCATAGGGCATCCATGAAATGCTTGTTTTACTTCAGTTTCTTGATCTTAGACAGTCGGTAGGACTCCTTGGATGGGGGATCAGCCTTCATAAAGCCGCTACCTACACATAAACGCAGACAAACATCCATGCATGGAGTGGGATTCGAATCCACGATCCTAGTGTTGGAGCGGGCGAAGACATTTCATGCCTTAGACCGCGCGGCCACTGTGATCGGCTCGGTATACCTATAGGTTTGGCCGCGCCATAGCTCAAGCGGTTAGTCGCTGGCTTCCCATCGCGGCGGCCCGGGTTCGATCCCGGGTCTGGTCAAGTGGGATTTGTGGTGGACAAAGTGGCGCTGGGGCAGGCTTTCTCCGAGTACTTCGGTTTACCCTGCCAATCTTCATTCTGTGGAGCAGTCACTCCACAATCACCCTCAATCACCCTGGTACAATAGGCCAGAAGTGGCCGCAGTACAAGGGACTTAGTCCCACCCCACTAGCAGTAAAAAAATACCTATAGGTTTACATAATTTAATTCTGAATATTTTTCTGTTGGTGAGTAATACAACAGTCTCGGCATTATCCTTCGTCTTATTTTATATTAGCAATGTAGCATTTCGGAAGTTCGATCTGCTGCGTTCTTCAAGTCTAAAATGGGGAGACCTAGTCTGGCGCGTCTGTTTGATAGAACACTTGTCCATACATGCCTGCCTGGAGACTCTCGATTCCACTTACATATCCAGGACTTGCAGCAAAACAGCGTGTTACGTATGAAGGGCAGAGGTAACAAAATGCACCATCTACTTTAACATTCAAACGCTCTGCACTTTGCCCGCGCATTATGTAGCTTATGTTTCGTATGATTCGAACAATAAACATTGATTATTCTCCTAAACATCAACTGATGTGAGCTGTTTACTGCCAAGTGGGAAGTCAACTTGTAAATATTTACACGAACGTAGGGCTTAAAAGGGGCAAAGCGAACTGTTTCCAGGGCTGGGGGAAGTTGGAATATTCCAGTCATTAATTACGGAGCCTACTCTCATATATCAAAGTGCAGGAAGACCTGTTTTTTGTTTACGTCACCGCGTGTGACCTGCGGAACCTCACTGTTGTCACACGAAAAATTATGGCTTATCGAAGCGGTTTCCTGCGTCTTATGTGCACACTGTGAAGTGAAACATAAGTCATGATTGTGTTGTGGCCAGAGAGCGGCCCGCATGGAGACTGGTTAGAACACCTCCACCATAGCCCTGCGAGTCGTGGAAGGAGACGAAAAGGGAACCCACTTCCTGGGGTTATAACTGGGCAACCCTGTTCATGGGCGATATAAACACGGGGACCTGGTCTTCCCAGTTGGGGGAATATCAAATCTGAGACAGTAAAATATGGTCTTGAGTCCAGTGGGACTCGGATCCGAGAATGACTGCGCTGGCGAGGACCAGAAGCGACTGCATCAACTTCTCTTATAAGCACTCTGCACAGACCCCACGGAAAACACCGTCTATATTGTTGCTGACGTCACCGCTTACGCGGAAGAGTGTTTACCGAGCCGTTGCTTAGAAACGGGTTCCATAACCCCGTTGTTCCACCGCTGTTCGGCGCGGACGACATAGGAAACACAGCCTCGTCTATTGTTGCATGTTGAACCGTGCTTACAGAGCTGTTGCCTGGCTACGCGTTGATCAAATATGTTACAGTATTTTCCTAGTTTTAACTTCTTGATTGAAGGTCGAATTTTCTTATCTACGAATCAGACATGCGACAACGTGCGAAGATGTCATCAAACTAATTGTCTTCTTTGAGAAATCCCTCCCTACGATGTCACGAAGCCTATATCTGTGATGGAAAGACACTTTGTTTTACGTTCCCACGGCACCACTGCTCAGCATCTTCACGTGGCCGGCCGTGTCCTTGCGGTTTGTTCCACGCTGTCCAAGGCTGCGCTGATGCCTGAAATACATCTCAATAATACAGTATTTACAGATCAGGCTCCACTTTGCAGAAAACCCACAGCTATTTCAGACCAGGCTGCCTTGTCCATCAATACTGAGACTCTGAATTCCTCAGATATTTAACAGGCCTGCCTGGCTTGGAGGTCAGCCCACTGCACAGGACAGCACTGAAAATGCAGGATGTCAACCCACGGACCCCACTGCTCCAGCCCTAAGACCCCTGGATCGCGCGGCTATTCTACTGTACGAAACAGAGTGTTACTGGGTGGGCTGGTAGCCGCAGGGTTTTTTTATGGATTTCTTCGGCCCTTCTGCGCAAATGCTGTGGTAATACGTTTTGTTTCGCGACTGCCTGTCAGAAGGAGCTCTTTCATAGCAATTCCTTTCACCCGTCAGCAGGTTATCACTGTGGTTCCCAACAGAAACCCTCACTGTTTCTATAACCAATGAAGTTCTCAGTTTGTCGTGTGGCACGAGCTTTATCGTGAAACTGATTAGACCATGGAAGAAGCATGACGGAGATCACACTCCCGGCCGACCTACATGGATACAATCCTGAGGCCGATAGAGGTCACTCGCTGGTGCAACTTCCTGATCTCACGAAGAAGATCGTTTTGTTTGAGGCTGTTTATTTGAACCTTTGCCTTCGTGTTGTACTGTATACAAATGTCATAATGTCCAGGAAATTGTTTATATTTTCTTTTACGGATTCCTGCTTTATGTCTACCCAGAGGCGCCATAGATTCGGAGTCGCTACCTCATAAACGATGTACGAACACGGCCAATTTCAGAAGCCTTGTCGTTTCCTTACAGAGAACTAAAAAGTTGGACAGAGTCCAAAAGAAGATGGTTTAAACACTGCGTCGCATGCGAACTTATTCAGCACATCGTTAATGTCTGCAGAGGGAGGCCTGTGTGGGGCGCATTCCCATGAATTGGCTTCTTCCGCCCGCCCAACGCAAGCCCACACACAACCATTATCGCACAATTGACGTGCCATTCTTCATCACTTATCACGGCGATACAATTTTATAATTTGCAACGTTTCGTCCCTGATGATGTCTGTTAATCACAGTGGATACACATACGTAGCCATGAGCTTGGGTTGCGTAACCAATCAAGGCTGCCCACAGTCAGTAGCGTTCAAGTTCCACGAGGCCTCGCGAAGAGTAAACTCTTCTGGGACGTTAAGCCGTGCATCCGTACTGACGTTTCGGAGGAACGTGCTGGCTCCATCTCCATGGTAGAAGAGTTAAGCCAAACGTGGAAAGAGCCTTGATGTAGGGCAGGAGCACCCTGACCGAGGCGATGTTCAATCCCGGGCCACTGGGAGATTCTTCAGAGCATAAGTCGAATCCACCAGAACCAGCTCCGCGGTGCTGTCCTGCAAAATCTGTCCTAACTCTTCTACTCTAAGGACTGAGGCAGGGCGAGCCTTCGAAACGTCGTTACATATCTACCAGCCTGTACGGAGACATCTCATAAGACTGCAGTGTTAATAATTACCACTTTAAAACCTCAATATACGGATGTTAGAAAGTTTTTATGACAATGGCAAGTAGCTCTATTAAGTTCCTAATTTTTACTCATAGATGAAAGGATAATATTAATATTGTGACGTAATATGACCATTTGCTAGGCAACGGTTAGGCAAACTCTGCCTAAAAACCGGAATAGTAGCAGAAGCGGATGTCATTTTTCCTAGGCAGTGGCGAGATACCTGTAAACACATGTTTCCGCGGCAACGAATGGTAACAAAGTCATTCCCGTGACAACACAAAAAGAACAGAGGAACTGTTCGACATGGTGATTTCTATCCCGGCCGCGCGACAGTTATAAGAGGCATTGCATTTGTGAATTCTAGGAGTAGAGCTCAGTCCGAGATTAGTGAGAGAGCAATAAGAGATTCTTCATAGAGGTTCTTCATACAGCTTTCAGTAGGAGTCCAATGTGTGCGCTGTTACAGTTAATTGTAATTGTAAATAGGTGCCAATAAATCCAATTGTTAAATCCAGAACCCATTAGTATTAGTCACGCACGTGACAATATGAAACTCAGAAATATAGGACATGAGGGGTGGAATCGGTTTAAATAGCTTTGATAAGGATAAAGATGCAGGATTTTTTTAACACAATGACAAAAATTTTTGCTTACTTACTCATGGAGCTGAGCCCTTCTGAAGGAGCCGCCAATTCTGCAGCTACTCTAGAATTTCCCAACATTTTATAGAACCCGAAGGTTCATTACCATGTTGACAAGAGTCCTCCACTGGTCCCTATCCTGAGCCAGATCAGTCCAATCCATCCCATCCCATCCTATCTCTCTAAGATCCATTTTAATACGCCTTCGTCTTCCCAGCTGTCTCTTTCCTTCTGGCTTTCCCAACAATATCCTATAAGCATTCCTCGTCTCCCCCATTCGTTCTACATGCCTTGCCACCTCATCCTCCTTGACTTGATCATTCTAATTATACTTGGCGAAGAGTACAAGTTATGAAGCTCGTCATTATGCAGTTTTCTCCAACCTCCTGTCACTTCATCTCTCTTCAGTCCAAATATTCTCAACACCCTGTTCTAAAAAATCTTTTTTTTTCCTTGGCTCTACAGCCACAGTGGGCCTAGGCCTACCTCCATGAACTTCTCTGTTCACTTCGGTTTTTCTAGATCTTACACGTTCGGTAGGACCCCTTGGGCGGGTGATTAGCTCATCGCAAGGCCTCTACCTGTACACAAACACAGAAAAGCGCGCACACACACACACAAACTAAACATCCATGCCCTGAGTGGAATTCGAACCCACGATCCCGGTTTCCAAGCGAGCGAAGACAGTGCATGCCTTAGACCGCTCGGCTACCGTGACCGGCCCAAGAAATCTTTAGGTTTCCTAAAAATAAAGAAAGTAATTTCTTGATTACTTTGGTAGCTTTCAAGTGCTGGAGTAATTCCGTGATGACCGTGGAGTTCGCTGATAAGAAAGAAGGTCATATTGATGCTGTAACAGGGAGCAAGCAGGCTGTGTTATTGGCAGATGAGTGCCCTCCTCTGCAAGTGTCTCTAGTAGTGGAGGGTGACATCCGCCGCAGCTCTGGGACCCTGGCCAGCACTCGTTTCCAAGCGAGTGTACTGAGCTTTAGTCTTACTGTGACAATTTCGGATATATGAGAACGGGAAGTGATATTCTCTAATTGCGGATGTAACTGACTTCTTTCATATAGAATAACGAAGACTGCGATGAACTGTTCCCTTATAATAAACAAACATAAAATTTGCATTTAACTTTTCACTTTTTTTTTAATTCGCTTAGTTTGGGGGGGGGGGGGGTCCAGTTGAGTCCACTCGGCACGCAGGCCACTGATTGGCCTATGATTGAGAATTTGGTGGAATGATGATTGGCAAGGGAAACCGAAGTACTAGTCACTTTTTTTTTCCCTTGGAACTACGACCCCAATGGGCCTATGCCTACCTCCATGAACTTCTCCGTTCACTTCGGTTTTTCTAGATCTTACACATTCGGTAGGACTCCTTGAGCGGGTGATCAGCTCGTCGCNATTCAAACCGACGAGAAGTCAACACCATATGCTGCATGAATAAGTACCAGACCTTCTCTATTCTCTGTTATTAACATACGCCAAACGAAAATTATACATGCTTCAGTTTCATGTACCCAGTAAAGACTTTTTTTCTTTTCTCTTCCTAATTAATTAAATTAGGAGTCGGTATAGCGATGGGTTAGGAGCTGGACGGCCTGGGTTCGGTTCGCGGCAGTGTAAGATTTTTCTCTTCTCTACAGCGTCCAGATCGGAGCCCACTCAGCCTTCTATCCAATCGGCAGCGGGGGTAAAGTGGCCGCGGCGTGAAGCTGACCAGTGACCCCCCAACTAGTACCGAAGTTAAGAGTACGTAGGTATATACATCTATTCTCCCACATGTCTTAATGGCGTAGTGCTTAATTACTTAAGCACAGGGACAATATTACCTTTTTACTGTTAGTTTATTTTAACTTTGTGGAAAACTTATTGCTTAGCTGCAAAAGTCTGTCCACATAACGTCAGAGGTTCGTACCATCACCATGTCTGTAAGTAAGTTAAACCCAATTGATAGAGGACTTGCCTCCCTACGGCGAGCTGGGCGTCTCTGACGGAGACATTCAAGCTGCCGTGCTCAGACCTGTGTAGCACTGAGGGAGCAGTGTGGAACACAAGGGAGTCTCCCGCTCTATCCAGCCTCCCCCCATGTGGAGGTCTCTGTGGGGGGTGACAGATTTCCATGTAGCAGCCAGAATCTCGCAGTGGTCTAGTGAGGTTTCACTGAGGGTGAGATATTCTCTCATTGAGGCAAACATCATGACCACTGAGAAGATCTGGACAGGCTAACAGAAGAAGTGGCTAGGAAGAGGAATGCCCCTCTTCTGGAGCCCTGCTGCAGGTCTAGTCGAGGCACTGATGGGGACTGTCAGATATGGACTAGAGTTTTCTCACCATCAGAATCTTGAAGGGTCCATTTATGTGGTCTCCTCTTGTTGTGGAGAGGACTTCCTGCATTACAGGGCTATTATTGCGTCTTCTGCCGCTGTTGGAATGACCACTCTCAGGGGCTCTGGTGAGCGGTCTATTGGGAAGAGTGGATAATCTGGCCATCAGGCATAATAATTGGAAAGCCTAGCGAGGAAGTGGAATGGGATGGAGGCGCGGTCTCAGCTGGAATAAGGGACGTCTGAGACCAGTGCCGACGGTTGTAATGTCCCTGCAGCATGTAGCAGGGATAGCTGGAAGGGCCTTGCTATCGGTAGTCGGGAGGGGGGCTTCTCTTACTGTCCTGTTCTTCTGATTCTGTGAAGAGGCAGTCAGAATATCCCCTCTGATGAGTCCGCTGGGGATGAGACTGAAAGAGCGAGCAATCTGACCATGAAGAAGAACTGGATGGGCTAGCAGATGGGGCTTGGGTCTCAGTCGGGGCTCGAACACAGGTCTAGCTAGGACCAGGTGACTCCCTACTGCACAGACAGAGGGTGATGGTACAGTAGGCCAATTATTGGCCCATGTACGGAGAGGACTGAGTCTCACCAATCCAGTGATTGAGATTAGCTCTTTCTAAGGGGCCCAACTGAGTAGGTGTCTTCCTTTCTCATCTGAAGACGGAAACAGATTCAGATTCCGAAACGTTGTGTCCCCCATTGCCTAGACTTCCTGGACGATGGAAAAAGTCCAAAATTCTAGTAATTCTGTGTGTCATCCACGATCGTCAGAACCCTTTTGCCTGCCCTTCGTCTTCAGATTTGGAGGGAATGCGATTTTCGAGCAAAATGCTCTGTCACTTTCGAAACGCAGCTTACTATTTAATTGCGCAGTCCCTTGGCACTGAAGCCCCGCAGGAAGGATGTCGCTAGATTCAAGGAACGAGCCGCGAACATTCACGAAGCACGGCCCCTGGAACACTGCCACCGTACGCTATTCCTGGCCAGCACATGGATGCGATTTGACACCGTTCCTGGGAGCATACAAACTGAGCAAGTGCTGAGAAGCACATCAGGCAGAGCTCCTGCTTCTTATTGAGAAGTCGCAGCTTCGAGTTCGGCTGTCCACACAATTTTTCATGTTGTTCCTCAGTCTCTCCTCGCAGTCGCCCTGTGATGGGGGACAGTAATAGTCGGTGGGAGTACTTGCCAGATGATACACCTGTCACCATCTCAGCAAGCTCAGGCGGCATCGGATGAATTCTGCGCCATTTCTGGGGACACCGGCTCTTGGTAGTCCAGCATTAATGTTCAGTCCTCTTCGTCCATGATGGCGCATTTAAAATCTACTGTCGGTAATATGGAGTAATAAGTAAATTTGTTCTAAGTAGGTGTTTTGAGTAGAGAAGTCATCCACTGATGATACTCTGACAGGCCCTATAGAGGAATGGTAATGATTTGAATCGTCATCTGGGGGTTGTGGTAGGTCAGACGGCCACTGTCTCCTGAATCTTCTTATATTTGGTGGGTTGCTAATTTCTACAACTAGTCTTTTATTGTGTCCGAGTATGCTTTGATGGTTGAGTGTTGACAATCTATGTATTTCTTCCATGACGAATTTGATTTTCAAATCATTGACGATAGTAAAGTTGGAGACATACCAATATGCTTTAGTTACTGAGCGCAAGACTTTGGATTGAAATCTCTGAATTATTTTTGCGTTTGATGGTTCAGTACAGCCCCATCTGTGTACCATATGTCCATATGGGTTTTACTATACACTTATATAGTAGAAGTTTCTTTTCTATGGATAGCTTGGATTTTCGTGGTTTATCTCTGAGTTAAAAATGTCAATATTTGGCCAGCAACAACAGATTTGTTCAGTTCTTATTCTCTGCCTGCGAGCAAAAGTTATGCTTTCCTGAGACAGATGTCTTCATTCCCATGGAGAAAATCTTCAAGCCAGTCCACACTTTTCACAGAGGATAAGTTACAATGCTTTTCTCTCATAAAATATACCACGCATCCACAAATTTCTTTGCCTGCCAGAGGAAATCCTGCATTTATTTTTTTATATTGCTATTGGGGTGGGACTAAGTCCCTTGTGCTGCGGCCACTTCTGGCCTATTGTACCAGCCCCAGATGATAGGTGAGGGTGATTGTGGAGCAATTGGTGGAATGAAGATTGGCAGGGGAAACCGAAGTACTAGGAGAAAACCTGCCCCAGCGCCACTTTGTCCACCACAAATACCACTTGACCAGACCCCAGGATCGAAACCGGGCCGCCGCGGTGGGAAGCCAGCGACTAACCGCTTGAGCTATGGCGCGGCCTAATCCTACATTTAGGAACCGGATAATCTGCTGTGCAAGTTGAAGTTCTTGGTCTTTAGAAAGAATACTCTTGTGACCCACGTTGCACTGACCGGAACACTTCAATAAGTGTTAGTGTGCGGCGTGAAATATCGTGCCTCGTACTGGCTTTGTTGACGATGTGCCTCCGTGATACACGTGTAGGCGTCGCCCGAAATAAAACATGGTCTACAAAGCTTATTCCGAATATTCGCCGTTATCATATGTTTACAACATCGTTACAGTTGGCCTGTTGCGTTTCCCCAGTATCACCAATACTGGCGACGATGAGTAACGTTACAAATTTCGAGTTCGTACCAAGAAAACACTGCACGATTCGTACACCAATAAACATGACATACACCACGGATGATGAATAAATGTGTACTAAGAATTCATTATCGAGGTTATTGGATAATTAAAAGTTTACAGTTTATCTCTATTGAACTGCAGTACTCCTGTCAATGCGCAGTGCGCCAAAAATAAAACAGCTGTTACGTAGGTCTGCAGACCTACCAACCGTGCCATACCATTCAGTGAGAAACTCTGCCACGTGCTGCTGCGGAAACCTGCCGCTAGGGGTCAACAGCATGTTCACGCGGACAAACTGGCAGTACTGTGTCTACCTGCCATCTGAAGACGTTTAATTAGAAAGAAAGCAGTCTTCTGGGATTTTGCACCGTGTATATGTGGTGTTAACCGACGTTTCGGAGGAACGTATCGCCTCCATCTTCAGGGTAGAAGAACTGCAGTTCTGCAGTCTGCTTTTACCGGTTCTCACGGTCTCTTTGCTTGCAGATTTCTTATATATTTTTTCTTCTACCCTGAAGATGGAGGCGATACGTTCCTCCGAAACGTCGGTTAACACCACATATACACGGTGCCAAATCCCAGAAGACTGCTTTCTTCATAGTCACCGCCGTGAAAGCCTCAAATCTTACACGTTTAATTAGCCCTGCTGTAAATAAGAGCAGGCCGATCACGGTGGCCGCGCGGTCTAAGGCATGAACTCTGTCTTCGTCCGTTCGAACACTGGGTCGAGGGTTTGAATCCCACTCGAGCCATGGATGTCTGTGTGCGTTTATTCTGTGTTTGGGTTCTTCTGTGTATAGGTAGCGCCCTTGCTACGGGCTGATCCCCCGTCCAAGGAGTCCTACCACCTGTGTTTAGAATTAGGAAACTGAAAAAGCGGCCAGGGCCCACCAAAGGGCCCTAGAGCCATATAATAATAATAAATAGGAGCAAGAACTTTTCTCGCCAAAGTTATTTTGTTTTTTTATTCTGGCTCCTAGTTTTCATAATTTCTGCTGATCTTGACTGTTTCATTTCCTGGAATGATAGGCGTAAGTCGCGTAGACTTTGATGCAGTGTTGCCATTTCCTCCACCCCCCCGGGGTTGAATTGCGACCGCTGTACATCATAACCAGGGCCCGGATTTTGATGACATGTCATCTTTTTTTCCTTGTATCCTATGCGGTGCTCTTAAATATATAAATCTCGGATATGAGCTGCTGGTTACAGAAATGTAAATTTTATAGGTAATTTTTTTGACATTTTTAGGTTTAATGTCATTTTTTTCATTTTGGGGGTAATTTTGTGGTAAATTTTTGGACTTTTAAGGGTATTTATTGTCATTTTTGGCCATTTTAGGGTATTTTCTTCATATATTTTCTGAAATGTGAATAACATGGAAGCGAAGTGTTCTTTCTTTTCTCCTTTAGGTAATTTTTCTGGATTTTTTCGGTCATTTTATAGGTCATGTTTTTTTAATATTTTCAGGTCGTCAAAATCCCGACCCTGCATATTACATTTTTGGGTCATATTTTAGGTCATTTTTCTGGATTTTTTCGGTCATTTTATAGGTAATTTTTTAAATATTTTCAGGTCATCAAAATCCGGGCCCTGATCATAACACTATAAAATCTGTACATAAAAAGAACCCGTTTCAAGGAAGCATGAACATCCTTACAAACCAAAAATCGAACTTTGGACACTCCTGGACTCCCGCTAACATGTGAGAAAACATATACTCTAACTAAATTTTGAAAATAATGGTAGAGTTAGTACGCTTCGTTTTAACGTTTAGCAACAGATGACTCAATGGAAGTGCCATCTATGGAGAACTGTTTAAACTGCGTGTCATAACATGTGACAGAATTATGTTTACCGTACATATTGTCACGATTTTCGTGACTACTGTGTATAGACGAGGTTTGGATTGGCAATCGGATTTATTGGACTCTTGAAACTCATAACTACAAGCAAGGATTATGTTTTTACTGTTCTACACACTTCACAAATCACTGTAAGACACAGTAGGTCTTCTCAGTCTGTTACAGTCTTCACTAGCCGTTGCTTTGTAGCGGCTCCCAACGGCGGACGTCCCCCTCCCTCTGTGTTCCCGAACTGGTCCCGGCCTCAGCTACCAGCTTCTCACAGCAACAGCTCACAACTGAACTCCGGTGATTATCTAATTCACTAAGTCCTAACTTGTCCTAAGTATAGCTTCTGGGCACGGACCGCACAGAAAACACTGTTTCCCTGTTGCCGTTTACGGGCCGCTGCCTACTAACGACCATCTTATAGTTGCTAATTTCGCGATCGTTGCCTAGCAACGGGTCTACACGCCACAATATATACGAGTATATGGGGCCCAAAAATGTATACACAATTCAATGTACAAAATATCTGCTTGGGTAATATACTGGTAATCCAAATTTGATACACACAGAAAGGGATGGCTGCGACCAAGTGCCCACCATCAGCTTGTCTGAGTTCGGCGGAATGGTCCACGAGCAAACGTGGCAAGAGATAATCCGGATTAATGAAGGAAGAGATAGGTCTAAAAGACAAAAAAAAAAAGAAAAAGAAATCAAATCAATACATCAATAATACATGTAAATGAAAGATCACTGCAACAATTCCTTTTTGTCAGAAGGTGAGATCCAGTGTCTCGTTCATCCAGACCAGCCAATCTTGGGCATTTTCTTACTTGGTTTCAGTCTCTCCAGCTGCCCTCAACACAGTCTGAAAGTCCCTCTTGCTCCTAAATCCCATGTGTCTTTCTAAAGTATTTACTCAACCATGAACATAATTTTTCATTTTTCATATATCGATCCGAATTAACTGTAACCGGATTAGTGAGAATTTACTGTATATACAAATAGACCCACATAAAGTTACCTTGTTTAATGGATGACAGATACACACAGGCGTTCCTTTAAGGAACAAGCGAAAATACGCAATGCACCTGTTAATAGTATCTCTGGAATGCATATTCTGATACTGTATCGTCCAGTCTTTTGACAGTTTTCTTCGGAACCGATAAAAATGTCGCTTTTCGAAGTTAAGATTGATTGAGTGGCTCTGAAAGAGAAACTAAAATTATCAGCAACGTTCCCGACCAACGCTGAAAATTGCAGTTTCTGCCAAGTCACGCAAAGATAGAAGAACAGTAAATTTTTCGTATCACGTGAGATACAAGATTGCAAGGTGGTGCTGCATGACCATGACAGCACTGCGCTCCCTGAGCGCAGTAGAAACAACGCCGAATGTTTTCTGAGAGTAGGTCGTCTCTCGGAGGCTTGGGAAAGTTGCATAATGAGTTTCATAATTTGTATTGCTCATCAGATGATGTTGGGATGATCAAATCAAGGACACGGAGATGACAGAGCATGTACGTGTAATGCTCATGGGAGGGGAGAGAAATTATAACAAATTTCTGATAAAAAATCCTGACGGAAAGAAACCACTGGGAAGACCTACGATTCTAGTGACCATAGATGTGGTTTGAATCGGCAGTTGGATTTACTGAAATCTTACAATTCATAACTACAAGTAAGGGTTATGCTGTCGCTGTTCTACACACTATAACACCAGTTGTCACGTGATAGAGCGTGACTATAGACGGGGATTTGGATTGATGACCGGATTTATTGAACTCTTTGATACAGCGCGTGGCTACACTTCACATTTCGCTGTTACATATATGTTACGTGTATATATATATACACACACACACACACACTAGTGTCCATAATCACATCTTCACTAGCCGTTGCCTGGTAGCGGCTTCCAACGACAGACGTTCTCCTTCCTCTGGGTTCCCGAACTGTCCCCGACCTCAGCTACCATCTTCTAACAGCAACAGCTCACAACAAATGAACCGCAGCAGTTCTCTAATTGCAACAACTGACTGATCCTCATTATAACATCTCGGCACGGACCGCATAGAAAACGTCTCCTCCATTTGACCTGTATTTCTTTGTTGCCATGGAATCATGCTTGTTTGCGGAGCCATTACTTAGCAACGGCTGTTTTAGTGTTGCTTACTTCACCGTCGTTGCCTAGCAGCGGGTCTACATGCCACAATATTAAAATTGGCCTTAATAACAGAGGTTGGTTGTAGGCTAGATTCGTATGGCTCAGGATAGGGACCAGTGATGGGCTCTTGTGAACACGATAATGAATCTTCGGTTTTCTTAAAGTGCTGAGAGTTTTTTTTATGTGAACCACTGTTAGCTTCTGAGGAATGACCTTGTTCCGTGGAGTTAATTTGTTGGTCGGTTAATTAGTTAAGCTAAAATAATCCAGTTCATACCTCACAGAAACATACTGCTTATCCATTGTAAAGACCAGCCGATTAATGCTGTTAGAGAAATGGTCTTTGTCTGTTGTGGGGATCATACGAAATACGAAACACGTAAACACCGTGCGAACACAAATCAGAATTTTGTAATGTTAAGCAGGCAGAGACATAGTACTTTAAAGTGTTCGCCCGCCATACAATGACAGAGTTCATTAACATCTTTGAAGTTTGGCAGGCGTGTGACATTTCGTTCATATACAGTCCGTGTGAGATTAATGTACGCGACTGGCAACTCAGTGCCCTCTGCAGCTTCCACGCCCCCTTCTACACCTTGGCCTGTACGTTTGCACCCTTTCTGCCTACATGGTCTCTCTTCCTGCACGGGCCATCCCTTAAAGGAAAGATCCACGTAATCCCTCCATACGTCATTCCCCAACCATTGTACGACGAACCCATAGTCACTGCCGATGGGTGGGGGGTGGGGGGGAACAGAACATTTACTTACAGGCTTAAGTCTAAGCTGTGTAAGATTAGTTGTATTGAACACCCTAGAGCATTCATGATAGAATCAACGGCATATTTGAAAGCACGTTTTAATTATTACTACGAATTGCCTATTTGGTGCTTTTCCTCCTGTACTTCAATTATGGTTCATGTATATTTTTCTTTATTTCTTTTTCCAAATTCTGAGCGGGGGCAAAGTGCCTGGTTTACCCGCCCCCTTGCTGGCGCACATGGATGAGTCATTTATGGATTACGATCCATTTGAGTTTCGTGTAAAACAGGGGCTGGCCTGCAGGGTATCGAACCAACACTAGGTCAGTGGCTTCAGAGGTGGCGCCGCCTTGTGAACAAACCTCCAGCATGTTTAGTAAAACAGATTCTGTTGATACTCATCCGCGGCTCCCCCTGTTATGCTCTCACTTTCCGCATCCAGGCAAAGTAAATGTGCCTAACTCATTAAACACTACGCTCAGATACGTATGCGAGAGTGGATGTATAACTCCATTATTGACCTCGGCACTACTTGGAAGTGAGTTGTTAGCTTCAAGCCCCGGCCGCTTTACCCTCGTGGAAAGAACTCGCGGTACCCATTGGATAGGAGGCTGGGTGGGCTCCAGAACCGATCTGGACGACGTGGAGAGGAGAAAAATGATGACGAATTATTGTGTAGGGATTCTGAACTGAATGCTAGTAAGCTCAAACATTTTTAGATCTTTACATAGTCGATAGGGTCAAGAATTTTCTCTTCTCCACGCCGTCCAGACCGGTTCCGGGGTTCCCCCAACCTCATATTCAATTGGTACCGGGGGCTCTTTCCCGGGGAGTGAAGCTGACCACTCACCTCCAACTAGTGCCGACGTCAAGAAAGCGTGGATCTATGCAACCACTCCCACATACGTCTTCATGGTGTAATGCAGGGACCACTTTACCTTTACCTTACATAACACTACAGTTACGAGCGCTAACTGCTACTGCGTCCTGGCACCAATGAAACAAGTCAACTGCACATCTCCCTTGAGCGGTTGTGCCTCTCCTGCAGTATACTTTCCCGGCGTTTGTGCAACTTCTTCCGTTATTTCAGGCATTTTCCGGTATGATACAGCACTGTGCAATGACAGGACCCACCGCAGTCCATATCCGGACCTTCGCCACCACGCCTGTCCTGCCGAACGTGGAGCATAAAGGCCTGCTCTTTTACAAGCCCTTGAAGCCAGAAATGACATCTGATTAGTATAAAGGTCGTTTGTCAACTTAGTCCTTCTTAATGAGTCTTTTAGTTAAGTTTTTCTTGCCAACCTCCGAATATTTATATTTATTTCGCGTTGGGGGGTAGAATGGGCGCATAATGAAAAGATTGTTGCCCCATTACTGTCTGTCTACACGTTTCATTCCCCCCCCCCCTCCACGAAATGACGCGATGGATTTCGATTACGTTTAGTAGGGAAGGGTTTTTCACTAACATTTGTTTGGGATAAATTCCAATCCGAATCGAAAGTCATCGCAGTTCTTAAAGAAACCTTCACGATGCTACTAACATTTGTTTACAGAACTTCCACTTGAAACACTCTCGAACATTTCTCGCTACAGATTAACTTGGAGATACGGGATGTTCCTCTGCGTGCTCGTGTGCGAACTCGGTCATGCTGACGCGCTCCCCACGATACTCTTGCGTAATGTCACCGGGCGTCTGAACCTTAAAAGCGACGTCACCAAGGCCAGTGCTTTGTCATCTTCCCCTCCTCCTTCTCATCGTACTTATTTTTTATTCTTGTCTTTCTTACTCTTTCAGCGGTAGGCGGCTGTTTTACAGTGAAGTACAGAGATGGAAAGGAGCCGGGACAGCGACTAGCTACGGGCTGGACGGCCGAATGGTCGGAATTCGAGTCCCGGTAGAGTCAAGAATTTTCTTTCTCCACGTTGTCTAGACCGGCTCTGGGGTCCACCTAACCTCATATCCAATGGATACCTGGGGCTCTTTCCCCGGGGGGTAAAGCGGCCGGGGCGTGAAGCTGACCACTCACCTCCAGCTAGTGCCGAGGTCAAGAAAATGTGGCTCTATATATCTACTCCCCCATACGCCTTGATGCTGTAGTGCTTAATTAATTAAGCACAGGAACAGCTTTACCTTTACCTTACAGAGATGGAAGCGACATTTCAGAAGAAGGTAGAGGAGCCCGGGGACTGAACGGCGCATGTTGTGTAGAGAAGTACGTGTAATAATGCAGCTTCGGGAATTCGTTCCGTGCTGCTAAGCAGACGTCGTATAAATAAGATCTACATGTTTGTGACGATGCTATATTAATATACGAGTAGTTATTGTGTTTCTGGACATTATGCACTATGAAGAAAGCAGTCTTCTGGGATTTGGCACCGTGTATATGTGGTGTTAACCGACGTTTCGAAGGAACGTATCGCCTCCATCTTCAGCGTCTACTTTTACCGGTTCTC
>NW_019734319.1:314120-335820 GCF_002891405.2 Cryptotermes secundus
ATCTTACATTATCCATTATGTTTCAGAGACTGGATTCTGTCTCCGTCAGCTCTGTGTAGGTTTGACATGAAGACGGAGACAGAATCCAGTCTCTGAAACGCATGTTTTAAATAAAAACAGGACGATGGATAATGTCCAGAAATGGATGCTACCCCAATATCGAGCCCTGGTGACAAAGAATTCATGAGAATCCGCATAGAAGGATGATTTCTGTCAAATAGTTTATATTTTGGTATTAATATTCGGTAATTTCCTTCTTCCTCCGAATCCCATTACTTTCCAAAAATTCAAGGGGAGGGGGAAGTTTCTCTCTTGCACTCTTCTGCTGGCGTCACTGACTGAGATCTCAGTATTTTGGTATGTGAGGCCATGTAGTTGATTTGTACGACCGTTTCGGAGGAACATGCTGTCTACATTTCAGGACCAAAAAAGTGTCTACCCTAAAGATTGAAGTAACAGGTTACTCCGAAAGGTAAACCTATCCCTGTAACAGACCGTGACGGCCCGTGAGGGTGTGAGAGGTCGAGGCTCCCACATATTCTAGACAGTCAGCTCATAGATGGCGTAAGATTGTCAGCCGCCCTTTACCCCCCCCCCCAGGAAAATTCCTGGTTCTCATTTCTGTTAGAGGCTGAGTGGACCCCAGGGCCATAGTGCGGCTGGAAGGATTAGGTCAAATGAAAACTCCAATGACCTCTTCGGAATTCGATCCCGCGACCTTCCGACTTGTAACGCAGTGCCTCAAACAACTACTTTACCAGTTTGTACCTATCTATATTAAACTACACGGTATCACGTGCTAGGAGATCGTAATCGTTGCATCTAAACTTTGGTTCGATCAAGTGCCAATCAGAGGTGAGGCCCGAGTAGTGATGATGATATTCCGGCTGGTCCGTCCTGTCGCGTACCTTACATAAGCCTTGCATAGGAATGCGTTTTCATATCGTGAGAAATCTGTGAAACATTTATCGCCAACAGAGAGGACCTTGGACTCTCTTGGGTCTGAACCCTGGCTCCCACATTTACGGCACGCCTTAGGCACTCGCCAAATGCAAGCGCGAGGCGTCATCCTGAAACACCGGTGCCTGGATAATGAATGTACCTGTGGCGGTATCTGGTGACGTAGTTGGTAAGTTGTTTCGACATTCGAGATGATAGGTGTCATCTATGGAACATGAGGTGAATTAGCTGTAATCAGTCGGGGATTTTAATTAATTAGCGAATTGGGGAGTGACATAGCGCACTCTAGCGACAACTTCAACATTTACCACCTTCGTAACAAAGTTAATGCAGCAGTGCTCGTAACGAAATTCGTGGGAACTACTTACATAACTGATACCTGCAATGTTCAACATGTCACCATTCAGCACGGCGTTCTGGTGACCAGCTTGCAAAGTTAATGTTTATTGTTCGCATTAGATCCGATCGTTGACGCTGTTTCTAAAAATTAAATCGGTACAGATGTGTTCCTAGCTTGACAGGCAGTCACCTGAGCACCAACTCCCCAAATTTGTTTTAAAAATATATAGGTAAAGCTATCCCCGTAACAGGCCGTGGATGTCCATAGAGTTGTGATTCGTCGAGGCTCCCATATTTTCTAGACGGTCAGCTCACAGATGGCGGTGAGGTTGTCAACTTTACGCGCCGGCCACCCTTTACCCCCAAGAAGATAATGGTACTCATTTCTTTTATAGTCTGTCTCGACCCAAGGGCCACAGTGAGGCTAGAAGGATTAGGTCAATTTAAAAATCCAGTGACCTCACCGAGAATCAAACCCGTGCCCTCCCTGCTTGTAGCATAGTGCCTCAACCAACTACGCCACCGCGTGTCCTGCCCCTCTAAACACTGTGTGTATCAAATACACAATACCTTAGACATGGTGTTAATATATGGCAAACTTTTTAAGTCTCTCGGATCTGAGGTTCTCACAGCGACGGTTGTGAAGAATACTGTTTTCTGGTATGTAACGACCAGTAAGTAGTCCTGTATAAGCCCACGGACGTTTCAGAGGAACTTACTGCCTCCATCCTCAGGTATATGGATATCCAGCAAGAAACATGCGTTAAACAGAGAGTTGGAATAGTTCCTGCAATTTAATGCGGTTTTTGCTTATCAATTCATATGCCTGTAGAGTTTTCGACGGCCCTCAGGTGGGTCGTGGTTACCGCTTGAGGGAACATTGGGACTTCACATGACCCACAGGTGGGTCATGTGTCGTCAGCAATGCCCTGACACTGGCGGCGTGTGTAGCACACGTCTCCTAGAGACGCTGTTTGGGGGGGGGGGGGAGAGCAGAAGGTGACACTGCCCCAAGCATACGCCTGCCTGGTTAGCGAAGCCGCAGTACTCTGCTCTCTACACACGAATTCTGATGAGAATCCGGCCTGCCGTCTGCACCGTGACCAATCGAGTCTCCGAAATTCTTAAAATAAACTTTGTTTCGCATCTAGATTTTGGGAACTTTTAAACACCACTCTTGAAAGTTTCAAGTCGCTGCTTAAGAACCGTTACTCAGATACTAAGTAAGAAAGTAAAGTTTTCCCTGTGCTTAATTAGTTAAGCACTATGCCATTAAGACATATGGGGGAGTGGAGGCATAGCTCCACCTTTCTTGACCCCGGCACTAGATGAGGTTAGTGGTCAGCTTCACGCTCCAACCGCATTACCACCGGAGAAAGAGCCAACGGTCACACTGGACAGGAGGCTGGGTGTGCCCCAGGTCCGATCTGGACGCTGTGGAGAAGAGAAAAATCTTGCACTGCCGGGAATCGAACCTGGGTCGTCCAGCCCATCGCCATACCGATTGTAGCTAAAGTCCTACTCTGAAGAGAGTACACACTTGCCTAGGCACCAAGCAGACCCAGGAGAGGCCCACTAAGTTACCATTAATGACATGCGAGAAGACATTTCTTTAAGACTTACAAAACAGCCCAAACTTCTGCGGCTGTGTGATAGATATAGATGTTCACACTAAAAGGAACTGAAGTGTAAAGTGTAATAAAGAAAGCTAAGCTCAGGAGTCGCTAACCGCTTTTCCTTCGTTTAAATTTCCTCTCTCTTTCATTTCTTAACTGTATTAATTTTATCTTAAATTTGCGGATACCTGGCAGAGTGCAAGGAAAAATAACAATTCGTGACTCTGCATAGAGTCCTTTGTACTGTGATTACATTTCAGCTCTTAACTGCAGCAAATGAATATCGAAGGCCGAACTTGTTTACAAAATCGCAAGCTTTAAGCTGCCTACTGCCTTCTTCGGGAGGTGTGCCTTGTCTGAGTCACAAACAGGGCACACCTGCTGCAGCGTCCTCTCGTCCTATGCGCACAAATAGCGGCCGAGGATATCCCGCTGTCCTGTTGGGCGCGTCACACCACACAGCCACTGCAGCTGGTATCCATTCTCCCCGAACTCGTATGAACATAAAGTTTACCGTACGCTTAATTAAGCACCGCTCCATGAGACTTGGGGGGGGGGAGTACAGCTCCACGCCCCGATTGAGTGAGCCCTAGAGCCGGTCTCGACGCTGTGGAGGAAAGTCTTGTACCTGCCGAGAATCGATTTCACGGACCCCCATCACGTAGCGTAGCTGCTATACCGACTGACCGATCATGAAAAGTTTACTCATAGTGTGGACTTAACGGTTGCATCTCCGGTCCATTGCGCATGCGTCGCGAACGGCGTTCATTGTGAGATGAGCCCACCATTGTCTATCTTGTAGCGAAGGCGGACTCAGGTTTTTATTGCTTTGTTGCTGCTTCTTGTACTTAACGAAATGATTTCGGTGCTTTGCCTTTACACTGCATTCTTCCCTCAGAATATATTCACCACTCTGAGCTGCAATCTGGTCTGGTGGACACGTCTGTCTGTGCTACTTCTTAATTTTCTGAGAGTGCCACAAACATAAGATGCTCGCAACCACGAATAACGTTTACTTTGCGGAAGAAAGGATGACCCGATAAAGCCCGAAACGTTGCGTGTAACGTCTGACTGCTGTCCTTTCAACCACGCCCGAACCCCATCCAGAGGATGGTGATGGTATACTCGTGTAGGCCGAGCTAATAGTCTATGGTTTGGTATCATTTGAACATTTTAAGAATTGAAATTTCAAGTCTTCGGGAGTCATCAGTGAGGATAAGTACAAATAACTATTGAATGGTAGCCCATCATAGTGGCCATGCCGTCTAAGGTATGAAATGTCTTCGCTCGCTCGAACCCTGGGATCGCGGGTTCGAATCCCACTCAAGGCATGGATGTTTGTCTGCGTTTATTCTGTGTTTGTGTTGTCCTGTGTAGGTAACGGCCTTGCGACGGGCTGATTCCCCCGTCCAAGGAGTCCTACCGATTGTCTGTAAGATTAAAGAAACTGAAGTGAAACAAGCGTATGTTCCTAGTGGAAGCAAAGAGAGTAAAGACAGAGGGGTAGATTGAATGATACGTATATTTGTACAAGGTTACAGCAGGAATTATTTTCATTGGTTGCATCTCGTTGTGTGTCTCAGACAATATATAATATATAGGAACTACATGCTACCGTCAACACAACAAATATTTCAGTATTATGTAAGATTTGAGGCTTTCACGGCGGTGACTATGAAGAAAGCAGTCTTCTGGGATTTGGCACCGTGTATATGTGGTGTTAACCGACGTTTCGGAGGAACGTATCGCCTCCATCTTCAGGGTAGAAGGANAATACCGATGCGGATTCTTATAGGTGCCTGATGATGGGCATGCATGACCGAAACATGTCGCAGTACATAAAGATCTAAATGTAATACTGAAGTATTTGTTGTGTTGACGGTAGCATAATTCCTGCATATTTATTACAGCAGGAATGATAGCAAGTACAGGTGAGTAAGCAGAAAAACGTGAATGCAGTAGGAATCAGCAGATAGCAAGGATAACCTGCAAGGAGGTGTCGAGTGTAACACTCGATAATTGATTGAAGTCCTCTGAACACGCACGAAGTGCGTGAGGCGAGTGTGAGATATGAGAATCAACTGGCGAGGGGTCCCACCGACGTGTACAAATCAAAAGTCTAGCATGTTGTCCGCTGTGACCAGCAGACCCGGAGTTTTTAAAGGGATTCGAATCCTGACCTTAGTACTTGCACAATTAGATATACGCATCGTGAGCGCAGCTATCTTCAAGCTCGACATTTGATTCTGTCTCCTTAAAGAGGAGTATGACCTTCACCCATAAGAAGTACTGGACGGTCACACGAATTCTTAATAAGAGGATTTTAAATCTCGATGGAAGAACGCCTGCAGGAAATGCCTATAAGCACGTTTCTCGCTATTAAAAAAAAAACAGTGAACCGCGTATTCTGTATTCACACGGCAAAAGGAAGTCTGGATTGCGCAATACCGGAAACGGAGACTTTGCAATAAGCAAGTAGGGTTGTCCATGGTGAATGGACATACTCTAACTTCATGGAGCTGATCCCTTCTTGAGAAGTCGCCAATTGTGCAGCTACTCAAGAACTTCCCAGCATTTTATGGAACCCGAAGGTTCATTACCTTGTTTACAAGAGCCTTCCGCTGGTCCCTATCCTGAACCAGATCGATCCACCCCATCCTATCTCTCTAAGACACATTTTAATATTATCCGCCCACCTGCGTCTTTTTCTTCCTAGTGGTCTCTTTCCTTCTGGCTTTCCCACTAGTGTCCTATATTCATTCACCTTCTCCCCATTTGTACTACATGTCCTGCCCATCTCATCCTCCTTGACCTGATCATTCTAATTATACTTGATGAAGAGTACAAGTTAGGAAGCTCCTCATTATGCAGTTTTCTCCAGCCTCCTGTCACTTCATCTCTCTTCGTCAAAATATTCTCCTCAGTACCCTGTTCTCAGACACTCACAGACTATGTTCCTCCTTTAATGTCGGAGACCAAGTTTCACACGCATACAGAACCACAGGCAAAAGTGTAGTCTTGTACATTTTAATTTTTATACAACAGACGAGAAGATACAAGGTTTTGGACTGAATGCTAGCAAGCATTACCCGAATTCAGTCTCCTCTTAATTTCCTCCCGAATCAAATTTCGATTTTTTGCTGTCGTTCCCAGGAATTTGAACTGTGCCGCATTTTCAAAGGGTCTGTTAGCTCTATTTATGCCATGATTTTGCCCTCCATTCTGACGATGAGACAGCAAAATATACAGTAAAACTTGGTTATAGCAACATCGGTTTCTGCGACACCTTGTCTATTGCGTCAAATATTCAATGGTACGAACTAATTCCTCATAAAGCAACTGTTTTTATACCTTGCTTAGTACGACATGCACAAATGCATCAACCTCGTATGTAACGTCATTTTCATTCCTGAATTTCTCTCATATGGACATTGAACGTAATTTAGAAAGTGTGTATTGGGCAAGTAACAGGAAACAGATGAAGATAACTGATTACTGTACTCGTATCTAGGTACAGTAAGGCACAACAATTGATGTAATCTACTGTAATTTGGTGAGTAGGCCTACCTTTAATATACAGTATTAGTGCGGTGTGTATTGTCAGTGAAAAGCGCTGTAATATGTCTTTGATATTACACATTTGGGCAATTCCACGTTAATGTTACGTTAGTCTGTACTTAACTACGTATTTCACTAAAAAATGCAACATTTTAACTCGGTTTTTGGCAGATTTTTACGTGACTAACATAAGGCTACTGTGGAAGTGCCCATTTCGGTTACAACGACATTCGTTTATAACGACACTATTTTTAGGTCCCTTTGATGACGTTATAACCAAGTTCTACTGTACTTAGTTTTCTCTGCTTTTACTTCTATACCATCCTCCTTGCTAGTGTTAGTTAAAACTTCTGTTTTTCTTTATCGTATCTATGTTATCTCTCAGTAGATTCACATCATCAGCACAGACCAAGAGCTGATGCGACCCACTTAATTTCAGTCCCATGGCACATGCGCACGTCCCGTAAAATTAGACGGGGATGAATACATATTACACATCGTCTGTGCTGCCAAGCCAAGGGACCGCCTCGGGTCTGTGGAGACCTTTGCTACGTGGTAGAGGTTCTCTTACACGTCTGCTCTAGCACACGATCTCGTTCTACGATAAGTTCGCTTCCGGCATTCGATAATCGACTTACAACTCAAATCGAAGTGTCTGTTGTTTCCCGCACGAGTTCAGACTACTGTACGGATTTTAACTCGGTTTAATCCTAAACACTCTTCCATCTCACCACATATCCTCTCTAAGCGATTCTTATTACACTTTTTAAATATATACGGTATTTCCAGTTTATAAATATGTCCTCCGTATGCGGTTCACACGACGGTGGCCTGCAAGTTCTCACGGACTGTCATCTTTCTGACACACCAACAGTCGTCTCCTGTTGTCGCAGCAGTTCTTTTAGTCAACTCGTTAACCATCATGCCACAAAGAATTACCCCCCCCCCAAAGTCCTTTACGGAGCCCAACTCAAATGTCCAAACCGAGCAGTGAGTGTATCTCCCCGCACGCTACTTGTCGAGCCTGCCCCAGTCCGAATTGAACACGAGACATCATTCGATAAACTCGCCACAACTACAGGGACCTGAACCTAACTTCCCGGGTAGCACAGAATTGTCACGTGCTCGACCTCAGTCACTGTAAGAAGCGCTCACGTCACTTTCCAGCTGGCGGCGTCGAAATGTACTCCTAAAATTAAAGCGTCTTTTTCATGTGGTTTGTAGAATATTCGTTTTAATTACGTTTTGAAAACGGCAGGCGATCAAAGCGACCCAAGGTCTTCCACAAACAAGCAAGACATGCAGTTTTTAAGGTTCTTGGTTACTTCACGTTGGGCAGCGCCATAGCTCAAGCGGTTAGTCGCTGGCTTCCCACCGTGGCGGCCCAGGTTCGATCCCAGGTCTGGTCAAGTGGGATTTGTGGTGGAAAAAGTGGCGCTGGGGCAGGTTTTCTCCGAGTACTTCGGTTTTCCCTGCCAATCTTCATTCCACCAATTGCTCCATCATCATAATCACACTCACCTATAATCTGGGGCTGGTACAATAGGCCAGAAGTGGCCGCAGTACAAGGAACTTAGCCCCGCCCCACTAGCGATAAAACAAATACTTCACGTTAGAAGCAGACCGGACGCCCAGTTCACGATGTTGCGTTGCGAAGTATCAAGAACGCGCGCCTGGTACTTTGGCGTAGGGCTGAGGATTGATGGAGGAATTGTTAACGAAGGAAAGTTATCGCCCAATACAGGAGAACGTTTTGTGGATTTTTGGTCGTCGGTTTAAGGTTGTCCGACGGATTTAAAGGAAACGTGTAGTAGTTACAGATGACTTCAACAGAACTGTATTGGGACGTAAGAGCAGAATTTCACTCTACCAGGAATTTAGTCTCCCAAAGGAACGAAACCACAGAATTCGAAGGTACTGCGGTGTCAGTGTTAAGAATTGTGAAATGCTTGGGCTCTAGACACAGCGTGCTCTGACGACAGACACTAACTAATGGAACGCAGCGACATCGCAACTCGAGGGCAGTGTTTTTAAGAACAGGGCGGGAATCGGGCAAAGTAAGTGTTGAAGGTGTGCGCTGTTTAGATGAAATTTGGGCAACAAATCTTACTGGCAAGTGAGTGATGGCCCAAAAGTGTTAAAGCTTATGATATGCCATGCTGGATCAGCCGGAGGAGGTTTCGTTCCAGAAGGCTGATCATTTTTCCTTTTTGGCTGAAATCAAAAGTAACAATACTGATTACCATGGGAACGGCGAATGAATTCAGAGGTGGTTTCAAGAGCACTTCCTGCCGAACCTTGCCCTGAAGTCTTTCGTTATTATTCGGCGTTCGGCTTTCGGCTGTGCTGGAGAAGCATGCAGCAAGAGAACGGAAATTATGGCTTGGCTGTGCTACACAGACTCATGCAGAACTATTGCAGTTGGCGAACATATACCGAAGGGTACGAGCTGCATAAGGCTGCAAGAAGTCACGGTCACCGAACTGTACCCTTACCGCTCGAGTGGGCACAAGTGAAATCGTGCGCTGCAGAAAAACTCCGGGTGTCGCAAGATTATCACACGAGGCAACAAACGGCATCGACGCTTCAGTCTGGAAGAACTGTGCCTAACAGTTGGATGCCCTGCCGGAACAAGATTGTGCGAAGAAGCACGGAAAGATGAGGCCGCCGGAGCCGACAGCCAGCGTCCTGACAGGATCATGATTCAGGCAGCGACGACGGCCTCTGTTACATAAACAGGCAATTAATGTCGTTAATGACGTGATACGAACGATAATAATCCTGCAATTAGAGGATTTATTAATATGCCATGGAAGGAAATCTTCATACAAGATGCGTGACAGTACCGCAGGTCCATATTGCTTTGCGCGGCTAGTTACGTGCCGTCTCATTTAGCACCGTTGTATGCTGAGCTTATGAGTGGCAATGAGGTATCCAAAGGCGACATTTCTCACAGCTGGCCTTAATGTCCGTTTATTGCAAAGCTAATCAATCACTGAATCGCAGTACAGATGTTGCTCTGCACAGTTGCTCGGCCCCATAACACTGACATGCACAAAAAGCAAGTTTTGCGTCTGTGGCACAAATCGATTTTCACTGTCGAAATGGAGCGTGACCTGTACGAGTTCGCTTTCTTGTCCTTCTCTAGATATAACAATTCTGTAAGCATGAGGTTTATTGTCACTATTTAGTTTCCGGTTACCACAGCAACGGCTTGTCGAGCGTTCGTTAACATAGTGCTGTCTTTTCTCTTAGTGTACCGTGTCTATTATGTGAGTCCTTATAATACATTTGTGTGGATACGTGAAGAGCAATATACTGTAGCATGTAAATCCGTTGCTAGGCAACGACTCGTAACACGGAAAAATGGAGTAACTGAGAAGCGGTGTTCTCTACGCGGTCCATACGATAGCTACGTGATGCAACACAAGAACTGTTGGCAGAGGTTTTCTATGCGGTCCGTGCCGAGGTGTTATAAGCAGGACAAGTCTAGAGTTTAGTGAGTTCGCCCGTTTGGCGGCGGGTCGAATACCTCCACCGTGACCGTGCGAGTCGTAGGAGGGGACGAAGAGGGAAGTCTAAAATCTGAGATAGTAATATATGGTCTCGAGTACCAAGGGACTCGGACCCGAGAAAGACTGCGCTGGCAAGACCAGCAGCATATACAAGAGACAGACCCGTCCTCTCGTCAGAGAGGGCGCCCACAAAAAACAAGACCGTAACTGTCAAACAGAAATAAATATCTAGTCATGAGCCCCAGGAGGGTGCTCGATACCAAGACTTACTGACTGACTGACCGTCAATCGCAATGTGACTTTGACTTTGACTTGATTGAGTTTAGTGAGTTGTGCCAGTAAGGGCTTGAACACGGAAACTCAGGAAGCTACGGTGGTCAAAGCCATTACCAGGCGACAACCACTGAAGATACAGCAATCTGAGAAGACTTCTTACGTGCTGTAGTGAATTGTAAAGTGTGTGAATTAGCGATAGCGCTTAGTTACTTGTAGTTACGGCATGTAAGAGTTCAATAAATCCAGTTACCAATCCAAACTCCGTCTATAGTGAAAATCTTATAAAAAGGTGACGATTAACGAATTACTATTTTTTCGTGTTATGCAAAAGCGTTAAATGTCGACATCAGTGTAACATTCGGTAAGATGCAGAACCGGGAAGGAATATGGCAGTAAGCT
The DNA here is from genome assembly GCF_002891405.2 of Cryptotermes secundus. Classification (NCBI taxonomy): domain Eukaryota; kingdom Metazoa; phylum Arthropoda; class Insecta; order Blattodea; family Kalotermitidae; genus Cryptotermes; species Cryptotermes secundus. Next base: position 324,784 of record NW_019734319.1, read on the forward strand.
AATAGCACGAGAAGGTATATAACACATGAGACTACCCATTGAATACTCAGCGGGTGCCAGTAGCACAGCACAGCAGTAAATTTCTGTTGATCCTCGCCAGCACAGTCTGTCATGATTTCATTTATGTGTATGGAAATGGGTCCTCCTCTTCAATAGAGGAAGAGTTGGTCTTTCTGAATAGGCACCACATTTGTTGCACCATAATTCAGCACAAGTGCACCTGTACTCACACAGCATCCAGGGAAGGGCATCAGTACTTTATGGGCACCACACACATTTTGTCACATTATACAATGAATAACAATAATGCAAGATATACGCAGGACATCTGTCAATGAGGAGCCTAGATTGCTCAGTCGGTATAGCGATGGGGTACGGGCTGGACGGCCCGGGTTCGAATCCCGGTAGGGGAAACTTTTTTTCCCTCCACAACGATCAGACCGGTTCTGGGGCTCACCCAGCTTTGGAGTTAAAGCGGCCGGTGCGTAAAGCTGACCACTCACCTCCATCTAGTGCAAAGGTCAAGAATGGTGGAGCAATACCTCCACTCCCCATATGTCTTCATAGCGTGCTTAATTCATTAGGCGCAGGGACAACCTTGCCTCACCTTACCTCTGTGAGTGCAGGCTCGTATATCAGGTTATGCCTTAACTAATTTATCGACTCCGAAGCTTTAGTTAGCCACATGAACGGACCAAGCCTGACCGCCGCGAAGTTTAAGGCTTAAATACTTCCATTAATTAACATAGAAAAGGAAACTTTTGTATTTTATATTGCGAACTAAATAGAGAACATCCTAAGATACTGTCACGTGTCTGAGTGTGACTACAGACGAGGTTTTGGATTGGTGTCTGGATTTATTGGACTGTTTGATACAGCGCGTGACTACACTTCACAGTTCACTGTTACAGGCACAACCACACTGTTTACAGTCACGTCTTCACTATCCGTTGCTTGGTAGCGGCTTCCAATTGGAGACGTACTCCTTCTTCTGGGTTCCCGAACTGTCCCCGTGCTTCAGCTACCAACTCACGACAACCGAACTGCAGCAGTCCTCTAACTAACTGACTCACCAAAGAAGTCCAAGTCATATTGCGACTGACGGTCAGTCAGTCAATAAGTCTTGGTATCGAGCCCCAGAATATTTATTACTGTTGAACGTTACGGTTTTGTTTTTTTTTTGTGGGGCGCCCTCTCTGACGAGAGGACGGGTCTGTCTTTTTTTTACATGCTACTGGGTCTTGCCAGCGTAGTCTTTCTCGGGTCTGAGTCCCTTGAGACTCGAGACCATATTTTACTGTCTCAGATTTGAGACTTCTCTTTTCGTCCTCACCAAACAGCTAACTTTCCCAGTTTATAATATCTCGGCACCGACCGCGTAGAAAAAGCCGCTTCCATTATTGTTATATTCTGTTGTCGTGGAGACTTGCTTGCTCGCGGAGTTGTTACTTAGCAACGGCTGTTGTATAACTTATTCACGGTCATTGCCTTGCAACGGTCTACATGTCACAGTATTATGGAATTTACTCCGTACTCTTGCACAGTTTGTACCGTAGGCACAGATTATTATAGCGATGTGCAAGAATTGCGGTGGAGGTTCCTGGTTCCCAGTCTTTTTTATTCCATCTGTGAACCGTAATTTCTTAATTTGATTCTCATTCCTTATTCAGAGTGTTAAGTGGTGCATATTCTGAACTTTAAAAGGGAGGCAACAACATTCCGGGTTAAGAAGGCGTACATCTCTTTGTGTTTCATGAAGAAACCATTTCTTTAGAATTTCATGACGAGTCGATATTTTAATGCGTTTTCCGTCTCGCAAATGAGTACATGTGCCGGTTTGACGAGCCAGTGATATACACGTGGACTATACTGATAAGTAGTTACTATAGGATTCTGACGATGGTGTGTAACACACACAGATATTGTTTTCGGACTTTATCCATCGTCCTGGTTTTAAGCTAACCAAGAAAAACACGACGTTTCGGAAACTGGATCTGTTCCCGTCTTCAGGTGAGGGAAAATACCTATTATGTTGGGTCCCTTAGAAAGAGCTAGCCTCAATCACTGGACCTAGGTCCAGGACGGAAACAGATCCAGTTTCCGAAACGTCGTGTTTTTCTTAGTTATCTTAAAACCAGGACGATGGATAAAGTCCGAAAACCCAATATCTCTCTGTATCCTGATAAGCTTCGTCAGACTGAACATAAGCCCCCGTCGTGGTCTGCCCGTCAAGTACTCGCATCCCTGGTTCAAAGAGGCAAATGGAATGGGACAGACACCTGCGCGTCTCATGTGTCGCTTCTCGTTTGGATCCTGCTTTGCTTCCTTTCAAATATCAACACATCAGGAAGGTTAGTCGCTGGCTTCCCACCGCGGGTTAGATCATGTGGGATTTTTGGTTGACAGAGTGGTACTGGGGCCAGAGTCTCTGCCAGAGCAGAACTGTCGGTATGCTGCAACGGTCTTCTGGACCTGTCCTCCAGAATAAAACCTTCAGAGAAGCAAGAATGCGATATCGGCTGCAGTAACGAGGCTTTCAGAGCCGTTGCCCGTGACATGACGCAGGAGAATACATACCATACAATTCATTGCCGAATGTGGGAGGCGTACAGAGCCTGTAAACGGTGGACGGTTCTCCAGAAAGGACATTGGTAAACTGATGGTCTAACTGTATTTCCGCAAGAATGTGATTTCGCACGCTCTTGCTGGCTATCGTTTATTTCGGAGATTCTGTCTTCCCGGGTTGCAGCTACGAGAACAGTTACATTTGTGATTCGTCATTCGGCTCTAGAATGCTTATATCACGGGAATTTTTGTCGGTACTGTTGGCAACATGATCTGATGTAGAATACACATATCACGGGAATTTTTGTCGGTACTGTTGGCGACATGTTCTGATGCAGAATACACATATCATGGCAACTTTTGTCGGTACTGTTGGCAACATGATCTGATGTAGATACACATACCACGGGACTTTTGTCGGTACTGTTGGCAACATGTTCTGATGTAGATACACATATCATGGCAACTTTTGTCGGTACTGTTGGCAACATGATCTGATGTAGATACACATATCACGGGAACTTTCGGCGGTACTACAGTATGTAGCGTTTGTTGAAATTCAACCCACTTAGAGTTTAGTTTTAGTTTAGAATGTCATTTGAAGGTGATAAGTCAGTAGGCTATACGTTATTATATTGACTCAAGTAAGACAGTTTATCTGAAATATCATCTTAATCACCATCATCATCGTCATAATAATAATGGTGACGTAGATTGTTAAAATATTACTGCTTTCAACATTCGATAGGAACGATCCCACCTCACCCGAGATCGCGTTCAACACACAGGACATTTCTTCCGCAAAATTGCCAACTCAAGCTGTGAGGTACGCTCGAATCCTTCAGAACAGGCCAGAACACAAGGCCAGCCCCTATTTTTCCAATTAGAAAAGCAGGAAAAATTTAAAACAAAATTTAGTATGCCATTTGATTCTGAAGGCTGTAAGCAAAAATAAATAAAACTATACTATTAAGGAATAATAAATTAAAATTTTAATCTGTTGAATACTATTGTTGGCATTTTCACATATCCTTAGAACTCCTCATAATAATCTGCTTCATATCAATTCTTAAGGACCGGAATCTCTCTTTTATAAGAAACAAGCTCGCCCTATTATCGGGTATAATATGGTGCGTGTATGTGTGTGTATGACTAAAAGGCAGGAACAAACTTTGGGCACGAGTTCCACATACCAAAACAAGAAGAAATGTATATCAACATTTGTCCGGAAGCATTTGATTTGTGAGTCATAGCCGAAAGAAATCATGATAGTACTGCAGCACATTTTAGCCGTGCTGCGCGAGACGTTCTCAGCAACACCAGTCATGAATGATAAGCAGGGCCCGGATTTTGATGACATGTCATCTTTTTTTCTCTTGTATCCTATGCGATGCTCTTAAATATATAAATCTCGGATATGAGCTGCTGGTTACAGAAATGTAAATTTTATAGGTAATTTTTTTGTCATTTTTTGGTTTAAGGTCATTTTTTCTTTTGGGGGGTAATTTTTTGGTAAATTTTTGGACTTTTAAGGGTATTTCTTGTCATTTTTGGCCATTTTAGGGAANAAGCTCGCCCTATTTTCGGGTATAATATGGTGCATGTGTGTGTGTGACTGAAAGGTAGGAACAAGCTTTGGGCACGAGTTCCACATACCAAAACAAGAAGAAATGTATATCAACATTTGTCCCGAAGCACTTAATTTGTGAGTCGTAGCCGAAAGAAATCATGGTAGTACTGCGGCACATTTTAGCCGTGCTGCGCGAGACTTTCTCAGTAACACCAGTCATGACTGATAAGCAGGGCCCGGATTTTGATGACATGTCACCTTTTTTTCCTTGTATCCTGTGCGATGCTCTTAAATATATAACTCTCGGATATGAGCTGCTGGTTACAGATATTTATATTTTATAGGTAATTTTTTGTCATTTTTTCATTTTGGGGGTAATTTTTTTGGTAATTTTTTGGACTTTTAAGGGTATTTATTGTCATTTTTGGCCATTTTAGGGTATTTGCTTCATATGTTTTCTGAAATGTGAATAACATGGAAGCGAAGTGTTCTTCCTTTTCTCCTTTAGGTCATTTTTCTGGATTTTTCGGTCATTTATTTTTATATTTTCAGGTCGTCAAAATCCGGACCCTGCATATTACATTTTTGGGTCATCTTTTAGGTCATTTTTCTGGATTTTTTCGGTCATTTATAGGTCATGTTTTGAATATTTTCAGCTCATCAAAATCCGGGCCCTGCTGATGAGACAGGTAGAGGAGGACCCACTGCATGGTCTCCACGCTCAATGCCAGATTTAAATCCTTCGGATTTTTACCTGTGGGGATAGCAAACACCTGTTGTATATGCAGTTCCTGTTGACACTGAAGAGGCACTTGACCATGGCATTGCGGACGCCTGTCAGGCTATCCGCAGCTGCCCCAGCATCTCTGAATGGATGCGGCCGCCCATGATGAGACGTGTCGAGGCATGCCCCCTGAATCCCATGGAGGACATTTTGAGCACTTATTACTTATCACCGCCTCTGTGGTCTAGTAGTCAGAGTTCCTGGCTACAGATCCAGAGGTCCCGGGCTAGATTCCAGGCGCTACCACATTTTCTGAGAAGTAGTGTGTCTGGAACGGGGTCCACTCAGCCTCATGAGGATAATTGAGGAGCTATTTCAAGGGAGAAAACCGAAATTAACGGCTGTGGGAATTCGTTGCGCTGGCCACGCGACAACCCCTATCCGCTAAAGTTGGCACTAACTTCGCCGACAAACGGCGGTGGCTCGGTCGGTATAGCTCGCTTGCGGACTAAAACCACGGAGTTTGTTTATTATAAATCTATTCTTTCAGTTATAGCTCATAAATTAAATGTTACCGGAAACATGTTCATATGTTCTTTGTTCTTGTTTTGGAACGTGGAACTCTTATCCAACGTCCGTCCGCACCTTTCAGTTACACTCTGTATGCCTACATATACCAGAATGAAGCGAGTGCAAGCCCCGCCTTCTCTCCTTGCTTCACGTTCAAGGATTGTGTTATCACCCACTACTTCACTGTGATTACCGTGAAGGTCTGCTAATTACGTACGGTATACAATTGTATGTATCATACAACACGTTTCGTGGACTGAGTCGGCGTACCGTCCCAAACAAAAGTGAAAAGAGTACATACTGTTGTGTTCACTGGCGTTCTTGTGTGAGGAAATATTACATGGTCGTAATGGCTACGTGACGTCACACATCACTGCACAAGTGATTTGCAACAAATGAACTGAAGACTTCACCAGGGCTGCTGTGTTACTTATATTCATGCTGCAGCTAGTACAGACACTTTCAATGATAATATTAAAAGTGTGTCGTTTCATTACAGTACAGGTTTGTAACAATGTCCCCGTTTACGCTACAGTTACAAAGCGAATTTGCGTAAATTGAAAATGTTTCTGCGCAGACACTTTGTAAAGGTGAATCTGGTGATTGTAATTTGCGTATGACTCTTTAAAGCACACTGGTAGTCATATGTACCACATCCTATCTATCTATCTATCTATCCATCCATCTTTGTCCTAGCATGGACCTTGGTCACTTTTCAGTTTTTTGACCTTTCACACAGTAGGTAGGACTCCTCGGACGGGGGATCAGCCCGTCGCGTGACCGCACGCACAGGACAACAGAAACAGAATAAATACACATAGATATCCATGCCTCAAGTGGGATTCGAACCCACGATTCCGGTGTTTCAGAGAGCGAAGACAGTTATGCCTTAGACCGTACGGTCACCGTGATCGTCACCACATCCTGTTACATTCAAGAACTCTGCGTTTTGTGCAAACGGCTAGCTTATGTATTGCATATGAATCACAAAAACACCGATTATTTCCCTCAACAGAAACGGTTGGGCTTCTTAGCCGAGACCTAATGTGTTTTCTGTGAGGTAGGAACTGAATTTGTAACCGTGTTTACACGAACTTGAGGCTTCAATGAACCAAATTAGTAGAATACAGAATGTGTACATTTAGACTTGGTGACATGTCATGTGATGCGATGAATGAAAATACCACAGCTCATATATAACGTTATTCGCATTTTCTGACTGGCAGAAATCCAGGGGAGCCCAGTATTGATGTCTTATGGCAGTTGTACTGACAACTGCATCTAGTCTGTAGAAAACTCTTGATGTGTCTCTTCAGAAGTAAATGGTACAGTAAAATTTGAGGCTTTCACGGCGGTGACTATGAAGAAAGCAGTCTTCTGGGATTTGGCACCGTGTATATGTGGTGTTAACCGACGTTCCTCCGAAACGTCGGTTAACACCACATATACACGGTGCCAAATCCCAGAAGACTGCTTTCTTCATAGTCACCGCCGTGAAAGCCTCAAATTTTACTGTACCATTTACTTCTGAAGAGACACATCAAGAGTTTTCTACAGACTAGATGCAGTTGTCAGTACAACTGCCATAAGACATCAATACTGGGCTCCCCTNGACGAGGCAAGGTCTCACTTCCGCAAGCCTATTGCATCAGTCTGACACGCGACACCGCGCTGTGAACAAGCACTGTTTTTACACGAGTGCTTTTTCGACTTCGTGTTTCGTTTTGTCTGCAATGGATGGCAAAATCGAGCAACGTGTCTGCATCAAATTTTGCGTGAAGCTCGGTAAATCCACTATTGAAACCCTTGAAACGCTTTGTGAGGTTTTCGGAGAACATTCTTTAAGCCGGACAGCGGTTTTTGAATGACATTCATGTTTAAAGGCCGGCCGCGGGTCAGCTGAAGATGACAAACGTTCAGGGCGACCAAGCACTAGCAAAACGACAGAAAATGTTGAAAAGTTCAAGAACTCATCAACGAAGACCGTCGCCGAACAATCCATGAGCTCGCAGACACCGTTGGGATCAGTTATGGAGCTTGCCAGGAGATCTTAACTGAAAATTTGAACATGCGCCGAATTGCTCCATCACGACAACGTGCCCGCCCGCCCACAGGTACCTGAAAACCACAGAGTTTGTGACCGGCTGTGGGGCCCACCCAACCTCCTATCCCATGGGTACAGGCGGCTCTTTCCCCGGGGGTAAAGCTTCCGGGGCGTGAAGCTCACCACTCACATCTAGTGTCAAGCTCAAGAATTATGGAGCTGAACGTTCACTCCCTGGCGTGATGCTTAATTAGTTAAGCACAGGGCCAACTTTACCTTTAACAATTGGAAGCACAGGAGGTCAGATGGAACAGAGGTGGCACCGAACCGGCAGGCGATTATACATGTTTCCGTGGAAAGGGGAACGAGAATCCTGAAGTAGGAACAGGAATATTTGTACATAACAAAATCGTGTCATCAGATAAGAGGGCACAACCTGTTAATGATAGGATGTCATATGTAATACTAAGAGGTCACCGGTGTGATAACATTGCTCCCCAACAGAGGATAAGAGTGACGATATAGAGGACAGTTCATATGTGGAACTAGAACGTTTCTTCGATAATTTCCCTAATTATCACATGGATATTTTTTTAGGAGACGAAGTAGGTAAGGTAGGCCGCGCCATATCTCAAGCGGTTAGTCGCTGGCTTTCCACCGCGGCGGCCTGGGTTTGATCCCTGGTCTGGTCAAGTATGATTTGTGGTGGACAAAGTGTCGCTGGGGCAGATTTTCTCAGAGTACTTCGGTTTCCCCTGCCAATCTTCATTCCACCAATTGCTCCACAATTACCCTCGCCTATCATCTGGGGCTGGTACAATAGGCCAGAAGTGGCTGCAGTATAAGGGACTTAGTCCCACCCCACTAGCAATAAAAAAAGTAAATTCCTTGTACTTAATTAATTGAGCACTATGCCATGAAGACGTATATATGAGTAGAGGTATAGCTCCACCATTTTTGACCTCGGCACTAGATGGTCAGCTTCACGTGCCGGCCGCTTTACTCCCGAGGAAATACACCCTAGAACCCATTGTATATGAGGCTGTGTGGGCCCCAGAGCCGGTCGATGTGCTGTAGGGCAGAGGAAAATTTCTTGCCCGTGCCGGAAATGAACTCAGTCGCTATACCGACTGAGCTATCGCAGACAACCCGTAGCCTACATAAATATAAATAAATAAACTGAAGTATCATGGGTAAGTTAAAACTTTCCCAAGGGCATGTCCCATACACCGCGAACGTAGAGAACTACATTTCCCAATAGAGTATGAAGATATAGCTAATAAAATGGTTTTCAACCAGTGCGCCGCGAGCTTCTGCCAAGTGAGTTGCGAGATTTGGAAGTGAAGAGCGGTACTATGAAATAAAATTTGTGTAAGGTTCTAAAATGTATGTTTGTAATAAAACTTTACCATCTCTCTGTTTTACGTTAATTTTGTGTTCTTTTGCGCAGTAAATTGCATTTATTATAAATTTTAGTTGTCTATTCTAGTTCTAGTACGACGCAAGAAGAAAAGAATGACACTACAACTGCTCCGCGGGCGCGGGCAGCTGAAGACAGAATACATTAGATATACTAAAAAAACAGCTGATTCGGTCGTGACACAGCAGAAAAGGTTCAGACGCGCTGACGTGCTCGGCAACCTGTTGCTATTGGTAACACGTCATTCAACAGCGCTCCTAACTCCGACGGCAAGCGCTGCATCGTTACCCTACGTCGGGGTGCGTGCGCCCTTCTCCTCGTGTGGTAAGTGCTCGCAGATTGCTGTACACGTCGCCTGCTATCATTCACAGTATTGTGATATTGTGTAACTTTGCAGTTAGGCAGATACGTTTCGGAGGAATGCATTACGTCAATCTTAACTGTAAAAAAAAACAGCAGGTTTCCCTGCACCTGCGGTAATTATGACATCCCAGGAAACGTAATCTTGCTGACTCGCGTGTGAACTGAGATTCTCGCACGAGTCCTGCCATGCCAATTCATGGGGTTGTGACCCCGACCGGTCTGAGGCCTGCAGTTGCGCCGTCGCTATTTCTCCTATCCCCACAGACGTTCGGGATGTCGCGCTACGTGCAGGCCAGACGTTCGGAATGTCGCGCTACGTGCAGGCTAGACGTTCGGGATGTTGCGCTACGTGCAGGCCAGACGTTCGGGATGTCGCACTACATGCAGGCCAGACCCCATCTCAATGCACGGAGGGTACAGTTATTGCACCCTCTCATTTCGTTGACAGCCCGTCACTCGTGTCACAGAGAGAAAACGGTGGCGACATAGAGCCAGTATAGCGACTGGCCACAGGCTGGACGACCAAGGGTTCGGTGTTCGAGTTCCGGTGGGAGAAGAATTTTCACTTCATCGTGTCGTCCAAACCGGCTCTGGGGCCCACCTAGCCTCCTATCCAATGGGTACCGGGGCTTTTCCCCCCGGTGTAAAACGGTCGGGGCGTTAAGCTGACCACTCACTTCCAAGTAGTGCCGAGGTCAAGATACGTCCACTCCCCCATACGTGTTCATTGCGTAGTACTTAATCAGTTAAGCACAGGAACAAATTTACCTTCACCTGCGCGTGGTCCTTGCGCTCCGTCCTTGGGCGCATGAAGAGGACCTGGCTCATCACAGACAAATCCTTAATCTCGCAGCGATAATTCCCTTTGTCTCAAGCAGGCGAAGACAGATATCGGCCTGAACTCAGTTTCCACTTACTTGGGGCCATTATGTAGTAATCAGAGTTGGGACAATAAGCCCTTGGCGCTAAGCTGTTCAGATTTACGGTAATCTGACCCATTCTTGCAGCTGAAGATTATGTTATCTGTGGCTCGGAGACGTGTCCGTGTATGCCAACTGACTGTCCGAATTCTTCTCCATCCAATTTTCTCCCCACAAAGGGAAAATCTGACAATAACACCACACGCAAAGCACTGGCAATGCATCGCACAGACAGATCGCGTCCTCTGTACAGGTCAAGGACGCTCTGGCTCGGTAGGTACATAAACAGAATACTCATCATGTTATAGCAACTAAACGAGGCCTCCGAGTACAACCGCAAAGCCCGTTACGCTGCTGTACATGCCTCCAGTCTCGAAAACCTTCACACAAAGATTCACCTAATATCCCTCTCTCAAGGTTAAATCCATGTGTAGACGAAATTATTGGGGGTCATCAGTGTGGGCTTCGACGTAGCAGATCAATCACTGATCAGATTTTTGCATTCGTCAGATACTGGAGAAAAAATGGGAGTACAATGAGACAGTACATCAGCTATTCATAGACTTCAAAGAAACCTATGATTCAGTTAGGGGGGAAGTACTGTACAGTATGGTTAGTCAACAGCTTCCAACCCCGGCTGGCCGGCTTCGAGCCTCGGTCAGGTCATGTGGGATTTGTGGTGGACAAAGTGACACTGGGGCAGGTTTTCTCCGAATACTTCGGTTTATCCTGCCAACATTCATTCCACCAGTTCCTCCACAATCACCATCATCTATCATCTGGGGCTGGTACAGTAGGCTAATAGTGGTCGCAGTACCAAGTGGACTCAGTCTCATCCTCAATAATAATAATAATAATAAT
>NW_019734319.1:335858-339819 GCF_002891405.2 Cryptotermes secundus
GTGGAAAGGTTCTCTCGCGCTTCTTTCAGCTCAGGAATGAAATTGATATATTTCTTACCGAGAAAAACCATCACGAACCACTTTTATCAGATATCAAGTGGTTTTGGAAATTACATTTTTGCTGATCTGGTGAACCATATGAACCATTTGAATTTAAAGTTGCAGGGTGAAAATAACTTAGTCTGTGATTTATTTGTACTTATCAAGGCATTCAGAGCAAAGTTGATACTTCTGGAAATGCAAGTGAAAAATTGTAACTTTGTTCATATGCTATACTGTGCAGAGTTGCATGAAAAGGGTGACGCAGAATTTCCTGACTCGTCTGCAAATTTAGTCATTTTAGATTTGAAAGAACAATTTCGGAAGCGATTTGCTGATTTGGATTCCAGTACTCAGGAAATTAGATTGTTTCAAAATCCCTTTGACTGTGATGCTGCAGATGTCCGAAGTCAAATTCAAATGGAAATTATTGAACTTCAGGAAAATTTACATATTAAAGACAAATACAAGGAAGGTAATTTGATCGAATTTTATAAATTTCTCAACTCTGAGCAATTTCCAAATTTAAAAAATTTGCTTGTAAATTTGTCTCCATTTNCGCAGAATTTCCTGACTCGTCTGCAAATTTAGTCATTTTAGATTTGAAAGAACAATTTCGGAAGCGATTTGCTGATTTGGATTCCAGTACTCAGGAAATTAGATTGTTTCAAAATCCCTTTGACTGTGATGCTGCAGATGTCCGAAGTCAAATTCAAATGGAAATTATTGAACTTCAGGAAAATTTACATATTAAAGACAAATACAAGGAAGGTAATTTGATCGAATTTTATAAATTTCTCAACTCTGAGCAATTTCCAAATTTAAAAAATTTGCTTGTAAATTTGTCTCCATTTTTGGGACGACATATGTGTGAACGAACTTTTCCCAGACGAAGTAGATCAAGTCGAAATACAGGGCAAATTTATCCGATGAACATTTAAAGTCGCTACTTGTGATTAGCGTTTCAAAATTTGAACCTCAATTTAATCAGATTTTAAGAATGCAAAAAGAGTTCCATCATTCACATTAATTGTTTTATTATAATTTGTGATGAAAATATGAGCATTTGCTGCTACTGTCTGTTGTCATTAATATACGATAATTTATTCTCACGTACTTTGTATTTAGTTTATGAAATTCTGTGCTTTCAATAAAACTCATATACCTAGAATTATTAATTTCTCATTTTATCCGGCCCGTTGAAAGTGCTGAATTACCTAATGTGGCCCGCGGTTCGAAAAGTTTGGAGACCCGTGGTCTAAAACAAGGAGATGCTTTGTCGCCACAACTTTTCAACTTTGCTTTAGAACATGCCATTGGGAAGGTCCAGGAAACCCAGGTGGAACTAAAATTAAATGGGGCATATCAGCTACTGGTCTATGCTGAAGATGTGAACCTACTAGGTGATAACGTATATACCATAAATTGACCACAATTGACGCTAGTGAGGAGGTTGGTAAACGCAGAGGGTGTTTGAGAACAGTGTGCTGAGGAGAATATTTGGACCGATGAAGGATGAAGTGACGGGCGGTTGAAGAGAAAACTTCATAATGAGGAGCTTCTTAACTTGTACTCTTCGCCAAGTATAATTAGAATGATAAATTCAAGGAGAATGAGATGTGTAGGGTATGTAGCACGCATGGTGGAGAGAATGAATGCATGTAGAATTTTGGTGAGAAAGCCGGAAATAAAGAGGTCACTAAGAAGACCTAGACGTAGTTGGGAGGATAATATTAATATGGATCTTGGAAGAGAAAGGATGGGGTGGTATGGATTGGGTTGTCCGGTTCTGTCTAAGGATTGCGACCAGTGGAGTACTGTTATGAACACAGTAATGTACCTTCGGCTACCATGAAATGTTGGGGAATTCTTGAGTAGCTGCGCAAGTAGGGGCTCCTGACGAAGCGCTCAACTCCATGGAGTTACTCTTATCTTCTCTTATCGCACGGTCTTCCCCCTGGGTTTCTCTTGAAGCCTGAGTGGTGAACTCAGGGCTCACGAATATAGAACTTTCCTTATTATGTACAATGTTGCCAACATATGTCAGCCTGGAAAAAGCGCTAAGATGAGTGTTCAGAGCTGCGCAGCCCGGCAGTAGGGCGGCACCACTGTATTGTGTGTGCATGCAGCAGGCGGCCCCAGGATATGGGCTGCTTCGTGAACAGAAAGGATCTGGAAGGAAGCAACCGTGACTTAATTGAGGCGCTATCACTGCATTTTCGTGGAGGCACTGAGAAAAACCGCCAAGTCTCAGCATGGCCGGTGTCCTTGCTGAGAATCTAACCGAGCACCTCCCCAATAGGTGTCTAGGGCGCTATCGCTACGGTAACCCGCTCGACACGAAGTCTGTGAACTGGGCGCTTGTTGGAGAATGCACCCCGCGCATGTCACCAGCGCAGTGATTCGACTGGAGCCGCCGCTGAAAGTTGTTGAGCGAATGTAGTTTCGGTGCTTAGCGGCAAGTGGAACTCTGTCACGTGTCTCATCACGCAGCAATCAGTGTCGGACAGAATGTACGGACCCCATCGCCTTTCATCTGAAAGCCTTCCCGCTGCGGTGACGTTTCGTGTGTCACAAGGAGAAGCCTCCACAATTTTCCGATGAAGCAGAGTCACAGATTATTAGCAGCGCGAGTTTCTGGGTACAGCCGAATTGTACCGTCAGTCTGTCCGATGGATACCGATATGGTCCCTAAAAACAGCACACTACCGTCTTCTTCTCAATCCCTGCCAGCAATTTATCTGTTTTCTCTCACATCGTAATGCACTGACCTATACAACGCCTTCAGTTGAATCACAAACGCTAAATAACCCAACGAAAATAAACGGTGTGGGACTCCAAACGTCATTACTATGAAAGACTTAGCGAAACTGTCGTACAATCCAAACATTATTATGAAGACACTGCGGAAAATAATGAATATATCAACAAACAGTATTAAATGTATAGCCAAGAAAATTTAAGTTCAAATGATTATGGTTTTATTTACTTGGTCTGGACTATATACACTTCACTCGTTTACACTGAACATAGAGCTACAAAGGGGAGCCAGAATAGCTCAGTGAGTGCATTGTTTGACGGCGGCCTGGACTACAGGGATTCGATTCCCGAATGGGACCACAGAATGTTCACTACAGCGTCCTTACCGGGTGTGGGGCCCAACCAGCTTCGTATCCAGTGGGTATTTGGGGCGCCTTTCCCGGGGATAAGGCGGTTGGGGTGGAAGTCACCGCTCAACTCGATCTAGTACATAACTTAGGAATGTGTGGAGCCATAACTCAACTCCCCGATACATGCTCAATTAAGCATATAGGAACAATCGTGCAGTATGGGGATACGGGCAGCTGTAGCCCGTGCCGAGCGGCAACTTGGCGCCGTTCACTAGACACGGCGTGCATCTGCCGCATGCCACTCAAACTGCCAAAGCATTGTTATTATTATTATTATTATTATTGTTGTCTTTATGTTGTGTGCTCTATCTAATTGACCTTGTAGCTGTTCACTCGGCACATAAATACAGTAAACCCTCGCTAATCCGGTTGTCTGATAATCCGGATCGAAATACGAAAAATGAGAAATTCTGTTCACAGTTGTGTACTTATGTTAAAAGACACACGACATTTAGGAAGGCAGACGAGTTGCTTGTCTGTTCAGACAAAACCTGGAAGTTTCTTCAAACTGGAATTATTATGTTCAAAACAAGCACAACTCCTGAGTCTTCTTTCAGTGAATAAATGTACTGCCTTTTTATAGTTTTTTTTAAAATAAGGACTCTACAGTGATATTTTTTATTTATTTTCATCAGAACTACTTACATCATTATATTTTCCATTTATTTGTGTTCTCAGATTTTTTGTCTCTTTTAGGGCTATCTTTTGCTTCACTGATCTCGACTATCACTTAATCTGGATGACCTCTCCCC
>NW_019734319.1:339837-418976 GCF_002891405.2 Cryptotermes secundus
CAACGACTCCAAATTATCGAGGTTTACTGTAATAAAGAACTGAATTAAATTATTAGTAAGTTGTGCGGTCTGATTAGAGCGTCATTTTGCTGGTGTTTCGTATCTCCTTCCCTTGCTCTTTATGGTATTCTGTGCTGTAATCGTACTTGGCAAGTTCTCGAAATCAGACACAATTCTGTAACCTCATGTGTAGCTGGTCCAGATGACGAACTGTTGCTCTGAGAGAGAAGACAAAGAAAGTGATGACGTAGTGAGAGTCATTACATTGGGGAGGGGGCAAGAAATATATCTCCTGTTTTGAAGGTTCCCAGGCAGCGCTCACTAGTCCTTCTGGTAGATGGGACGCATATGATAGGAATTAATTTTTATGACGTTGGAAGGGTTGCTTTTCAGTGAAATTTGATCTGACATTTGGAGGGCTACTTGTGAGGCAAGCAGTGTATCATGGAATTTGGATACCAACTCAGAATTTGCTCTAGGACCGAGTAAAACCACGGAAAACCTTGATCGAGTTTGCCGGTCGCAGAACCTTCCGGATGCAAACTGACTTCAGTCAGTAGCATGTCATTAAATACGCGAACCCTAACGTCAGTTCCTATCTGGCTGTTGCTTTATTTGAAGAACAGAAGTACACTGTGTATGTGTGTTTACAGAGCTTTCTGTCTATATGCACACTTTGGATGAGCACCGAACAGTTGTGTACAACATTCGCGAAGGGAGTGCATGCCTGTACGCACATACATGCATTCAAACACACATATATTTATATTTCTGATTATTTGAGCACTGGTGAATTAGAATATCTGTTGGGGTGGGAGGGGGGTCGGATGTTATGTGAGGTTTGGTGCTCATCCAGTAACAAAGGATTGTGGTTGCTGATCTGAAATTCGTCTAAATAAAATATATAAAAAAATCAAGTAGTTACTATAGGATTCTGACGATGGTGTATAACACACAGAGATATGGGTTTTCGGACTTTATCCATCGTCCTGGTTTTTAAGATAACTAAGAAAAAATACGACGTTTCGGAAACTGGATCTGTTTCCGTCTTCAAGTGAGGACGGAAACCAAAGGACCCAACAGAATAGGTGTTTTACCTCACCGAGGACGGAAACAGATCAAGTTTCCGAAACGTCTTGTTTTTTCTTAGTTATCTTAAAAACCAGGACGATGGATATAGTCCGAAAAAAAATCAGTTTCTACCGCACAGAAAACGCATCGTTTCTCCAATAAAAAGAATACCCATTTAATACTGTTTAANCCGCCGTGAAAACCTCAAATCTTACAATCACTATATTGTTCAGAGAATCGTACAGCAGAAATAAATACACTATGTAGAGAAAATGCAGTGTTTCTAGAGCTAAGGCAGGCGGTATATATAATTACCATTGCGCTTTAAATTGTTAATATAGAAAATTAATTTCAACTTTGTACGTAGGCGTAAGGTTTTGGACATCCACATTCGATACTGTTAATCCTACCTGCTACCTGTTTCACAACATGCGTACATATGAGGACAAGGATGGTGAATCATGTGGTATTCCCGCCAATGGTCAGTTGATACTTCTAAGTGAGGGAGGGGATGGGGATGAATGATACCGGCAAGTCACGAGGCGTGACTCACGGCCCTTTGGGCTACCATTTCAGACCTCTGGCAACAACACCCAACATCGAGACGATCAAGACTTCGTTTAATGTAACGTTTCTCTTCACCTCACTCGTACCACTCTGAAGATGGAGGTAGGAAATTAACTACCAAACTACGCACGGATCTTACTGTACCGGTGCCATCATCACCATCGCCGTTACGATACTTCGCAACACAGTGAGCAGGAACAGGACGTACCTTTGGGCGGAGGGACGTCGGCGTCCACGATCCTGACTTGGCTGCTGTTCCTCATCCTCGGATCCAGTTCGGTAGCTACCATCGCGTCTATCCGCGCAACCAACCGATTGTCCGGTTCTATGGTGACTGACGTTCCCCCCCGCGACGCCCTTATCAAGCAAACGCTCCGACCAATCAACAGCCCGCTCTCCCACTACTTCCCGTCTGGCGGGAGGGGGGGAACTGTGGGGAGCCGACAGCTCTGCGCCGCGGTAGGACGCCAGTGGTACCCCTGCGCCTAATTAACCCTTCAAAACCCAGTGGTCATTATATGTACCATGCTTTCAAGTACTAAAACTCTGCATTTGGCCCCACAGATTGTATTTACGTGTTCCGTATGGTTCTCACAATAAACAGCGACTGTTTCCCCAAACAGAGTAATTGGTCAGATCCTGGTTACTGGTACCATAAGAGCCAGGGGTTGCCAACTTAATTGATATTATGTGAGGTCTCATGTACGGCAACAAGTACCAGCGTGACAGCAGAATGAAACAAAGAAACCGAAACGTCGACCTGTGACATTGTGCAGCCGCTGCTGACGGAATTGCATGTGTGCATGGCGCTTCTGTGTTTCCCGTGGGCCGTCCCCGAAAGGGGGGGGGGAGGATAGGGTGGCAGGGACGTGAAAGTCACCACTAACCGCCATCTAGCGCTGTTATGAAGAATGGTGGAGCAACACCTCCACTCTCCTATACATCCTCATTGCGTGGATCCTTATTGTTTAAGCACAAGACAACTTTACCTCCATTGTCTTTGCTCCTCTACAGAGGAGTGATTACTATATGTACGATACGTGAACTCTGCGTTTTGCCTATTTGTATTGTGTGCTTCATGTGATTCTCACAATAAACACAGATTATTTCTTTAAAAGGTATCAGCCGGTTGTTGTTTCTAATGGAGGCGCATTATGTTTTCTGTGGGGTAGAAATATGTTTAAATATCATTTAGGATAAAGAAAACTATTCCTGTGACAGGCCGTGGGAACCCATACGGCTGTGAGACGTCGAAGCTCCCACATTTTCTCTAGACAGTGGGCTGTTAGATGAGTTGGCCGTGAATCTGTCACCTTTACGCGCTGGCCGCCCCTTACCCCCCCACTCAGGAAGGTTCCTGGTATTCTGTTAGAGGCTGAGTCAACTGAAAGGATTAGGTCAATTGAAAGATCCAGCGACCTTCAGGCTTGTAGCATAGTGCCTCAACCAATTACGTTACCGCGTGCCCAGAATATCATTTAGGGCGCAGATAAAGTTCAGATTCCAAGGTTCAGGACGCGGCTGTTGATCCGTACTGAACTCGCGGTCACAGAAGCAGTGGCGTGGAGGCCTGACTTGCTCTGAATAAGTCGACACGTCAGTTTCACACTGTAAACATACATACATACACAACCACCATGAACAGAGTCCTTCTTGAGAAGCTAATGTTTGCTTAGGCTGTCTTATTCACCGTCCTATGTGGACACCGGTAGGTTCATTACCTTGTACACAAAAGCCTACCACTGTACCTTAATCTGAGCTAGATGCATACAATGAGTACCCTCAAAACCTGAAATTAATTTTAATATTATCCTCCTATTTACGCCCAGGCTTTGCAAATTGTGTCCTCCTTTTTAGTTTTACCCACCAAAATTTTATTTGCATTTTTCCATGCCTACCCTGCGTGCTGCATGACTATGCATTTTTTTCTCAATTTTCTCAATCTGATAATACCTGGTTACCGGTAGAAATGTAATGAAGTAATTGGAGGGGAGATAAACAGTTACTAGTCATGCTCAGCGGTTCGTTCATCGACTGCGTTGCTATCTTTGCGAGCCGACAGTCAGTCTTGCTCAGGTAGCCGAGAAATACCTTGGCCGTGTTCACAAAATACCGCAAACAGACAGTATCCAGAGCCAGTTGAATCCGGTCCACACCCTCACACCATACTTCCCTAAGATCCGGTTTAATATTATTCTTTCATCCGTGCCTATAATAATAATAATAATAATAATAATAATAATAATAATAATAATCCTATTAAGGATTATGCACCTGAATCATCTCTGCAGTGCGTGCTACACGTCGTATGCATTACATCTTGCTCCGTTCAATCGCAGCTAGCAATACAGCAAACCATCACTAGTTCGGTTACAGTTAATCCGGATGTCCAATAATCCGGACCGAAACATGAAAAATGAAAAATGCTGTTCACAGTTGAGTACTAAGTGGCATTTAGGAAGGCAGATGAGTCGCTTGTCTGTTCAGACAGAACTTGACAGTTTCTTCAAACCTGCATTGTGACGTTCGAAACCAAGTACAGCTTCTGAGTCTTCTATCTTTCTGTAGTTTTTAAATAAATGTTCCACATTGATTTTTTATATTTATTTTCATCAGCACTACTTATATCATTAAATTATCCATTTATTTGTGTCCTAAGTGTTTTTTCTTTTAGGGCTACCTTTTGCTTCACTAGTCCGGATGACTTCTCCCCCATCATTGCTCCGGATTAGCGAGGGTTTACTGTTTTGGCATTTCCTCCCACATATTTGGTCTACCTGATTAGTATTTTACTCTGAAGTGCACCTATCCTTCCTTCAGAGTGGCAGACGCACTCAAGAACATCTCTGAAGACTCTGAAGCGAGACAGGCCATGGTTGGAAACTTCACGACACGGGATACTAAGAAGCATGTTTTATTAACCTCTAAACTGTAGAAGGTAAACAGATAATTTTTATCTCTATTAGCGTCATAATATCATCATCGTCTGCGCGTGGTTAAGTAGTCAGTCTTCCGGCATAAACATCTGGTTTCTTTTCGAGACTAGGAGCAATGCTTGCGTACCTACAGCCTGCTGTTTATATAGCTCAGGCGGTTAGTCGCCGGCTTCCCACCCCGGCGGCCCGGGTTCGAACCCGGCTCACGTCATGTGGGATTTGTGGTGGAGAAAGTTGCACTGGGGCAGGTCTTCTCCGCGTTCTTCTGTTTCCCCTGCCAATTTGCATTCCACCGACTGCTCCACACTCATCGTCTATCATCCGTGGCTGGTACAATAGGCCAGTTAGTGGCCGACGTACCAAGTGGACTCAGTCTCACCCACCGCAAGAAACTAACAAAGGAACTAAAAAGAGGCTCGTCCGGAAAATGAACAGGTAGGAATTCGGGCCTGGTAACTATCGGCCTATAACCCTGCATTTCATTGTTTCGCTGATATCATATCAGGCATGTATATGTAAATATCAACAAAATGACAGTTGTTTACTCCGTGGCTTCTCAGTACACTACCCTCTAAACCACGCTGGTAATTATATGCACCACTGCCTTAATATTATGAAACTCTGTAGCTTTCAGACACAATGTGTTCTTATGTTCCGTGTGTAATTCTCATAACAAACAGCGATAATTTCCCTAAACATCATTAACCGACTATCAATCAATGGCTCTACAACCCTTGTGGACCTTGGCTGCTTTTTCAATTTCTTAATCCTATACGCATTCGGTAGTACTCCTTGGACGGGGGATCAGCGCGTTGCAGGGCTCCTACCTACACACAGACATCCATGCCTTGAGTGGGATTCGAACTCACGATCCCAGCGTTCGAGCGAACGAAGACGGTTCATCATTAACCGAGTAGTCTTTGTAATACAGACGCTGTGTGTTTTCAGTTGAGTAGGAACTGAATTTTTTTAAATTACTTAGACGAGTTATTAGGGGCACGCGGTAGCGTAGTTGGTTGAGGCACTATGCTACAAGTCGAAAGGTCGCGGGTTCAAATCCCGATGAGGTCATTGGATTTTTTCAATTGACCTAATCCTTCCAGCCGCACTATGGCCCTGGGGTCGACTCAGCCTCTAACAGAAATGAGTAAAAGTAAAAGTAAAAAAAGTAAAGCTATCCCTGTAACAGGCCGTGAANTCAGGAATATTCTTGGAATGTTCTTGGGGGTAAAGGGCGGACGGCACGTAAGGCTGACAACCTTACCGCCATCTATGAGCCGATTGTCTAGAAAATGCGGGGGCCTCAACATCTCACAAACCTATGGGCCTCCACGGTCTGTTACAGGGATCCTTTACTTACTTTTACTTACTTACTACCTGTATTATTAAATTTTACATTTAATTGTTACCAAAGTTTTTCTTTTATCTTTTAGGGCAATCTTTTAGTTCATTAATCCGTATTATCACTTAATCTGGATGACCTCTCTCCACACTAATCCGGATTAGCGAAGGTTTGCTATTCAATTAGATTGTGCTTTTTGCAAGTTTTACTTTTCATGGCGTCCATACTTTTTTAACCGTTTCCGGGAAGTACCAAGCACAAGACAGTTTGAGATGCATTGCTGTAGGTAACACACGTTCTAGCGTGTTCCCGTGTTCACGCCTGGTATCAGAAACAATTAGAATATCAGTTGACGCCC
Organism: Cryptotermes secundus; assembly: GCF_002891405.2. Taxonomy (NCBI): domain Eukaryota; kingdom Metazoa; phylum Arthropoda; class Insecta; order Blattodea; family Kalotermitidae; genus Cryptotermes; species Cryptotermes secundus. The sequence goes on from NW_019734319.1 coordinate 346,112, forward strand.
AAAGCAAATCGTCGCTGGCATGTAATTGAACTTGCACGAGCCTCTGGCAGTGTACTGACCCATCAAAGCCTGAAGCTCATCACACAGCATCACCATTGCGCACACCGACATGTTGAGGCAAACAATCGCTGACTGCGTTTGTGGCTCCCCAGGCGGTGGCTGCGAGGAATCGCTGTTCATAGCCATAGTCACATGATAAAGTGACGATTCGTAGCCGATTTTCGAGGACAGGTCTCGGACTGATTGTGTTCCCGATTTGGTAAACAAATGAATGCAATTTGATAAATGATGGAACCGTGATAGCCCAGTCGGCGTAGCACGTGAATTGAAATTAATTGATTAGAGATGGGTCAAACCGCGAAACGCTTGGACATCAGCAACATATGTATGAGACGGCGAAAGTTTCGGTAACAGAAACTTAGTTAAGTTGGGCGTTACTACAACTATATACTTCTGTCCTATACGAGATGCCGCTACTCCCCGATATTTCAAACCAAGCTAGCAATACCGAGAATTTGGGTACTATGCAGCTTTGTTCGCGTAGACACTTGATGGTGTTATTGTGATCGGTAAAGAATTTTTACTTAAATTTAAAACTTGATTGGTACATGAAACTTTGTTGTAAATTTGTAAATGTCGAAATAACCAATGAAAACAGAAGTATACAGTGCCATTTTCAGAACTTTAGGTCCAGAAATGCCACCGCTAGAAGCCTTATGCGGCAGTCCGCAGTTAGTATTTCAACAAAACGAACCTAACTTTCTGGCACACCGGCAATGAAATTCAAAATCGCTCTGGCAGACCACTACAAGCATGGCGTTGCGGCCCAGCAATTCTGCTTGGAAGCAAAGAAATCGCTAAGTAAATTTGAATTTGTTGAGAACTGTAGTGAACTGCTTTACATGAAACAGTGCTTTGGGTAAACCTGTTGGTATGTGTGATTAGTGCAGCGTTCGCGTCCTGCACTGGTAACGTCCTTACTTCTCTGCCGAAAAGCATGTTTTCGAAAATGCGAAACTTCATTTAAAGTTGGTTTTCCATTTATATAACTGGTTAAGTTAGAATATACTGCTACTGCAGTAAAATATATCGTGTGTAAGATTTGAGGTTTTCACGGCGGTGACTATGAAGAAAGCAGTCTTCTGGGATTTGGCACCGTGTATATGTGGTGTTAACCGACGTTTCGGAGGAACGTATCGCCTCCATCTTCAGAGTAGAAGGAAAAATATAAGACTGCTTTTACCAGTTCTCACGGTCTCTTCGCTTGCGGATTTCTTATATTTTTCCTTCTACCCTGAAGATGGAGGCGATACGTTCCTCCGAAACGTCGGTTAACACCACATATACACGGTGCCAAATCCCAGGAAACTGCTTTCTTCATATCGTGTGTAGTTCGATTTTTTTTTCAATATCGAGTGGTGGGAGGACTTCGATTAGAGATCATTGCCAAGCAAAGAAACACAAGACCGCATTGTTTGCTAGATCTCAGTGGGCTTCTATGACAAACTCTTTTCGTAAACTGGAGCCCTCAAAAGCCGAATGCGACTTCGCTGTTTATGAAGGTATATATGCCTATCATGCTGTACTCCACAAGCACAGTTTTCGCAGTACGAACTGCGCAACAGCTGTACAGGAGAATCTGCAGACAAAAATTTGCTTGTGCAAGAACAAAGTACGAATCAGTCGTTACTAAAGTTTGTATTCCTTGGGCTCTTGAAGAACTGAAAAATTATCTGAAGAACTTTGTTTCCACGTCTTGCAACGCTTCTAATCATGAGCACATGAGGCAGTTCCCCATGTTAGTGCGTTATTTTCAGGCGCGCGATTTGGAAAACCCGGTGAAGAACGAACTCCTTACTTGTGTCGATATCTCAGGGGAACCTACAGATATAATATCTATGCAAGTGATGAAAGAAACTGCTAATTAAGATTTAGAGGCAGTGGTAATAGAATTATCAGCCGATAATACCAATACAAACTTCAGAAAGAGCAAACGAAATGTGTTAAATGAAATGAAGTCCCAGCTAAACAGAGTGCTAGAGTGCTGATATCATTCAGAATTGCACTAAGACAGCTTTTGGTTCCATGCCTGTAAGTATAGAAATACTTATTACGAAATCCTTTGAGTATTTTCATATATGCATGGTTCATGGAACGCCTAAAAGAGTTTTGTGACTTTATCGGGCAAGAATATAAGCAAATACTGGGTTGTGCGTGTGCAAGGTGGTTGTCACTACTTCAGTCTTGGAAAGAATAATGAAAATTTACCCTTCGTTGCAGTATTTTTATGTCAGGAACACAGTGTCCGAAAGTGTGGAAACAATCTTTGGAAACAGTGAGAGAGGAATGTGGTAAGCTTTGCTCAGTCCCAAGCTTCACTTTGCCGCGAATCAGTTGAAGTCATTGAGGGCAATGTGAAGTGAACAACAGAATTAGCACAATTGCGGAAACTACCGTTAAAACTACAAACACGACCCGACTAATATTTTATCCCGCAAATGGTGAAGAAATTACGAACTGATCTAGTACAAGATGGTGAAATGACAATGCAAAGATATTTCAGAAGCCAAAAATAATTCTGTGATACTGCTGTATCTATTTTGAGCCATCAATAAGCACAATGAGGATTTATTGAAGTTAAACTGCCTTCGTTTGGATAAGGTGCCTACATGGGAAAGACAATGAAATCGATATGCTGTCCTCAGAGTGCCCCCCCTTTAAGAAATGGTCTGAAGTATGTGTGCATTTGAAAGAAAACATAGTACCTCATGTCAATATGAAGAAGGGTGTAACAACCTTTATTGCCTGGCAGCAATGCATCCACCAAAAGAGTATTTTCCCGCGTGAACTGCATCTGATCTGAAGAGGAAGCTTATAGTGAAAAGCTCGCACCAAATCCTGAAGTGCTGAAGGAGACAAATTCTTCTGATATTATCACGCCTTGCAAGGACCTCCTCTTCAAAATAACCAAGGCAATGTCAAAATAAATATACCTTAGATGTTACATTATCATATTATTACGTTTATAGTGTCAGTGCGTAGACTAGTTCAGAATTTTCATGTACACTATCCCTGTAACCGGCTGTGGAGGCCCATAGATTTGTGAGATGTCGAGTCTCCCGCATTTTCTAGACAATCGGCTCACAGATGGCGGTGAAGTTATCAGCCTTACGCGCCGGCAGCCCTTTACCCCACAGGAAGATTCCTGGTACTCAGTTTTGTTAGAGGCTGAGTCGACCCCATGGCCGTAGTGCGGCTGGAAGGATCAAGTCAATCGAAAAATCCACTGAGATCATAGGGAATCAAATCCGCGACCTTCAGGATTGTGGCACAGTGCCTCAACCAACTATATATATAGCTAAATTTAATAAACCTAATTTTTTAATACTGTCCAATTACACGAATATATATATATAGAAACATGAATATAGAGTGTACTGTGTACCATTTAAATGGCAACCACATTCTCCGGCTCACACCAGTAGCTTTAGAATTGCTGTTGCCAAAAAAATGCCAAGAAAAAATGGTCACTGCGTCATAGGAAACACAAATGCAAATGCTCTTAATGTTATGGGAGTTAGTATATATACTTACCGTTGTGTTCTAAACGATTAATTCAGCGGTCTGGCAGAGTTTGTTTGGCGATATATATTAGTTAAATTCGATTTGAAATGAAGTGATATATAGAATATCGGTGGTGTTGGTGACTGTCGAAAGAACAGACTCGGGCAGTGGCTGTACATAACTGACCCTCGCCACGATGCAATGTCCCGTATATAAATAAACCCTCAGAATTCGCCTCTCCATGGCCTGTCCCAAACATGCATTACCTCAAATTCGGTTGTCATCACATGACCCGACGTACAATTGGCGGTCTCCAGGGCGCTTGCGCAGCAGGCTGCTACCACGGGAAAGCGCGGGAAGTGTTTCGCTGCGCAGGCGCTTGTCTCCCACTATCTGGCCCCATCATTCGAACATGCAAGTGCAAATTACGTCTGTACGAATACGCATTTGACGTATTGAAATTGAATAATAAATGTACGCAAATTACGATAGAAGCCATGAGCTTGTGCAAGGCGTTTATAATTCAGCTTGAAGTTGATCACTTATGGAGTTTCCCGTGAGTTATAATATGTTATTTTTATTTGTTTGTGGACGATTTAAGGACACTGTCGGTATCTCAGGCAGTACGGCTTCGAGCTACTGCATGGAAACACACAATGAACCGGGAAGAACGTAAAAAAGTTGATGGTGGTCTAATTTCAGGTTTACTGTTTAGGACTTCAGGGTCTCACAGCAATGATTATCAGGAGTACTATCATATTGGATATAACGACGTGTAGTCTGTTGAAATTCAACTGACGTTTCGAAGGAACATTTCGTCTACATCTTCAGAGTCAAAGAATAAACCGAGCAAGAAACAACCGTGAAAGTAGATGGCTGCTGGTAGCTCAGGCAATACGGCGTAGACTGCATGGAAACAAATACTGAATCGAAAACTATGTAAAAATTGAGGTAATCATGGCCTAATTTCAGGTGTACTGTTTGGATGGAGCGACTGAGAAAGTCCTTGGTCCGGATTGTCGGTGTTTCGGCTAAGACTCAAACTGGGCACAGCCGGAAGCTGTGCTGCTTGAGACAGAGTCCTCGGTTTATCTATTCAGGTGCACACAACATGTAAAAAGGCGACCGCGGACCGCCAATTTAATATTCACCAGCAACCTTGAGGTTACTTGTGTGCCCAGTTCCCGTGGAATAACCATCGGAAAATGTCTCCATCTTTCTGCTGTTCACAGATCAAATTCAGTTGAATTATGGCATGACTTTCTGTACGCCAACACAAAGGTGAGACCGCCATAATACAGGCTTATTCAGAGGATATATCACCATCTGGCCGTGATTTGGTCGCATTTGCAGTTATAATCTCCACAGTATACCCATTTCTTTCTTTCCTTTATATTTCACTCCGTTTCTTTCTTTCGTACTTTATCTCCTGCCCTCCATTCTCATCTATTCCTATCCTATTCATCTCCTGTCCCCCTTCCTTTCTGCCTCTCCAGACAACTCTGATCAGCGTCACTGGCAACGTCGCCCATCAAACAAGGGACGATCTGTATCTTCTTTTTGCGCAATACCGCGACTTGTTTCCTGAAATCTGCATGACGGCGTTAAGCCTAAGATTGACTATTGTTTAAAATGTTCTTTTAATTCTGAGATAACAGACGGGATTACGTTTCGCCGTAATCCCTTTCTAATTATTTTTTTACGTGGCATTATTTGTTATCTCATCATTATCCAATCCTGGATCATATTGTCCCAATCTGTAGCTTCCACCCGAGTGACGTCAATCATGTCACTCGTTTGTATGCAGCTCAGCTCATTCACACTCTCCGGCCCTCTCTGCAGGAGACAAGCCGCGCCTAGCCGCTCCTTCTCGTAACACAAGATGCTATATGTCCCTTATATCAGATAATATTTATATGGGATAACACTCGCTGTAAGACGACTGTGCAAAAACCGAACAAAACAGCGGGAGAAAATGTTATGAAAGAACGGTTTTCCATCAGCTAATTGGAGAGGATGTTGAAGGAAATAGTCAACGCTTAATTGAGGTATTGTAAATAAAAACCACGAAACAACTTGACGAAGTTTAAGGTCTTGACTGCAGTGAATAATTAGATTATTCCTTGCTGGGATGTGATATGATGTGATGTAGTCTAGTAGATATGTATTGTCTCCTTCAGGATAGAAGTGTTGCCATGTCCTCGAACGTATCTTAACGAAAATCGACCCCTTGACACATGAGAGAAATTTCCTGCACCATTTGAAAGCTCTGTCCCGCCATCTGGCGTACAGTAAACCCTCGCTTATTCGAAGTAATTGTGGGTGAGGTCATCTGGGTTAATCAGACTGCAGCTAGCCAATTCGCTTGTGCCCCATACGCTGCTTATGCATGCGGTGCGCCTGCGTAGTCTTCACCACTGAACGTTTACCCATTGTTTAAGTTCCGCGCGCGGCAGATGACACGCTAGATAACACAGTGTAGCCACTATCCTCCACTTAGGTACATGAAAAATATCAGACCCGATTATACGTTAATTTACACTGATGGCAACGCTACCCAGAAATGACACTGAAGTGCACAATAAACGCACTCCTCGGGTTTCAATTTGAAGTTACTTACTCATTGGAAGTATACTGTGTTCTGGGAAGTGTTGAAACCACAATTTTTTTCAGTGCAGGAGAAATGACATGGTCCCTTCGATAGGTGAGCGAGACAGCATTGCAAAACAACATCGAGATGACTGTAAGATTGCGAAACTGGTTGTCACAGTTATGGACGATATTACCAGTGAGGCTAGGTGCACGCCGTTAGGTGGAGGGAGAAGTGGTGACTGGACAAATGTAGCACCTTTAACCTATACACATTACTAAAGGAACACGGTCCTGAGCGGCCGCTTTGGCACTCGCAGTGTTGTTCAGACTGACCTACACGTGTTACTTACACAGCAGTGGCATTAGCAAGGCGTGTGCTAGTGTGGATTCCTCAGAAGCTGTCCCATCTTCATCCCACGAGAAGTCCCCAACACCGCCGACGACGAACAAGAGGTGACACCAAGAGACATGTTCTTCATACCTAGAGGAATATAAATCGCCACAACAAACGCGCATTTAAAAGAAAGCGCAAGCGAGGCGTGCGACGGTATTACTATTGTCACATGCATAGACGGGGTATGGATTGGTGAACAGATTTACTGACCACTTACGGGTCGTAACTACAAATAACTGTAACACTATCACTGATTTCCACATTTTACAAATCATTACACGCTAAGCCTTCTCTAGCCTGCAGTGTCTTCACTAGTCGTTGCTTAGTAACAGTTCTCAACAGTAGAAATTCTTCGGCTTCTGTGCTCATGTCGTTACTGTCCGGCGAATATCCCACAACTGAACTGTCAACTAAATTATAGCGTCATCTCTTCACAGCCTCCCTTGCAGAACTCAAATTACTGATTCAAAGTCAAGGTCACATTACGACTGACGGTCAGTCAGTCAGTCAATCGGTAAGTCTTGGTGTCGAGCCCCATCTGGGGCTCATGACCACATATGTTACTGTTCGTCAGTTACGGTCTCGTTTTTGTGGGGCGCCCTCTCTGACGAGAGGACGGGTCTGTCTTTTGTATATGCTGCCGGTGCAGTCTTTTTTCGGGGACTCGCGATCATATGTTACTTCCTCAGATTTGGGACTTCCTTTTTCGTTACCTCCTACGACTGGTAGGGTCACGGTGGAGGTATTCGACCCCACCTCCACACGGATTACTGGCTGATTGTGAAGTCAAAGTCACATTCCGGCTGACGGTCAGTCAGTAAGTCTTGGTGTCAAGCCCCATCTCGGGCTCATGATCAGGTATTTATTACTGTTTGGCAATTACGGTCTTGTTTTGTGGGGCGCCCTCTCTGACGAGAGGACGGGTCTGTCTCTTATCAGAGTCATTGTCTGCAGTAATGAGTCATTTGTCATAATGTAAAGGATATTTGCATTTTACATGTCAAACATGTTAATAAATGTAAATAAAATATATACAGGGCCTCTGTCAGTCCAGGCTCAGTACAAGAGATTATGTCCAATTTCTAGTAGCTTCCGCTACAACGGCAGTCTAGTCACGTGAGCGTGAAAACACACTTCCCCACCATGAAATTTCTGCATTAAACTTAAGGACAAATACTGGCCGAATTGTAACTACAGATTATAGCTTATTTAATATATGATGAATTGCAAATAAGGGCATTTTCATACGTAAACGACTAATTTGCTGTATGTGCGTTCTTTTTCAGGCGGCAGCGTAGTTGTTTGAGGGGCTATGCTACAAGCCGGAAGGTCGCCGGTTCAAGTCCCGATGAGGTCATTGGATTTTTTCAGTTGACCTAATCCTTGCACCCGCACTATGGCCCTGGGGTCGACTCAGCCTCTAACAGAAATGAATACCAGAAATTAAATAAATAATTTTCCTGTGGAGTAAAGCGCGACCGGCGCGTAAGGCTGACAACCTTACCGCCATCTTTGAGCCAATTGTCTAGATAATGTGGGACCCTCAACGTCTCACAACCCTATGGGCCTTCACGGCCTCTTACAGGGATAGCTTTACTTTTACTTTACTTATGATGCAGATGCAATTTTTAAAATGTTCCTTGGTTGAAATTAAGTAAAATTGAAGGAATCTTACGGAGTGTTTATTTTAAAATTATAACTTCGGAGTTCAGTAGTAACCAAATTTTCTAATGTCAGGTTTCGATTTTGCAATAGTTTTTTAATTTCTCAAATAAACGTGAACCTCTGACTTAAGACTGCATTACTGAACGCACCCGAGCAGTTGTGTGCTTTCCGATTGAACTTTGTCGTCTCGATTTTGCACTCCGTGCCATCTATGGGATAGTGTCAAAATTCCTTGAAGTGTTCATGATAATCTTTCACTTCCAGAAGTAAACACAATTCATTTCAACGTACATTATACGTGTATTTAATAATTAGTTTTAATATATAAGCGATATATAAATCATTTATAAAATATTAATTTAACTCACAACTTTTCTTACTGTGTTATTTGATTCGAATGATGCAAATATTGACAATGTTTTTGTAATCTGATATATGAATTTGTCATAGGATTTGACTTCCGCTTTATGTTAGTGCTCTCCACGCTTCAATTGTCTTCTTTATAGGTAGAGGTTGAGTAACTTACTCGCATTCCATAATTAGAAAATAATCAGTGACTCGACTTTATCTTCTAAAACAAATTGGCTGATAAAACGGCCTTTGTGCCCGATGTCTAGTGCTGAAGTGGTGGACAATTCCGTTGATCCTCCAGCCAAGAAGCGGAAACTTGCTACAGGAGACAATACTGCAGCGAAATCCGTTTCATTGGCTACTTCAGACATGGCGCAGAATGGTTCATCGAATTCCAACGAGATCGACGAGGGATTATATTCAAGGCAGCTGTATGTGCTGGGTCATGAAGCTATGCGCCGAATGGCAACATCAGATGTTCTTATTTCTGGACTAGGAGGACTGGGCGCAGAAGTGGCGAAAAATGTTATTTTAGGTGGTGTAAAGTCAGTGACACTGCATGACGAAGCCGTATGCAAGGTCGCAGATTTGACATCTCAGTTTTACCTGACAGAATCTGATATTGGGAAGAATAGAGCCGAAGCATGTTTACCACAGCTGTCAGAGCTGAATATGTATGTACCTACTAAAACCTACACCGATCGACTTACAGACGACTTCATAAAACGTTTCAGGGTAGTTGTGTTGACAAATAGTAGTCTACAAGAGCAGTTGAGGATTGCGGAAGTGACACATGAAAATGATATAGCTCTCATTGTTGCAGATACAAGAGGTCTGTTTGCTCAGGTATTTTGTGACTTTGGTAAAGAGTTTACTGTTGTTGATACATCAGGTGAAAGTCCGATTTCAGCAATGATTGCTAGTATTTCGCGGGAAGCAGAAGGAGTAGTCACCTGTCTAGATGATACACGTCATGGATTAGAAGATGGAGACTTTGTAACATTCTCAGAAATTCTTGGTATGACTGAATTAAATGGATGTGAACCGAAGAAGATACATGTTTTGGGGCCATACACCTTCAGCATTGGTGACACCAGTAAATATTCTGAATATATACGTGGGGGAATTGTTACCCAAGTAAAGATGCCAAAAATCACACACTTTAAGCCTCTGAAGGAATCTATCAAAGAACCCGAGTTTATCGTCACAGATTTTGCAAAATTTGATCGCCCTTCACAGGTACATCTTGCATTCATAACCTTACACAAGTTCATTGAGCAAAATGGAGAAGCACCGAAACCTTGGAATGAGGAAGATGCAGATTCATTTGTGTCCCTCGCTAAATCAGTTGCGGCTGCCGGAAACAACGAAGAGCCCAACACAGAGTTACTGAAAACATTTGCCAAAGTTTCTTCTGGTGATATCCCCCCTCTCAATGCTACCATTGGGGGAATTGTTGCACAAGAAGTCATGAAGGCATGCAGTGGTAAGTTCAATCCTATTTACCAATGGCTCTATTTTGATGCTTTGGAATGTCTGCCCTCTGATTTATCTCTGCTCAATAAAGGTAACTGCAAAGCAGCAGGGAGTCGATATGATGGTCAGATAGCTGTTTTTGGAAACACATTCCAGCAGCGTCTGGGTGCGCTGAAATATTTTGTGGTTGGGGCTGGTGCCATTGGCTGTGAACTTTTGAAGAATTTTGCTATGATGGGCATAGGAGCTTCAGAAGGTGGTCAAGTAACAGTGACTGATATGGACCTGATCGAGAAATCAAACCTGAACAGGCAGTTCCTCTTCCGCCCTTCAGATGTACAACGACCTAAGTCTGTGTGTGCAGCGAAAGCAGTACGACGTATGAACCCTGCAATCAATGTTGTGGCCCATGAGAATCGTGTTGGGCAAGAGACGGAACGAGTTTATGATGATGCCTTTTTTGAATCTCTGGATGGTGTAGCCAATGCTCTTGATAATGTGGATGCCCGCATTTACATGGATCGGCGCTGCGTCTATTACCGCAAGCCTCTTCTTGAATCTGGTACTCTGGGCACAAAAGGAAATACACAAGTCGTGGTACCTTTCCTTACTGAATCATATAGCTCTTCACAAGACCCACCAGAAAAAAGTATCCCAATTTGTACTTTGAAGAACTTTCCCAATGCAATTGAGCACACACTGCAGTGGGCAAGAGATAGCTTTGAGGGGCTGTTTCGCCAGGCAGCTGAGAATGCAGCTCAGTACTTGGCAGAACCATCATTTGTAGAACGTACTCTAAAGTTGCCAGGGGTTCAGCCTCTGGAGGTTCTGGAATCTGTGAAGCATGCTTTGGTAGATCATCGTCCATCTTCGTTTGAAGACTGTGTGGCATGGGCACGTTGCTACTGGCAGGAGCAATATAGTGACCAGATTCGACAGCTTCTATTCAATTTTCCTCCGGATCAGCTTACTTCAAGTGGCCAGCCATTCTGGTCCGGACCAAAACGCTGTCCAACACCACTTACATTTTCAGTGGATGATCCTCTGCATATTGATTATATTCTTGCTGCTGCTAATCTAAAGGCTGAAGTTTATGGAATTCCACAAAACCGAGACAGGGATGCAATAGTGAATATGGCAGAGCGTGTTGTAGTTCCTGAATTTGTCCCCAAATCTGGAGTGAAGATTGCAGTCACGGACGCACAGATGCAGGTGTCTAATGGTGCTGGCAGTGTGGATCATGACCAGATCAGTCAGCTTCGAAACGAACTGCCTTCAAGGGATGAGCTGAAAGGCTTGACCATCACTCCGTTGGAGTTCGAGAAAGATGATGATACAAACTTGCATATGGACTTCATCGTTGCTGCTTCAAATCTTCGTGCAGCAAACTACAATATTCCTCCAGCTGATCGCCTTAAGAGCAAACTTATTGCAGGCAAAATCATCCCTGCCATTGCAACAACAACTTCAGTAGTTGCAGGTCTGGTGTGTCTTGAATTGTACAAGCTTGCACAAGGTTTCACTACATTAGAGCCTTTCAAGAATGGGTTTGTTAACTTGGCTCTGCCCTTTTTTGGCTTTTCTGAGCCCATTGCTGCCCCAAAGATGAAGTATTATGAAGAGGAATGGACTCTGTGGGACCGCTTTGAAGTAGAGGGAGAACTTACCCTGCGAGAGTTCCTGGATTACTTTAAGGAGAAATTTAATTTGGAAATCACAATGCTATCACAAGGGGTGTGCATGCTGTATTCATTCTTCATGGCCAAGGCAAAGTGTGAGGAACGTTTCCCCCTTCTCATGTCTGAAGTAGTGAAGAAGGTGTCGAAGAAGAGGTTGGAGCCCCATGTCAGAGCATTGGTGTTTGAGTTGTGCTGTAACGACAGTGATGGCAACGATGTAGAAGTTCCGTATGTTCGTTACACTCTGCCTGATAATTAATTCTGAGAGTGATCACAGTGGATTTACCTTGCTTCCACATAGGACTTGCATTTATGTGTAATAACTTGTGCAGTGGTTTCCTGTTTCTCACTGAAAGAACTTGAACTTGGTTACCCTTCCCCAATGTCTTGCGTGTAGCTCTATGATTGTTGTGGTACATGCAGGAATTGTAGAGTGCTATGTCTGAATCAACCTTTATACCAGAATGAGATCTTTTGAACAGTTTCATGTTTCTAAATCAAAAGAAAATGGAGCCTGACAATAGCACATTAGAATTCTGCTCTCAGTTTAGGTATTTTATAGCTCCTGTATTTCATTCCCATGCAAGTAACATTGTTTGCTTGTGAGGTAAACATGTGAATTTGATTTCTAGGTATTTGATCCAACAAGAAAGGCATTTTACAAGTGGCACTTCATGAAATTCGTAACTTATAACAGAATTTCATGTTAAGTGTTTGGTGTTCAAAATTATTTCACCTTCTGTTAATGAATCATACTGCTTATCTGTTAACAATGATATTGTGAAGTGGTAGAATTTTTTTGTAAGGTGAGGGTAATTTATACTGAGATTCTATGTGTTTTTACATTTGAAATGTAGAATATATTCCAGTATGCTGGAAAAATATGAGCTCCCCTGTTCAGGGTGTGTAGTTTAAAAGTTTAAAATACTATTGAAAATTACTAAATTGTTCTAATTGTAATATGACTCCATGCATAGCACTCCAGAATCAAGATGATAATTCTGTAAATGAGGTGTCATCATGAATTATTTGGAATGATAAATATTCATTTTGTGAGTTAAGTCTTTTGAAGACTGTAATGTCAGATGGTAGGATGAGTCATGAATTGGGAAATTTATGAAAGGAAGTGGTTGTTGTGGCCTTTGCATGAAGAGACTGAGGGAAACCACAATCACAATAGCCAATGACCCAACCAAGATTTGAACTAAAGACCTCCTGAATGCAAGTCCAGAATGTTACTGCTATGCCAACCTGCTTGGTTCTGATAGAATAGTTTGTAAAACTACTTCATAGTTTTCTATATATATAAGTTCCATTCTACAGACTTGCCTTATCTTGTGAATAATTTGGGCACTTCAGTCTCTTTCTGCATACTTACATGGAAATTGGTGTGAAATACATTTTTCTTTATGAGTAAAATTGAATGTTACAAGTTAATATAAGTATGCAATTTCAAGATTAGATGTCAGATTAATTTTATGTAATTTTGCTAGTAGATGTGTGTTGAGCTAACATTTGATCTTGAATTCATTGCTAATAATGATAGGATGAAGAAAACATGTTATGAAAGTCAGTTTCAAATAAATATGTAAGAGTAAATTTGTATTTCATGTTGGCAGAGAAAGTTCAACACAGACATTGCAATAAAGGTTGTTACTACAATAGCTATCATCCAGAATGGCTGCTACACATGTACAAAATGTGCATATCACAATGTTTGGAAAATTGATTGTCAGATGAAAATAGTACTTCATTTAAAGGGAAAGGGCTTGAATACTGTCAGGGTCGTAATTATATTTTATAATCTTCAAGCCCCAATATGTTCCTCGGTCTGTATAAAGTGTATATGACCATTTCTTGTTGATTTTTGGCCTTCGTGATGACATGCATGGACTACATTGCTGTACACAAGGTGTGGAGGTGGGTTCACAGAGAGGGTTAGTCTTCAGCAGATTGCAGTAATAATGAAGAGTTACCTTTAATCAAGCCATGTGGTGGAAATGTTGTTTTCTCACACAGGTTGCTGTTAAAAGCAATTGAAACCACCCATATCAGGATTTCTTCTGGAACTGTTCCCTTTGGATTGTGACATTATTATGGAAAGTGACTTTGGGATTTTAGTGCAAATTTGTTACTTTAAAACAGGGGTGAAAATATTAAGATTTCCAGAGCCAAGCATAAGTCTTTACCAAAACTTAATACAATTTGCAGGACACTAAAAGCAGATCCAATTTCATCTCGATCATGTAATCGTGACACTTGCATAAATCTTGGCAGTATAGGGAGGTTATTTGAGAGTCTGCCACATATCTTTTGGTGGGAGGAACGTACTAATTTCATGTGAGCTTGCACCCCCATGTGTTCTGAATCATGGTGTAGTAGACAGGCTGGTAGGCTATACACATGACTGTCTCCAGTATTAGCAATTTGTCTTTGAACAGCTACTGTGAGTTTTGTGCCTGTTGACCATAATCTCAAGCTGCTCCTGCTAATATTAAACATTCATTTGTGTTACTTTTTGTGTCAGAATTCCATGTGAGAATTACACATTTAGTGTTTATGTACCATACCCATCTGAAAAGCGAGCATAAGATTCCTGTATAAATATCAGGATGTTTTGGTTCCAAAAAATATATATACATTCATACAAACATAAATGAATCTAAGTATGAGCATCATTACTGGGCAAAAAAGAACTGAGTCAAAATGCTGAGTGCTCACAGGAGAGACTGGATGAAATCCGTTCTAGGCTTGGACACTCTCATTGGAAACCCCACAGCCACTTGGAAATGAGACCAGCATTTAAAGTTTAAAGTTGGTAGTTTGTGGCACTGAGTGTGAACATCTTGCTGAGGTTCACATGAAATGTTTATCTAATGAAACATTTTCAGTATATGCTGTGGGGTGTATGAAGTGCAGACATGCCACTGGACCAGCCGAAACATTTGCATCTGATTGTCAGATAACCTTCCTATATATTAATATTGTTGTCTGATATATTAAACTCAAAGACTGCAGTGTTTCATAGTGAGAGCTCAGAATAGTGTACTGAATTGTTAGTTGCTTTGAATGATGCACTACACAATATAATATGCTCTGATTAACCTTTATTTTTGCACCAAAAATATGCCCATATGAATTGTTTACAACATCCATTCATATTGAAGACCAAAGTTACAAAATTCCTGAAAAATACACTTACATGTAGAATTGTTTAGTTCAGTTATGTGTGGTTAAGAGAACCATGAGAATTTATTCCTGGTATAAAGAAAGATTTCCTTTGTTTCTGTTTCTAAAGTCATGATTTTAAGAATTTAGAATTTACAGGTTTAGTTTAGAAAAATTATAAATGCAAAAGTAATCATGGAACCAGAGTGTTCTAGCAAAATTGCAGTTACTGTGAAATATAATGGAGTTGGATTAATGTTGTGGAGAATTTGTGTCAGACATTTTTCTAAGTTAGGGCACACTTTTGCTATAGCCACAGTATGTGTACAAATGTGACATCCTCATGAAGATGCTCTGTGGTGTATGAGTGCACATTGTATAAAACTGCCCACTTGTATGCTAGTGTGTGGCAGTAATTTTCCTGTTAGTGTTTGAGACAGAAGAAAATTTGGATGGTTTGTGAAAATCTGATTAAATAAACTGAAATTGCCTGTGAAACTCTAATTGTAGTACAAGGACCTTGAACGCTTCAGATGAATGTAAGTGTACTGTTCAGAATCTGTTCTAAAGGGTTATGATGGGATAGGGTGTATCGGTAATGTACAGTGTACAACAGAGTCTGTGAGATTCTTTGAATAACTTTCAGCTGTATGAGCTCTTTAAAAAAAATTAAAAAAATAGGTGGAGTTTAAACAGTAGCAGTGTTGGTACTTCCAGCGCTCCTTTTCAAGATAAGGTTGCATGATCAGAAATATGTTGGTTTAGCACTGATTATTGTCTTGTTAAACAGAATCTGGTGTGATGAGAATTCCAAAGGACAGGTGACTCTACATGTGAACATCTGACATGCTGGCCAAAATGGTAAAGTTTACTTTATTTATGTTGCTTTGCCCCTTTTACAAATCTTTAATCACCTGTAAACTATTTTATGTTGTTCACTCACAGTACTAAGTCCATGAAGCTTAAGCTTGAAAAGCCAGTAGTTGCTCAATCACTAAAAAAATTCACAGTATTTTATGGAACATGAAGATTTGTTACTGTGTTCACAAGAGCCTACCACAGGGCCTTTTCCTGAGCCAGATGAGGCCATTCCACACCCAATCATTCTATTCCTTTATTATCCATTTTAATTTAAGGTCTCTTTTGAGGAAGTGAATTTGAACACTTGAGGAAAATCTTAAATGAAGATAATTCAGCACTGGGGTAACTGACTTGGAATTCATTCATTCATTTACTTTATTTTCAATATATCCACACAGGTAACAAACCTAGGATGTGGAAGTGGTCTCATAGATATATCAAGATACATATACAAAATTACAGGAGTCACATAATCAAAATCACATGCATTAATCGATTAACATAAATAGTAATATAAAGTAAAAAATTTAATGAAATGATTTAAAAATAACTTACTATAAAATTTGAATTAATACAATTTTATTTAAATTACCTATATTAACTGACTTAAATACATTACAAATTTACACACTTATGACCAATTATGTTGATAATATTCATTCATGGAATATGTGCATAGATATCGGAGAGTTATAAGTTTGGATATGTTACAAATATATTCAAATTAAATGAGGGAAAAACTTCTATTTAGGAGTATTAAATAGGGGTTCCACTGTATTATTGACTCATTTATGTGTAGGTTTTGCTAATTGTCTCTTTCCTTCAGGTTTTCATCCCAGAACTATGTATTCTGCCCCTTGTGTGTTATCTCTGTTACCCAGCTCATCGTTCTTGATTTGATCATCATACATTATTTGGTAAGTAGTAAAAATTGTGAAGCTGCACATTGTGCATTTTGCCCATTTACCCAACTTCATCTTGGGCCCACATATTCTCAGCACGCTGCTTTCAAGTAGGCTCAGTCTTTGTTTTTAATGTTGGAGACTAAGTTTCACACCCATGCAAAAGGGCAGGTAAAACTATAGTTCAGTATCTCTTAATCTCTACATTTTTTATAGAAGACAGGAAGGAAGGAAATTCTTGACTGAATGGCAGCAAACATTCCCCACATAATCAGCTCTTTATTTCTTTATGAATGCAATTTCAGTTTGTTACTGTCATTCCCAAATATTCAGACTTTGTCTTATGATTTTGCACGACATCCTGGTGATGAGATATTAAGAAAGACAAGTTTTCTTTGGGCTTGCATCCTATAAGAAAACTAGTAGTAGTTGGGACAGAGTGAGAAGAGGACGATGAACATAAGGAAAATACTGGGATGTTAATTTCATTAAGGTCAATTTATTTTAATAAGGAAATATCGCGTTCACACGCGATACGAAAAGCTTCGTCAACCCTTCTTATCACCTTAAGAGAAGAATGAATCGCTGGAGCGCGTTAGATAACAGCTGATGGTAGGAAACCACGCGGCAACGCAATTGTGAGATGACTGGCATGCTCCGTTTCCTGGAAATTGAGTGTTTGAGTCTCCGCGAGTTGCGTTGCCGTTTCCTCAATTTGCGCCGCACCTTTCAATAAGGGTGAGGGCACACCAATGAAACTGGCAACCGCAACGCAACCTCAATATCCGCAAATTGTTATCAGCCTGAGTTTAACATATGTTACTGAATGAAGCGGGGCAGATTATCCATCACATATAATTGATATTTATTTAGTAATCTGTGGTTTGAATAACCCGGCATAGTTATGCAGCAGCCTGTAGTAATCCGTGAGTTTGTGGGAGAGTGGTTGAAAAGCGCGGGTAAATGTATCAGAGGCAAATTACGTAAGTAAAGGAATATAAGTTTTGTTCGCGTAAATATCTATATGTAAACCAAGAGCGTCTTAAAATATTGTTATTGTTACTATATTAATTCGATTTTAATGTTTTTTCAAACATTGAGGTTATATTGAGTTACGTGTTTTTCATACAGGTCGTTCTTCTCTAGTGCCCCTGCGAAATCCAGGGAGCCTAGTGCCAATGAAGCGATTTGTAATGATGATGGGTATGTTTTTTTTTAAATAGTCTCACAGTAATTTTACGAACTGCAGTACGTTTGACATTAAAATCGTTATGATTAAATCATTATGTGATGTAAAGAAATTTTGGCATTTTTGTAGACCGGTAACCAATTGTAGACGCCAGTATTGTGTGTTCTTAAATGACCACAAGGTAGTGATTCCGAAACATTTGGTTATGTCAGATAATTACTTGAGGTCGTGTTTGAAAACGGTGACTACAATTTTATCATTCTGCCCATCCAGACAGCAAGATGGATTAGAGACGGAGAGAAACGACTCACCAATTAAAGTAACTTCAACCAAAAATAAGAGACGTAGAATTTTGAGCGATAGTGATGAAGATGTGGATGCCTCAACCAGGTTTGTGTAGTACTTAAAAATTGCGCATTGTGAATAATTGTAAACGTTCAGAATGTTACTTGGGCTCACCTAAGCTAAACCATCATAGTTAAACCAGTTAAACAGGCAAAAATGTGACCAGGAAAGAGCACTTTCAGGATAAAGGTTGGGTCAGGGAAGACTGCAGAATCAGGTCCTCTCTCTCCTCCTCAATGCTTCATTCATATGCTTCAGAAGCTGCAGTGATACTAATTTCAGTAAGTATGTTCACTTGAAGTGTACCAAGTTTCCACAGTCAAATAACATGAAATTGTTAACGTATGAATTTCTCACAGCATTGAATATGAAGAGTACAATCTTCTGAGTGCTTGTTTGGCACAACTCAATCCTGAAGATGGAGGCAGTATGTTCCTCCAAAATGTCATGTTTTCACCAGACTACACAGTGTTTCATCTCAGATGACTGTACTCTTCATTATAATTGTGGTTATCAAAATGTGAACTTTATAATTTCATCTTGAAGGTAGCACACATTGAAAGTAGCAGTACTGACTCTTTGATAGTCAATATCTTTGGAACAAAATGAGATGTAGTTACAATTCATGTGTGGTAGTGTAGTGTAATGTTTTCTCAACAGATGGTGAAGGCTGCAAAGTGGAAAGTGTACATTCCAAGACTGCTATGAACGAGGATGACCTGGATCGAAGGCTTGAATAATGTGGGTGGTTTGAAGGCATGGTTCGCAAGGAAAATTATCCGGCCTGACGAGGCGCAATTCAAAATGAACAATACTGTTAACCACCACAATTGTGTGTATTGGGCTCCTGTAAATCCACACGTTCATGTAGGCAAGGAAGTGAATCTACCAGGTGGTAATGTGTGGTGTGGTCCGTCATCGCGTGGTTTGATCGATCCTTCTTTGAAGGTACTGTAACTGGTCAGGTGTATCTCGATATGCTTCAGATATCGATTTTCCCTGTCATTCGAGAGCTGTTTGGAGAGATTTCAACAAGATGGTGCTCCACCTCACTACCATCGAGATGTCAGGGCGTACTTGGATGACACTCTACCTGGATGATGGATAGGTCAAAGAGGTGCTATTGAGTACCCACCATGGTCTCCAGACCTAACACTTCTCGACTTCTACCTATGGGGAACCTTGAAGGATGAAGTTTATCAACAGAAGCCAGCTACACTGAATGCGCTACGAGAAACCATTGAAGCGTTGTGTGCAACCATCACACCAGACACACTGACAGCTGTAGTTCGCTCAGCAGTTCGGCGGCATCGACGCTGTTTAGCCTCTGATGGTGGTCACTTTGAACACATACAATGACTCTCTCTCTCTCTCTCTCTCTCTCTCTCTCTCTCCACACAAGAATTGTAACTACATGTCATTTTGTTCCAAAGGTATTGACTATCAAAGAGTGAATACATTTTTTTGGACCCCTCTGTATAGCTACAAGAGCAGACAGGGTGCCATTCTTCACTTATTTTTCCCATCCTTCACAGCTTGTCACCACCAGGGAAGAGAAGTGTGTTGGCAATTGATCCTGCCCCTAAGCAGTATGGAAATAGAAACCATTCTGTTGCCCCTGAAGGAATTATGCCGAGGAAGACAGGTAAGGCAGGTTAACATAACTATTTAGATCAGGCAGAAGGCTGTGTTAATGCAGCTTTGCAGGCCCCTGACCTGCAGATCATGTTTCTCATGCATTGCCTGCATTTTTGCAGTTGTGTCTTGTTAGTGCCTGTAAGATGTAAGGAAAGCTGCCGACTCAGAAATATGAAGGCCACATAAGAGAGCATTAATCACGTGGAATTTAATACTCTAATTTTCTCTTGTCTTTTAAGTTATTGAGTTCCACTTGAAAATTACCTGGACATGTCTGTATTTTTCACATAAATTTGCTATCATAAACTCATACACCTGCAGAGCAATTAAACAGGGTGTTTCACGACTTTTGGGCATAACTGGAGGAGGCGATTTCCTAGGTCTCTGTGATCAAAAAAGTTCATATACACGTGTCTGATTTTGGACGGTTACGGAGTTATGACCATTTTAAACTCAGAATAGAAGGTAACGATTACTGACAATAAACGGAACAAAATAATAAACCAGCATAATACATGATACATTTAAAGTATGAATGTAAAGTTAACTTCGTGAAATTACCTTTAATTTGAATTTATTGGTGCTTAAAGCTGATTTTCGAAAATGTCACCGCCAGCCGCAACACAGGCTTCCACTCGGTTGTGAACCATGCCGGACATACCATCCCACCCCACTCTCAAGTGTCGAGATAACGAGAACGCTCTGTCTGTAGCTGGCTAAAAATAGCAACCTGCCAGCTGACAGATGCCGTTCATATGAGGGCGTGTACAGGAATGAAAAAGTGGTCATAACTCCGTAACTGTCCAAAATCGGACACATGTTTATACAAACTTTTTTGAACACAAAGACCTAGGAAATCACCTCCTGCAGTTATGCCCTAAAGTCGTGAAACACTCTGTATAAGCAGAGCAGATTCTTTCTCCATTAATTTCCAATTTGAAATGTTTTTGGAGTTGTATTTTCTTGCAGTCCTGTGTCACTGATATGTTGATCTCTGGTTGCACACTTCTGCAATATTCAGTGCCACAAGTGGTACTAAGCAGGATGATTCAGAATCCTGTGACCAACTTTCAGAGTTTTTTTTTTAGATAATTTGAAGTAGGAAATGTAAATGGCTGCTTCTAGGTAGCTGCGAGAGATGTTAGAGGCCAACCTAAAAAAACTGGTTCGTGTAGGTACTCCACTGCATCATGAAGCATGCTTGTGAACTAAAGGAAGTCAATTTGAGCAACCTGTGTGATGATCAGACTTTTCTATCAGATGTAATGTAAAGTTCAAACTGAGTAGAGCTAATAACTTTAGAAATTTTGCCTTTCATTTATTGTGATTGAAAATATGAAAAAGGATGTTAAATGTAACTGTTATTTCATATTCTTAAAAAGTGATGAAAGTAAGTTGACAGGGGTGATGAAGTGATAAACAGGAGCCTCCTGGAGTTTTGCCCTAGAACTTCGAATCGTCCTATATGGATGTGCGCATGATTTCTGACATTGTTCACAGTATTATGTGTATTTAGGAGGTCCTTTACATCAATTGGAAAGGAACACTACCATGGAGGAATGTTTAAACTTGAAAAATGATGGGATAAATGCCTGAATGCTAACAGTGACTACTTGGAAAAATAAACATTAGTATGTGGCATTTCTTGATGTTATTACAGATTTTTTTGCAATAAATATGTTGATGTAATTTGTGTTGTACCTTTAAATTTGGACCACTTGTATAATACAATATCCTTACATTCATTCATTTTATTTCGCATTCATAATTGCTACAACAGTAACACTTGAACAAGTCACATATTAGTGATGATACCCATACATTAACAGTGCATCAGTATCTGTACATGCAGGGCGGTATGATATATGTAAGTACTATCAGAAACAAACGCAAAACTAAGTACAATACAATGAAAACAGTATTATATAACACAACTGTATTCTCTTAATACCCACATATTGGCACTGAATGCAGTACCCAAGCTCAATAGAATCCACCATTTCAGTGAACACATCTGTAATGAATTTGTAACAAACTTTTTAGTGAATTATACATATAAAATTATACTTAAAAATCATTGTGTTCACATTGAAAGAAATAACAGTGAAACATTTTTCACAAAATTGGTATGTACCTGATGATGGTTGTATATGGCCAAACCTTGTCATTAGGAGATATATGTGGGACAGTAATAAATGTTACATTTGAGGCTGTAACAGATTTGTACAAAACTAATGAATGTCTTGGTCTCATGTCATAAGTGACTCACATTCACATTATCTATGTGCCATGCTGTACTGGCAGAGAAGCATGTAATCATTGCACCATGATTAAGCATTTTCAGTGTAGTTTCAACTGAGATGAGAGAAGAGATGAACTGAGGACAGTCTGTAGGAGTGTGGTAGTGACAGTGTGCTGCTGTGTTGCAGCTCCCACTTCATTCAGAGGAACGGAACAGCCATTGGCAAGCGTTGCCAAGGTGGTTGAGGCAGCCAGAGCAGGCAGAGCTGATACAGAAGGGGAACAGGTATGCTTCTGCTTACAGTGCTTTTGTACTCCTAAGATCCAGTTGCAAAACAAAAGGTATAACTTATTCTAACAGTGCATCAAGATGCAGAGACATTTCCAATGGCAAAATTCTATAACAGGATTTTTTCTTCTGTCTCAAGCTTCGACATTTATTATTTGGGGGGGAAACCCCTCTGTGATCTATAGTCCACAAGTGAACTATACCGATTGAGTGACCGCTGCTTGTTGGTGAACTTAATGCCAACTTTTGTGAATAGAGGGTGTCACGTGGTCAGCACAATGGATCCCCGTGACCGTTAATCTCTGTTTTTTAGACTGGAGCCGCTATTTCCTTGACATTGCTCCTCAGTTATCCTCACGAGGCTGAGCGGACCCCATTCCAGACCCGCTACCCAGAATATCTGGTAGCACCAGGAAATGAACCCGCACCTCTGGAGCCAGGAACTCTTGACCACTAGACCACAGAGGCAGTGTATGAAAGAAATAGGTTTGAGGTTATAGTAATGATTCGTTCCTGGTTAAATTGTTACAGTGCCAGATATCATGAAAGTCTCTGCTGGTGTGACACACTCCACTCATGACCCGTACAGGACTTGATTTTTGTGATCATCCTTCGGTTTGACAAAATGGGAGGATTTTTTTTTTCTGTGTTCTTAAGGTGAGTGTGCAGCATATGAATGCAGATGTTAAGAAAGAAGTGAAGAATTGTAAAAAAGTTGACTCTGAAGAAAATGTTGCCTCACAAGAAAGAGGGCCCAGTGTTAAAGAAGGGGCAGGTGAAGAGAAGAACCAGGCTACAGAAGGAAGCCACATAGAGAAAGACAAGAACAAGAAAGTACCATCATCAAAAAAAACAGTTCGCAGCTTCTTCGGTAAGCACAATAACTGACTCCTGGCCCTGCTATTTCTCCAGGCAGGCTTATGTAGTGGTAATGTATTCTAGTTTGAATGTTTGCTGCCACTAGTTAGATATATCATGGATTTCCTCAGTCTCTTCAGGATAATTACCTTTAAATAGACCTTACTGATCACCATTCTTAATTAAGATTACATTCTTCAGGTATGTGACACCATGTAGTTTGGTAGATAGGTACCAGCATTTGGAGGAACCTGCTTCTTTAATTTTCAGTGTAGAATAAGTGAGAGTAAGGCCTGTTTGAAGGAGGCCAAGATCATGTCCAGTGTTATAAACATTCAGAATGCCATCCTTATTTGAAAAATGTTTGTGATGAAGTTATACTGGATTTCATTTATTTTAGTACATAACTGCTAAGCTCCTTAATCATTACTAGTTGTGAAAAGTAAACATGACCTGCCTAACCTGTAGTCCTACATTTTTTCCCACAATTTACATTGACTCAGTATTGGACCCCTCTTTCTTCAGTCTACCACTGTCAAGAGTGAGTTGTCTCACATGGGGCTTGTCTTAAATCTGAGGTAGGCATTCATTTGAATGAATATGGTACAGATGTATTCTCATCCTCTTTCGAGATACTACATGATATTCAGATGAAAGGTATAAAAAATAAAAAATTCATATCTCAGAATCTAATTGTCATACACGTATCCAGTTCATATCATCGGAAAGGAAAACTCTGAAAGTTTTTTTTTTTTTTTGCCATGCCCAACTTACATTCATGTGCTGCCACATTTCTGTCACATGTTAGAAATCACCTGGATAGAGAGATGACTGGGAGATGGATTGGCAGAGGTGGACCATTGGCTTGGCCTCCTAGGTCGCCAGATTTAACCCCATTGGTTTTTTCTTGTGGTTTTATATGAAGAACATTGCCTACCAGGTTAAGATCAATGCCCTTCAACACCTGAAAACCTGCATAAATGATGCTGTGGCTACGGTAACACCAAACATGCTTCAAGCAATGTGGAACAAGGTCAAATATCGTCTGAATATATGCCATGCCACCAAAGAAGCCCACATTGAAGTTTATTGAGAAAGTTATATACTCAGAAAAAACTTTGATAGTTACCCTTTGTAATGGTGTAACCCATAAATGTGTATAATAAATGCTTTCTGTGCTATATTTTATTTTGGATACCTTTCTTCCAGGCACCTGTATTGATTTCATTGCTTACTTATACTAATATCTGAGAAAGTTATTTTAAAGAAATATGAGTGTTATGTACCACCAAAAGTTTTGTATAATCTAAAATTCCACCGATTATTAATTTGTTGCTTCAGCTCCCCATAAAAGCACAAATGCAACACAGCAAAGGAGAACATCTCCATCACCTGAGAAAGCCGGTAGTCTGTCTAGAAAACCAGCTGGTGGCAATAAAATGGCACCAAAGGATGCTGGGATGAATTATGACCCCACAAAACAAAGTTATCATCCCGTGGATGATGCATGTTGGAGCAGAGGAGATAAGTAAGTGGAGCTCAGTGGTATGGATTGAAACCTCTTTTGAAAGACAAACAGGACAGTTTTTAAATATAGACGGTATAGACAAGATGTTGGATAATGTCCAAAAACATGATACTTGTAGAAGTAAAAGATAAGGTAAAGTTTTTGATATACTTAACTAAGTAAGCACTACGCCATGAAGGTGTATAGGGGATTGGCTGTATAGACCCACGTTTTCTTGACCTCGGCACTAATTAGAGATGAGTGGTTAGCTTCACGCCCCTGCTGCTTTACCCCCTGGGAAGAGACCCCGGTACCCAATGTGTAGGAGGTTGTGTGAACCCCAGAGCTGGTCTCGACTACATGGAGAAGTGAAAATTCTTGACCCCACCGGGACTCATACTCTGACCCCTTGGTCATCTACCCAGTAGCTAGTCACTGTTCCGACTACGCTTTCCCTGCTCTTGACCTCAACTAGAAGATTTGAGAAATGGCTAACAGATCACAGAAACAATGGAATTTTCGTGTATACAGAAATTATAATGTTTGGAGCAAGGAAGTGGGTGGTTGCACACAGTGTCACTGATTTTGTTGGGAAACCTTATTGGTGCCACAGATATATTAAGAGGCGTAACTCTAGCATGCATGCTGGAACTAGGGTAGCACAAGAGATGCCAACTATGTATGATACCAAAATTTTGGAGTTTCAGGAATTTGTGGTTGCTGCAAGGAATAAATCATATTTTGAAATTGGGCAGATTATCAGCATGGGTGAAGTACCTGTGACTTCAGTGTTCCATCAAGCAGAACTGTGCGCACTGAGGTGCTAAAGTATTGGCAGTTAAAACTTCTGAAAAACACATTACACTGTCATTTTAGCATGTTGTGCTGATTGCCTCCAATTTTAATTTCAAACAAAATTAGATTCCCAAAGGTAAATTCTGTGAGGAATTCTTATCCATGTTCATTTTAAAAGATGGCTGGGTGAAAATGGGACGAATCTGTGGCTAGAGAAAACATGGGCAAAAAGTACAGGTGGTCTACTGAAAAGCCATCCCATTCACTGGGTAACCTGTTAGGGCACATGTAGTGGTGCCAACAAAAAGGGCAGTTAAGGGATTAAACACACAATTAGCTGTGATTTGAGGCCTTACTGGCCCATTGCGGCCATGAGACATCTAGGTTATTAAACTGTTTAAAGCATTCATACATGAAAATTGGACCAAATATATGGAGGGACCAAGTTACAATTTGACATCAAGACAATGAATGAAGTGGCACTCATGGGAGTTGTGAAACATGAGACCATTGTGAAGTTGTTCAAGAAATGTAGCACCAGCAGTGTCCTTGATGGCACTGAGAATGGCATTTTTGAAGAAAGTGAAAATCCAGACATTAGCATTAATGATGAGTATGACAGTCATGAAGATTTTCTGGGGGGTCTGTGACTAGTGAAAACTTTATGCTGCATTGGCTGTTTTCCTTAGTAAATCTTAATAGTATGCTTCCTGTTGTGTGTCATAAACAAGGTACATAAAATGCATACAAAAGTATAATGATAACCCAGTATAAGGGTCATAACATGTAGCATCAATAAAAACAAATGTGTCTATAGATGCAAATAGTGTCTACTTTGTTTTAAATACAGAATATTGTTGTGTAGACTGTGTACTTTTGTATACATTTTATGTACCTTGTTCCTTAGTAAATACTCATGAAACTGGCTTCCCAATGTATGCAGCAGAACTTTTCCCCCAGAATTTGTCTTCTAAAACTTGGACATATCTTATGATTCTGGAAGTACAGTAACTGGTCTATTGCAGAGTGCCATACCTTGCCTTGACAAGAACCCTGGAGGCAATTGAAGGCGTGAGTGCTCGTCTCAAGATAATTGAAATCTTGGCGAACTACTTTCGCTCAGTGATGCTTCTCAGCCCAGATGACTTGCTGCCCAGTGTGTACCTTTGCCTTAACAAGTTGGCTCCGGCCTATGAAGGTATTATCTTTGTCTTTATGCTCTCTTTGTGTCTCCCATTTTCCAATGATGAAACCAACTTGTCTTTAAGATAGTAATCTTCTTGGATGTGACGGCATATTTGTTTTGGAACTAACTTCGAGGTGGAAGATGGTGGTGACAGGTTCCCCCAGGCATTGTCACAATATGTGATATTGCATCCCAGAAGAGAGTATTCTTAAAACTGAGCATGGTGAGAAATTAAGCTGTCAGTGTGGATGTATCAGTATTTGCCTGAATTTAATCCCTTGAGCTAGTCTTTAGTCAGTGCTGAGTGCACCCCATAGTAATGATAATTTCATTTGTACCCTGTTGTTAGTTGCATCTATGTAAATAATTTGAATTGTCAACTGAACAATCTGACCACTAGCCCACAAAGTATACATACATGTCGAAGAAGGTTTGGAGAATGTAAGATTATATTCGTACCACAGAAGTATAAACTTACAGATGTCACAGTCACCATAACTAAATTGAATATAATCATTCTCATCATCAAAAACTTTGCTTTCTGAACAGTTGCAAGGAAAACAGTCAACAGATTTTTCTAAAATTCTCAGAAGATCTGCATCACTAATACTTTATTGATTTGAAATGCCAGCCAGTCTTGTACTAAAATCTTCTCAGGTGATTAAAAACTTCATTGTTAAAAGCTGCTTCAGAGACTGTCTTCATCTCCATCATCAGGATTAATGTCATTTATTGATCCTGAGGGTGAAAATGGAGAACATCTCTGAAATGTTGGTTTTTAGCTCATCAGCTGATGATCCCAGAAGATTTTAACACATTTATTCATTATGAAAATTCCAGATATTATCAGTCATTTAGATACACACTCACCTTAAAATGATATGTTTAGAAAACTAAGGTTAAATACCAACCATTTCGGTACACACTCGCCCTTGAATGACATGTCATAGAAAATTAAGATTAATCCCTTGAGTGCTAGGATTTAAATTCTCATGCATTTTCCGTGGCATAAGTTTTTTAAGCCTTGTACATGTTGTGATGCAGTGAATTGATAACAGGCCAATATTTCAGCTACTCTTTATTTTGTTCCAAGTGTATAAAACAAAAGGCAGATGAAGAGCATCCGTCATTCTCCATACATGTGTTTTATCCCGTTCTGCACTGAGATAACACTTTGTACATTTTATGGAATAATTGCCTGTTATTTGTTTTGTATGTATGTTACTATTTTCTGAAATAATTTGCACTTCCAAAATTTTTGCTGTTGGGGTGAAGCCGCCTTGCAGTGGAGGGTGGGAAGGGTTGTCTCATGCTCCTCCTCAGAATAAGCATCACTCTTGCTATCCAGAATTAGCTCAGTTCCACTGGTCTCTAACCTCTTTCTTGAGGACATTGTAACTGAGTAGTGTCAACAAGCTCTTTGCTAGTATTGTAATACTAATGCATTCACTGTCTGTGCAGCTGTCACACAACAGAGTGTGTCTTTATCATCTTATCACTTACTGTAAGGCAGCAACACACATGAGAAGCTTCACCGCATGATCTGAGGATGGTCAAGCCATAGGAAGTGCATCATCTGTTAGTGACCAGCTGTTGAGCTGCTATGTCTACTTTAAATTTTAGCCGTGGCAAGTGGTTTCTGAAATATGAACACTATAAGTGTGTGAAAGACTTCAGGCCTCAGTAGCAGTGAACATTTGTGTTATGGTGGTCTGGGTAGTGGCATGAGGGTGGAGGAATTATATTGGTCTATTATGTTGGCACCCACCTATCAGACTGTACTTTGTCATAACCATGTAACCACAAAATGAAAGCATGATTTAACAGTTATAGATTTAATATTGTTCTTAAAGTAAAACTTCATATCAATTGATGAAAAATTCATAGCTGCACATTCAGAAAATTGTGTGCAGCCACTTATAGGGGTCTGCTTGAAGTTTTTAGAAGCCAAGAAGCATGCACATCTTCTTTGACCAGTGTATTTTAATAACAATACTACATGCTGAATTGTAATGTGCATATGTTGCAATTATGTTTTCTGCATGAGACATTCTGGAAAAATTTGAGGTTAGAGATGAGAATAAGGGTTTTCTCTGCAAAAGTCTTTTTTTTCAATTTATAATACTAGTCACTTTTTTGGGGTATACTAAAAGTGCACTACTTATCCCTTTTAGTGTCAAATCCTTTTTCATTGAAAAGCATTTAATAAGTCGTATTAAAAAGTTCAGTTTTAGGACAATGTCCCTTTTTTTTACCGTGAGCAGAAAGAGAGAGATATTGTTGACAAGTTGATTCCACATATTTTCACCAACCATTGCAGTTGTGATGGATTGGGTAATTTGCATGATACTGTGCAAAGCAAAAGGAATTATTTGAAAATTCTTGAATTTGAGACTGAGAAATCAGTGTGTAAATCAGAATTGTAGTATGGTTTCTCTCAGTTTGATTTTTATCTTGAAAATTTGACTAATGCATACCAAATGAGAGCTGAAATAACATAATAGCATGGATGACTTCATGCTACAGAAAGATTTCAAAAAGCACTGCTTAATTCCACCATAACTGCTGCAAGTATAGGACTGATATGTTTCAGTGAAATTCAGTGTGTTAAACAGCAGTTCCTTGTTAACCCCTTTAATTTTAACAATTTCTCTTTATCTTTAAGGTATTGAGCTTGGCATAGCAGAGACAACTCTCATGAAGGCTATTGCACAGAGTACAGGAAGAACTATTGCTCAAATCAAGACAGATGTTAATAACACTGGAGATTTGGGTATTGTGGCTGAACAGAGTCGCAGCAATCAGTGTATGATATTCCAGCCTGCAAAACTTACTGTTCAGAGTGTGTTCAGCAAACTGAAGGATATTGCACAGATGTCTGGCCAATCTGTGAGTATAAACAACAAAAAACATACTGTTCAGGGCGTGTTCAGCAAATTAAAGTACATTGTGCAGATGTCTGGTCAATATGTGAGTATAACAACACAAAACTTACCATTCAGAGGGTGTTAACAGCAAGCTGAAGGACATTGTGCAGATGTCAGGTCAATCTGTGGGCTGAGTGAACTCAGTGGGTGCCCTGCTAGGCTGTGAGCATGCCTAAAAGAGGCATGTGGATAAGCCATAAACTGAATAAAACTGTGCACTGATAGCTCAGCATGTGTTGTGTTTATAGCTTTTGGCCTTCTAAATGAGCGGGATTTTTATATTTGACAGGTGGTTTACATCTACACATTATATTTTCTTGTGGTCTGCAGATGGTTCCAATTTATGATTTTAGGCAATGAGCAAGAAAGTGGACAAGATTCAAGCAATGTTTGTGGCATGTCGACATTCAGAGGCCCGTTTCCTCATCCGCTCCCTTGCTGGCAAGCTGCGTATCGGTCTTGCTGAACAGTCTGTGCTGCAGGTAAGAGTTGCCTCTTACGTGTCTGAATGTGTGTTTAGATGAACTTCCGTGCTTTCTGTATGCCTTCATGGTATTGCACTTAGGCATGGGGACTATGTTTCCTTTAAGATGAATATTATAAACTTTGTCCACATATGCCAGTATAACCAGACATAGACAGAGTGTGTCAAGATGTTCATGTTTCATGAACAGTTCGAGACAGCTCTGTCAAAAGTTGCTGTTCTGTCACAAATCACCATGGTTTTGCTAATAGCGTGGTGTGACATAAGCCACAAGTTGTGTGAACATTTTTAACTGACAACACATATTTACTGTGAATGTTGGTGATCCAGCCATAGGGACACACACTTCATCCATGAATGAAACTTTTGCTGTTGTGAGAAGTGAGAAGCTGGTAGCTGAGGCCAGTGACAGTTCAGGAACCCAGAGGAAGGGGAACGTCTTCTGTTGGAAGCCGCTACCAAGCAGTGGCTAGTGAGGACTGAGAAACCTTTATGTGTGATGTAGTTACAGTGATGTTTGAAATGAATAACTCAGTGAGACTGTCGTTATTTGTATTTACAAGTGTAAGTTTGAGGCACTATGCTACAAGCTGGAAGGTTGCGGGTTCAAGTCCCGACGAGGTCATTGGATTTTTTTTAAATTGACCTAATCCTTCCAGCCGCACTATGGCCCGGGATCGACTCAGCCTCTAACAGAAATGAGTACCAGGAATATTCTTGGAATATTCTTGGGGGTAAAGGGTGGCCGGTGTGTAGGGCTGACAAGCTTGCTGCCATCTATGAGCCGATTGTCTAGAAAATGTGGGAACCTCAACATCTCACAACCCTATGGACCTCCATGGCCTGTTACAATGATACTTTTACTTAAGTGTTCAGTAAATTCAGTTAGCAATTCAAACCTGGTCTACCATCACTCAGTCATATGGCAGTACGTTGCATACAGAACTTGGATGGCCAACATGTTGTATTCCATGAAATGTTCCATTTCTCAGATTCAGTGGTCAACAGAAAGGAAGGTAAAATGATTTGGCACTCTCTATCACGATGTTTTTCTCTGTATCTTCTAGCAGCATCTGTGATGCTCTCTTCTTACGCAGGATGCGTGTCTGTTAACTCAGTAAGTGACCGGCCTCTTCTCGTGTTTGACTGATGTGTAATGCACTTTCCCAAGCATAGACTGCTTAAGACTGACTCAAAATGTTGTACATCTTAGAGAGTAATTGTCTAATTGTGCAGTACAACATATTCAAAATAAGAGGGTGAGATAATGTTAACATCAACACAAAGTCGTTTACATTCCCTACAGAACGGACAATACTTTGTAAGATGAGGCACCGACTAAATAATTAACATTAATATTACTACATCTACATCACGAGCCTCCAAAACAGTTTATTGTATATACACAAAATATAGAATGCTCCAATTTGTCCATGGGAACACAACAAAATCACTAAAACCAACTGACTCGATGATGTAAAGCATCACTTGAAGATTTTTATTCTTGTTTTATACTATAACTTTTGATTTATATAATCTAATTTATTGTATTTTTACGCCAAGTATTTTAATATAATTAATATTGTATCCAGTTTTATTAGTACTGCAGTTCTGTGGTGTATATATGTTAGCCATGTATTTGCCTGATGATGGCTTTTAATAGCCGAAACATGTAGCAGAACCAGGCTAGGCACTGACCTTAATATAGTTGTGTTGTGACGGTTTCAATAAAGAAATTGTATGAACACAAAGGTCAGTGTCAGAAGAAGTACTTGTGCCCTAGATGTGAAGGCAGTACATTCTTCTGCAGCCATGCTGCCACCTACCAGGCTGCATGATTTCAACCCATAAGACCACAATATGAATCTTGGCCCTCCTCAAGACCTCAGATCTGATTTCTCTGTTTGTTTTAGGCTCTTGCTGTTGCATGCGCTACCACACCCCCAGAGCAGCCGTACCCCCCTGCAGTTATCAATGCAGCTAAGGGTATGTCACAGGATGCATTTAAGGCTAAAGTGGATGAAGAAGCACTTATATTGAAGGCTACTTATAGGTAAGACCCATATAATGGCCCTTACTTGAACTTGGAGGATGTTATATACAGGTTTTGATGGGATATTATGTTGCATCTGCTATGAAAATTCAGACACCAGAGTTTACTTTTGGGCTCTGTTGCTCAATTAGGGCTACATTTTAAGGCTTTAAATACCAATGGTAACTATATGTACCATTTGTTTTACCATTAATAAATTCTTCCCACACAGTGTATTATTTAGCCTACAGTCCTACAGAAGACTGTTTCAGACAGATTGTTACAGAAATCTTTGAAATTTTTCATCTCCTTGACTACAGTGGTGAAGTGGCCATCAGTATGTAACACAGGAAGGCAATGCACCTGATATGTCTTCATGCTAAGACTGTTCTCTCATACTCTGAAAGCATGAACGTGAACTTCTGTAAACACTGGGAATGAGTTCAAGCTCATTGTGCTTCTGTCTCCAATCTGCACAACTTCTCTCTCTTGACAGCTAACAAATATTGGCACTTTTCCTGGGATTGATTCTTAGTCTGAAGGCTGGCTATCATGACTGAAGTTCTTCATGTGTTTACCAGTTCATAATTCACATTCACTCTCCATCTAACCTTACATAACCAGTGTAGTTGTGAAAGCACAGTTAAATAATGTAAAAACAGTTTTGCAGTAGTGTCATATAGCCATATGAACATGTTTCTCTGTTTCTTTCCACGATTTAGTTTCAGAGATATAAAAGTGTGAAATAATGAAGTTTGAGGTTGTGATTTCAGTTCAAACCTGGCCAAGGTCAGTGGAATTTAAAGGGTGATAAAAATCTGTAGCACAACTTGCTTCAGAAGGGAAGTAAAGCTGAGAGTCCCATGTCATACATTTACTGCATATAGAAAGAACCTTTCACCCATGATAACAGACGAGTGAATGGAAAGTTGGACGCTACATTTGGTTGCCCACAAAGCTTCCCATTCTGCTCCTAGATGTCACTGCAGTCACATGACTGCAGAAACCTCTGGTGGACAGGAGTGGAAATGACTCAAAAAGATCTCCCAACCTGACTGAAGTATGCTGGGCAACTGAATGATGTAACAGACCCAGATAGTATCTGAATAGAAATTGAGTTACAAATATACCAGCCAGTTGAGGTCAAAAGAACAGATGACTTAATTGTCATATTGCAGCATTATAAACCAACCAACCAATGCTGAATATTAAGATTATGGTCTTCTGGGATGTGACACCTTGCAGTCTGATAAGTATCGTTATTTCACAGGAATGGACTGTCTTTAGGAAAAGAGAAGTGGAAATGGAGGCAGTAGGCTCCTCCAAAACATGACACCTGTCTACTAGACAACACGATGTCACATCCCAGAAGACAATTCCAATATAATTATGTTTATTTCTATTTCTTACAGTGAGTGTCCAAATTATAACAGGATAATTCCAGTGCTCTTTGAGAAAGGAATCAGGGCTCTCCCCAACCACTGCCACCTCACTCCAGGAATCCCCCTGAAACCAATGTTGGCACATCCTACTAAAGGTGTGCAGGAGGTGTTACATCGATTTGAGGATCTCAAGTTCACTTGTGAATGGAAGTACGATGGTGAACGTGCTCAGGTATTTATGTTTTTAAAGGAGGAGGGTCTCTCCTTTGATTTAGGTATAAACAAACATGAGACCTACATTAGTATTTTAAATCTCCCACCAGTGTCAACTAGTTATGCTCCCATTGTCACCATAATTTGCATTTGAAGAATTCTTAGGCATCATGGACCGAAATGTTTTCATAATAGAAATGTTTTGATGTGAAAATGAGCTGGATGTATCAGTAGTGCCACATTTCAGATACACCTCGCAGAAGATGGAGCCGTAACTATTTACAGTCGCAATCAAGAAAACAACACCAGCAAGTATCCAGACATTATTGGGCACTTTCATAAGGCACTGGGCAAAGATGTCACCTCATGCATCTTGGACTGTGAAGCTGTGGCATGGGACAAGGAGAAACAGCATATCTTGCCATTCCAAGTCCTTAGCACCCGCAAAAGAAAGGTGACATTGTTGTTTTGATGTTATAGTACAGTGTAGTTTCTGAAAAGTTATACCTCCAAACTGGAGTACACATACTTTTCAGATGCAGTCTTTGTGATTTTATGTATTTCAGTGTCTGTGACGTTCTGTTATTTCAAACAACAGTCAGTCGTGAAGTTGTTCATACTTCACAAAGACAGCATTTATAATTTCTTACATTTCCTGATGTATTTATCATACAGAATTTTTTCAGACAAAAAGGTGTAGATCTTAATGTATGTTTATCTGATTTGCCAAATGTTTGTACAGTGAGCTGTTTTTCTTTAAGCTTGTTCTATGCTCCATTTTTAAACTAAGCATTCCATTGTATTGGTATGAATCAAAATTATAAAACTCACTTGAGAATTTTTAATGTGGATATGCAGAGCCAAAACTTAATTGAAGTTGGTTCATTAGTTTCTGAGGTGATTGATGTGGACAGACATTTCATGCTCATTTTAAGCGCTTTTCAAAGTATGCATAAAAAATAAAAAAACATTAGACATATCAGGCAAGGTAAAATTAGGCTGTGAAGTCGGACGGGGAGTGAGGAAGTTGCAATGTGGAGGGAAGTCTTATCGTCCAGCCTTTGTTGTGACCAGGTAGTTTGGCATAGCGACATTAAATAACCAAGAAAGTCTGCACAGTAAGTCGGAGGAGTTTATCGCTATGTTTTTGTCTCATTTTCTAAAAAAAAGACAGGTCTTGTGTTGTTTCAGTGCTCCACTTACTTTTGTTTAAGTGATTTCACTTTAATGTTCTTTCCCCTACAATTTTCAGGATGCAAATGAAGCGGAGATAAAAGTTCAGGTTTGTGTCTTCATGTTTGACCTCTTATATTTAAACGGGAAGGCATTTGTACGAGAGCCTTTGTTCAAAAGACGCAACCTGCTTCGTGAAACGTTCCATGAAGTGGAAGGAGAGTTTAGGTTTGCCACGAGTATTGATACCTCAACTATGGAAGAAGTCCAAGACTTCTTGGAAGAATCTGTTAAAGGTAATTTTTTTTGCACATTCTCAATGAAAAGTTGGAAAAATGTGCCTGTTGGCTTTGCCATGTCTGCATCCTCCCTAGCCTGTGTAAAACTCCTACTCTGATTAGCTAGTACAGTCGGTAAGTGCAATTGTGGACATTAACTTCAACAAAAGACTCCAAAATTAAATCAGTTACAGACTGTTAATAGGACACAAGTGGTTGTTCCCAATGCCGAGTGCCATTCCCTCTGCTACATTTTGCTTAATCATGAACACTTATGTGTACAAAGAATACGTCTGTCAGTTTCCCGTGCCAATTCTCATTCCATCAACTGCTCCACATTCATTAAACATCCTCTCGTTGACACTGTATAGTCTCAGTTTTATAGTGACATACTTCCTCATCCTTTTACATTCCTTTGTCATATCCCTTTATCTTGTTCTTTCTCCCATATTCCTTTTCTGTCACTCATACCTTTCTGTCCTATTATCATTCCTTCTCTTGTTCCTTTCTAAAACAGTACTTAGGGTTGGCTGTTTGACTACAGAGTAACATGACATGTAAGACAACAGTGTTTTCCTTGAGGCATGTGTCCCCTGCAAACACAAGTGTACATGGAACTGACCATTATTTCTTCCATACTTTATGGCTATCAGTAGAAGTACACCTTGCCTGTGCACTTTCACTGGATTCAGTTTTGATTGCCTTGACATGTGCGTTTCAGATCCTGAAAGGCTCATCATCACTGTTTGTCGTTATGCATTACCTCACATAAGCTTATTAGCTTCAACTGAGTTCAGTCTTATGCAATTTGGCATGTACCCAGTATCAAAGTTTTTCTGATGAAGAATGATAATGGAACTGTTGTAACTGTCCATCCTACCTTCTGCCTGTGGCTCCATCTGAATAGTAGTGCAGGGAGTGGAAGTTGATAGCGATTGGCCCCTCTGCTCCGATGACTACTTTGATGCTGCCCTACCTGGTGTTGCCGCCGCTGAAGTTGCTGGGTTGTAGCTTGTTTCGGCTTGACCCGGCTCCACCGCTTCTTCCTTTAGTTGAGATTATTAGTGTTTGGGTTTCAGGATTTGGATAATATGGGCGCCAGCAAACAGCTAGAGACTGTTTATGATTCATAGTAAGTGGGGAAGGAGTGAGCATGTGAAAGCTGACAGTGGGTTTGTCTAGCTAGTGGAGATGAGTCTCTCTTCAGGTCGAATACGGGTCAGGCTTGGACAAGTGAGGGTGAAACACCTCTGATCAACACGATTCACTGTACCACCACAACACTTTATTCTTCTTCTTCTTAAAGACACTTGGCTGCATAAATTCTCACAATTTGATATAGTTTCGGCTAACAAGCAGCAGATGTTGCACTTTCACTAAAATGCACTCGATCAGCTCGCCAAATTCCTTGGTGCTGCGCTCATGTTGATTAAGCTAAATCTCAATATGAGTCATTATGAGAGAAAATTTTGTACTTCTTAGAATTACCTTTTAGTGTGAGTGATGCGGGGTTTGCCTCTGCCAAGTTCAAAAAAGTTGATAGACAACTAAAAATCTTAGACTGAACTCTCTGCTGAGCCAGAGGTCTTAACTGAGTTGTATCTGCCTATTCTCCTCTCCTAATTTCCCTGATAGGTCGATTCAAATAAGGGGAGTTGGCTTAATTTTGGTTCCGGCTAATGACAGACTGTTTTTAAGAGAATTT
This sequence comes from Cryptotermes secundus, assembly GCF_002891405.2. Classification (NCBI taxonomy): domain Eukaryota; kingdom Metazoa; phylum Arthropoda; class Insecta; order Blattodea; family Kalotermitidae; genus Cryptotermes; species Cryptotermes secundus. The sequence goes on from NW_019734319.1 coordinate 383,006, forward strand.
CGCGCTAAAAGACAAAACGGCGAAATTGACAGCGATGCAACTTATGAGGGGTCGCTAATGATCTCCTGACACTCCCACTTCTGACTTATGGCTGGTAGAAACTGTCACTTATCATATTCTCAAATTGTCTTGCCACTGTAAGGCTAATTCTACATTTCTAAAGAAACTCAGTGGGGTTTCTTGAAGTATCACTTTCTGCCCTTTTGGAAAATAACACCAGATGCTCGGCCACAAGGACTAGCAGATGTCCTTGTCCGCGCAAGTTTGGTCTATCTGCTCATTGCCTGTTCCTTGTTCTTACAGTGTGTCTTAAACCTTTGTTTCTTCATAAATCCTTCCCCCTCTTCTTTTGTTTCAGTAGCTAATAGAGTTAAAAAATTCCAGGATATGAATAAATCTTCACAGATTTATTCATATCCTGGAATTTTTTAACTCTATTAGCTGCTGAAACAAAAGAAAAGGGGGAAGGATTTCGATGATGCGGTTACACTGTGCATTGTTCCACTTTGTTATGCAGTACTCAACACCGAGAGAGACTTTGGATTGGAGGTTCTCACACCAATGACTATGAAGACTACAGTCTTCTGGGTTGTAATGCTACATATTTCAGAGAAAGCTTTGAGCTGCATGGTGTTACAACTCAGGGGACTGTTTCACTTGCTGAGAAACATCACTGATGGTATTGTAATGGTTCAGCTTTTGTGTGTGCATGTGTATGGGGGTGTGTGTATGCATTCATAAGTAGAACTGAATGCAGGGAAAGTGTAAAGCCAAGATTGTCCATTAATCAACATGTTTCTGAACTTTTGCCACACTTTTGTCAATTGGCAGGGAACTGTGAGGGTCTAATGGTGAAGACACTGGAAGAAGATGCGACGTATGAAATTGCCAAAAGGTCACGAAACTGGCTGAAGCTGAAGAAGGATTACCTTGAAGGTGTTGGAGATACACTGGACGTGGTGGTCCTGGGAGGCTACTTGGGGCATGGGAAGCGGGCAGGAACATACGGAGGTTTCCTGTTAGCCTGTTATGATCGAGAGAGTGAAGAGTACCAAAGTTTGTGCAGGGTGAGTGGGGAACAGCAGTAGCCAAAATGAGAACCATGGAGTGGTATAGGTCTTTTTATTTTGTGAAAAGACGTGTAATTTGCATGTCATTGTCATTGCCACTGTCAGTGCCCAAGTCCTTGGTTTTTCTTCTCTTCTGTCCCACTAGGTGTGAGTAGATCAGCGATTTTGATCTTTAATATGTGATGCGTGTCCATGATTTAGAAAGATCTTGTCTCTAGCTAGTTCATTCTGACAGACCCAGCCAAATAGATGCCCCCCCTCCTTTTCCATCGGAAAACAGGAACAGATCCAGTTTCTGCAGCTGCTTGGAATATAAAATGATAGACAAAGTTACGAATCCAGTAAACCCTAGGGGGCTATGTCCCTACCAGGAATCAGCCTGACTGACTCAGCTACCGTGGCTCGTGGTTCACTAGTAGCATAGCCTTAAATGTTGCTTACAGATTGGCACAGGATTCAGTGATGAAGATCTCCAGAAACACACAGAGTTCTTCAAGCAACATGTGATAGCACAGCCACGGCCATACTATCGGTATGACAGCCAGCATGAACCAGACCATTGGTTTGATGTGGTCCAGGTCTGGGAAATAAAGTGTGCTGACTTGTCTCTGTCTCCTGTCCATCGAGCTGCCGTTGGAATTGTAAGCATCATCCTTATGCATGAATGGCTGGCTTGCATTTATTTAATTATAAATGAATAACTAGTTACTGTAGTTTTCAATGTTTTTTTTTTTTTTTTTTTTTTTTTTTTTTTTTTTTTTTTTTTTTTTGCAAGNGTGGTCATCATATGAAGTTTGTGATATTATAGGTGACTGTGGTTTTTGTGTCTTGTAGAGTTGCTGTATATAATTTTATATATATTGGTGTATATACAGTATATGAAAGTTTTCTGTATGTGGGTTACCCATCCTTGGTATGGGCTGCTGGCTTGGATTTTGTGTTGAACCTTGTCTGTGGTTGAGTGTTGGAAGCTAACTGTATTAAGCAGATCTGAGTTTAACAGGGTTTTTATATCTCTTCTACAGTGATGTCATTTGTGATGCATATGATCACAAATATTTCCTCTCAGTGCTACTAATGTATATTTGCCCGGCAGTAACCAAGGGTATTTTTTCTTTGCTGTATTTCAAATAGAGACATGTCTTTTTGTTAGCACTGCATACAAAATTGTGTTTCAACAATTTCTGTGTAATGTTCCATTAGATTTGTCAGAATTCTTGTTACAGTTAGCACCAGACTCACATGTCTTTGTTCTTGAGTTTTTAGGTATGAAAGAGATATTCATCTCTTATTCTACTAAATGTGGTATTTGGATCATCCACACTGCTACTCCTCATGATTGCCGAGGGTAATCAGTAACATACTGTGGTGTCCAATTTTATAAATCCCAGCAGTCTGAGTATGTAAGAAAAACTGGATTCATGAGGAGGAACGATGCTTGGACTTCTTGATTTGTGTCTTCTATGAAATTCTCATTCATCCATAACATGATAATTCAATGCAATTGTTACATTCTGTATGAGACCAAAAGCATTAGATCAGTTATCCAGAACAGGAAATTTGCTGTCTGTATTGGAATGATCTCTGCAATCTTGACTTTCCTCTGTTTTAGGTGGATCCTGTGAAAGGAATCTCATTAAGATTTCCTCGATTTCTCAGGATTCGTGATGATAAAGCAGTTGAAGATGCTACCACAGCATCACAGGTGATTGTGTTTGATGTTTTGTTTTGTAATAAATATTGTATTATGTCCCTCATGCACATCCACCCTTTTCTTGTATTCACTGCTACAATGTGTGAGATGTAACAATGTTCTTAGTTTCATAGGCTCTCTTACCATCTGTATTTTAAATAGAATTTGTGCCACAGTTACATAGCATCCTTGTAGCTTCAAAATACAGTGTCTCTCTCTCAGGGGGCTGAATTGCCTGACTCTCGTACCATCAGCCTGTTAGCCAGAACCTTAACCATCATTTGCCAAGAAAACAGTCTAAGAACTTGCTGCTGATATGCTGCACATTATAAAAATGGCTGTGTATTTCTTAACCTAAATAAAATGTTAGAAGTAGTCACCATCAGGGTAGATGTAAGTCTAAAGACTTTGCAGCAACATAATGTCTTCAGACACCTCATTTGAAATGTCTACTGTAGCACCATCTTGCACAAAATAACTAAAAGATACTCTCTTCTTCTGTACTGATCCCATAAGAGGGCCATGAAATATCACTGGCATACTGCTCTGAATTAGTAGTCTGTTCTAAAAGTATGGGTCCTACTGTTCATGTAGCAGTAATGGTACATCATGCATGAATCTTCTGAATGTGAGGCGCACTTCAGAAGTCTGTCTCAGATTAATACTGGTACAGTACCTATTGTTCTGGGGATTGATATAACCACAGAGATGGAGCCAAGCTTCAGTTGAGAAAACCTTCATGTACTGCCCTTAGAAAGCAGTTACAAAAATGCATCCACATGGGTATCATACAGAAAAACCCAGTCAAGTGTATTTTTCACTATTTCAGCTGCATACTATAGATGATAACTCAAAACAGATTTCTGAATGTTTCATAAGAATAGAACTATGAAGAAAGCTGACACATACTGCAGTAAGTCACTTTCAGATGCAGTCATAACGATACAAGAAATAACTTTGTACTAATACAGCTGGCAAGGTCTCAGCCTGTCAGTTTATTGCTTAAAGCATGTTCAGCTCTCACTTGGATGTTCTTGTCACAGTTGGTGAAGCTGACTTTGGCCCATCAAGAAGTGATCTGTATGTTCAGTAACTGCTTTCATTACCCTTTCATGAGTATGTCAGCCACTTTTCAGACCAGCTCACTAACTCGCTAATGCTGTAACATTCAGCTCTATTTACATCTTACAAGCTCTTTCTATGGGACACAACTGAGTAGGTGTATTCCCCCCACCCCTCACCTGAGGACAGAAACAGATCCAGTTTTTGAAATGTCATGTTTTCTAATTTCTAGAATACCAGATGATGAGAAAAGTCCAGAAAACTAACAGTTCTTTATATTTCAATACATCTTTAGAAGGTATCATTTTGGGGCATGAAAGAGATGAAAAGGCATAATTTTCTGTTAGGGATACTTCAAATGGGCCTCAGAAAAGAATTAGTGATATTCATGAAAATGGCTGTAAAGATTTTGAATACATTTCAGTAATTTATGGAAGCCATTGCCCCAAATGAAGCTGCAGGAAAATAATGGTATGCACACTAGGGGCCCAAATACGAAGTATCAGTTTTCTGAAAAGAATGGCATGAATGGTTTGTGGATTTTACTCTAATACCATATTTAAGGGTGTAAATATATTTTATGAACTGTTTATTTCAGTGTAATAGAAGGCTGAGATTCCTCAGGCATGCATGAAACAATTAATAGTTGTTACGAATATATACATTTCTGTCGTATAAATCAGTGGCCAACAGTGGTCTACTGAACAACAATTTATTTTGTTTCCAGGATAACAGTCACAGTAAATTCTATATGAGAAAATGTGTGCGCTGTCTTTGGACTGATTATTCCATGTTGTTTGCACACATGGCACATCTTCTCAGCTGGTGGTATTTTCTTAAAGAAATGCAGCACATTGACACATGACACTGTCGTGTGACACACTGCATTCAACAGAACTCTTGTACTGAGCAAAGAGCCCTTCTGCCAGCTGCTCATTATAACCTGATACTCTGTCATGGTTCCACAGAAGTTGAGCCTCTAGGTCAAAAATGTTGGTTTCTCCTCCCATGTAGGCTATCACAGTGAACAGAGTAGGTACAGATGAAATCAGAGAGAATGCTCTCTATATTTGTCTGGAGGGAGTTCTAGTACTGATTCATCCTCAGTGAATGCTTGCTGCTTTGAATTGTTTTCTTTTATTGTCCAGTAACAATGAAACAGTTTCTGGCTTGAAGACTATACTGACAGTGACAAATACAGGGGGTATCTTTGGCATCTGGTGTGAACTGGACAACATTTACTTGTGGGTCATTAGGCAGTACGTTGATTACACTGGCAGTCTGAATCTCCATAGCCTAGCTAGATTAGAGGAGCATCTGACACTTCCGCCTGATTGGCCCCAAAGGTTTGCAGTTAATTTCAAGGTGATTGTACCATACTTCACAATCAGCAAGTAATGCTTCTGTTGCAGCTTCTTTACACAATGTAGCTGGCCTCTTAACTGATAAGTGAGTGCAAACATGAGGGTAGTGAAGTGTGGGACTGGACCAAGTGTAAGCCAAATGGCAAGAATCTGTAAATGGAAACAAAGCACACTGTCCAGCTGTCTTGAAGTGTCTGTTACTTTTAGGATTATCTCCATTAATTAATTTGACTTGTATTTTGCAGCTATTGCAATTTAACCTCCATCATTTTATCTAATAATAATATTGAGCATTCATCATCAAACCACAGTTTATGTTGCCTTGGTTCGTAATTACGTAGACTCTTATCTGCAAGTTTTGCTGTTCTATGTAATACTTTCCCAAGCCCCTTTTCTTGTCTGTATTATTGTTCAAGTTTTCGAGAGCTGCAGGAAAACATGTTTGAAATTTTGATGTCAATTAATATCATTTCATATGCATTTGAAACACATTCAGAATGGTATGGTAAGTTGGGGTTTTGCATTCCTCTCCTTATGCCTGACATGAAATGACACGACTTTCTTGTAAAGTACTTCAGACACAAACTTCTGACAGCAGTAAAATGTCCCTGTACAAAAGAAAGCTACTAGAATCATAGGAAGTGCCCACAGAAGAGTCATGTAGTTCCCTGTAGTACCCCTAGTCAGTGAGTATTTATCTCAGATGACTTTTATAATTGACAATTTAGAAGTGTTTCAGACAAACTGAGATGTTACGCAGTCAACATGAGACAAAATCTTGATCTTCACACAAGCTGCCAACCTTACAGTCTTATCAGAAACAAGTCTGGAACTATATAAAAGCTTGTCCTCAAAATTAAGTGCCTCTCCTTTCATTTTAAAGTAAGGTCACTGTGTGAGATTTGCACTTCTGATGATAGTACTGAAATTGCAGTCTTCTGAAATGTGACACTAGTTTCATATAGAGGTACCAACGTTTTGGAGGAAAACAATGCTACCATTTCTTCCGCCCTGAAGATGGTAACAGTTCATTGCTTGAAGTGTTGGTACATTTCTACCACACCACAAGGCATCTCATCAACAGTACTCTTTAATTCAAAATGATGTAGAAGGAATTCCTTTTGACTCACACCTTGTCCTCTTATTAATGAATTTATATGACTAAGAAATGTGCAGTAGCTGTAATCATATATCTTGTTGCAAGTTTTGATTACAATTTTGTCTTTGTTTATGTGTGTTTATTATTATAAGATAATGAACTAAGCATATGGAATTTATAAATACACTGTGTGACTTGGTATGAGAATTTATCAAATTCATGTATCAGTAATTTTGGTTATGTTGTGTTGTCAGGTGGCTGAACTCTATGGAAGCCAGGAGCAGATCAAGAATCAGCAGGGCTCCAGTAAATTTGCTGAAGAGGACTTCTATTAGGAGGGCTACATATCGTCTGATTTTGCCATTCAGTTTTCACAAGTTTCTGTATCAGTAATCATGTCAGTCATCAGCTACAAATTATGATGTTGCATAAATTTTGTTTTGTGGGATAATATATTGAATTTATTGAATGCTTATTGCTTATAACTACAAATAATCATAGTACTCTCACTAATTTACATACTGTACGAGTAACTACAGCACATCTAAGTTTTAGTCTGCTGTGTCTTCACTATCTGTTACTTGGTAGTGGCTTCTAACAGTAGAGATTCCTTTGCTTCCAAGCTCATAGCTAACCACCAACTGTGAGTGCTGACTAGTGACTCATGACAGACTGCCCTGAGCAGAGCCATGATCATGACCGTACCTTTTTTCATTCCAAGACCACTTACGAGGGGGTACCCAAAAGAAACCGAACTTATTTTTTTTAAACTTATTTATTCAAATTTTAAGCACAAACCTCCAATCCCCTTCAAAGTACTCTCCACTTACACTAATACACTTGTCTAGTCTTTTATTCCATTTTTCAAAACATTGTCTAAATTCATCTTTTGAGATGCTTGACAGCGCCTCCGTCGTTTTTTTCCTTCACCTCAGCAACATCAGCAAAACGCTGAAAAAAAGTTTTGATCATTTCGGGACTCTTCTTTCAAAGCACAGCATGCTTCCACGCGACCTTGTTTTTGTTCAGCAGTCAGCAGTCGTGGCACGAATTTCGCAGCCACCCTTTTCATTCCCAAATCTTCTGTCAAAATTCGCTGAACTGAGCTCCAAGTCACTCCCGACAGCTCCACAATTTCTTCAATGGTCCGTCGTCGATCTTCCTTGATGATTTCACGAAATTTTTCAACATTTTCATGTGTTCGGGCCGTGGAATGATGACCAGAATGAGGTTTGTCATCAATTGACATTTCACCATTTTTGAAACAGGAAAACCACTCAAACACTTGAGTTTTCCCCATAGCATCGTTTTTAACATTTCAGGAATTTCTGTTCCACTTTTCCCGAGCAAAAAGCAGAATTTCACTGCTGCACGCTGTTCACAAAAATCAGCCATTGCAAAAACGACGATGACACAAAACAGTTGTCACTATAAACTCTGCCGAAACTAGTCCTTACCTTCTGAAACAACGGTAGTCGGCTTATTGACTCAGGAATGTTAGCTCTATGCGCTCATAGCTGCAAAACGCGGTACTACAAAAGCTCTGCCCACAAAAAAATTAGTTCGGTTTCTTTTGCGTACCCCATCGTATATGTTCTGAAATGGGTGATCCTCTTCAATGGAGGAATAGTTGGTCTTTCTGAATAGGCACCACATTTGTTGCACCATAATTCAGCACAAGTGTACCTGTACTCGCACAGCATCCAGGGAAGGGCATCAGTACTTTATGGACACCATACACACTTTGTCGCATTATACAATGAGTAATATCTGTGCAACATATACAGATGACTTCTGTCAATGCAGCAGGCTATGCCTTAACTTATTTATCCACTCTAAAACAGCAGTTAGTGACTTGAATTGTTGTAGGCCTGACTGCCACCAAGTTTAAGTGTCTTATGCTTCCCATGCATGTCCATTTGCACTTACATATTGTCACATTGTAGTGACTATAGACAGGGTATACATCGGTCATTGGATTTATTGACCACTTGTATACCCCACTCGGAACTACACTTTACAGATGACTGACACTCACAGACTAGTGTCCTCAGTGTATTACAGTCTCCACTAGCCGTTCCCTGGCAACAGCTTCTACCAGTGGTAATTCTACAGCTTCCTGCACTCAGGTCCTCTTGCCACAGCTGTCCATGCAGGATTCTTGTCATCTGACAGCTAATTGAGTCCCAGGCTGGCAGCCATTTCACACCAACTACCTAGTCTTCTTACAAGCTGACTCTCAACTGAACTGAACTGCATCTGAACTCTGTCACTCACTAACCAGGTAGTTCACGTCACTTCATCTATTGTTGCTGGAACCCGTTTATCGAGTCATTTCCTAAGAATGAGTGTTTATCTGCCTCTTGCATAGCAACGACTGTACTCGTCCGTTTCAAGGTCTCTGCCCAGCAACAGGTCTATATGCCACAATACGGATTACAGTCCTGGTCTGTTCTGGTAAATTTCTGCTGGCCCTCACCAGCATGGTCTTACTTTGTGCACCAAGACTCTGCTCTGACTGTCCTGGTCCTTTTGGTCCTCATATGACTTCAGTGGGGACTGCATGTAAAACATGACTTCCACCAGTTCTTCTATTGTGTGCATATTCGTCACCATGGGAATGTAATTAGTGAATCATTGCATAGCAGTAGCCAACTCTTATGGTTCAACTATAATCACTTGAAGCCTCCGTGTTCGGTGATAAGTTTGAAAATAATGAAGCAGCCGATGTATTCGATGGTGGTCGCGATGTGTAGCGATGTATATATGTGTATATTTTTACACAAAGTATTTTAACATTGTATCCAATCTATTGTACAGCAGTTCAATGGTGTATGTTTGTTGATATGTGTTTGCCTGATGATGGCCGTTAGTGGCTGAAACATGTAGCGAAGCCCTGATTTTATCTATTTGTTGTGTTTTGACGGTCTATAAAAGAGTTGTACCTTGGTAGGGAGTAAGGGTCAGAGGAAATGATCTGGCTTGTTTTAGGTTTTGTAGAAGTTTCATACTTTCCATCCTGAATGTGAATTTCTCATTTGGCATCAGTGTTTTAACAGTGGGCAAAATAGAGTAGAAAAAAGCTAAATCTTCATCTTCTTGTGGTGTTGCCTTTTTCGTGCTGTGACTTTCCATAACCGTAATGAAACAACGTTCAACATCTGTTAACTTTCTTTTACGTGAAGATGGGAGCTGTTGAGGAGGAACCATTGTTTCATTGGTAGTAGGAGTATGGCAGTCTTCTTCAGTTTCGCTACTATCTCCACATTCGTTTTCGGGTGAGTCCGGTTGAGTGTCCATGGTACTACATGTAGGTCTTGGTTCCAAAGATTTCTTTAGAAAGGATAATTGCTCACCGTAGGTGTATGTTTTCACTTTCTTGGCTTTGGAACCTGATTTTATGGATTTTTTTTTAGGTTTGTAACGTAGTTTTTATGCCACATCTTGCACTAAAACAGCAGAAAAATAAAAGAAAATACAATTTAAATTGCTTCTATCATATGTTTATTTTTAAATTAGACAGTCTGGTTTTTGATATGCACTAACTTCTTTCTTTCTGTAGTAGTTTTTTCCCTTTCCAGGTACCTTGCAAGTGGATGCAGTTTCAAATACCTACATTACAGCTATCGAGTAGGTAGATCAACAGCCAGTCAAGTCGTACGAATAGTTTGTCAAATTATCTGGCACGTACTGAAAGAAGAATGCTTTCATACTCCAAATGAGGCCACATGGGCTAGAATTGCGCAAGATTTTCAAAATACAGCATCTTTCCCCAACTGTCTTGGGGCAGCTGACGGCAAGCATATCCGTATAGTTAAACCTGAACGAAGTGGGTCGTTGTACATGAATTACAAACATTTTTCCATTGGGTTAATGGCAATAGCCGATGCAAGTTACAGGTTCACTTATGTTGACATGGGTTCTTTCGGCAAAGGCTCAGACTCCACTATATTCAAGAATTCTTCGCATTGGAAACAAATGGAGCTCGGCCTTCTAAGAATTTCTCCACCTAAACAGCTGCCTGGAAGTAATGACGCAGTACCATTTGCTTTTGTGGGGGATGAAGCATTTGCATTGTCTATGCATCTGTTACGACCATATTCTGGTACACATTTGCCAGTACAGAAACGTGTCTTCAGCTACAGATTATCGCGAGCTAGACACTATGTGTTCCTTTGGCATTCCGTCAAATAAATGGAGAATATTTCACAGGCCACTGGATGTAAACGTTGATTTTGCAGTTGACATTGTCAAATGCTGTTATATTTTACATAACTTTGTACGTGATCAAGATGGGTTCAATTTGGATGATTCCTTGACTTTGTGGTTTAGAAGAGAGGCCTACCGTTAGTAGTTTTGTTGTAAATAAAACACCACACGTTTTCGAGATATGTTGACTAAATATTTTGTTAGTGATAGTGGTAAATTGCCATGGCAGCTTGAGAGGATTAAGAAAGAGCCTAACTTCATATTCCCATGTAAAAGCATGTAAACAATAACATTAGAACAATACAAAGTACCCGTTGTAGCATGGTATTGTACTCACCAATTAATTTTTGTTGGTCTTGAGACTGGTTGTCATAGTCTTCAAATAAAATCTTCAATGCTTCAACCCAAGCCTGGTGTTTTTTTTTTTTTTTTTTTTTTTTATCTTTGTAATCAGCGCCTGCAGTGTCCCATAACAGCAGATGATACTGTACCGCACTTATCAACGTTTCAATATCCATGGTATTTGGAGATATCCAGAGATGATTAAAGGCGAGAGCACACTGTCGAAGCTGGCAACCACAATTTCTGAGAATTTTTATCACCTTGAGTTGAACACGCATAACAAAATGGAGCAGTGCAAATTGAGGAATCACTGATGCACATTATGGACCAGCTGACACTACGAACCCACGCGGCAATGGAAATGTGAGAAGACTGGTATGCTCCATTGCCTGGAAGTTCAGTTTCTCAGTCTTCCTGTGAGTAGCATATACTGTATCTCAAGTTTGTCAGACATCGTGTTAACTCATCTGTGTTCCGTTGCAGTGGTGGAGATATCGACCAACACACATTATGAGAAAAATAGAAGGATGTGGAAAAAGGCAGTAATTGTTCATGTGATGTTATGCCCATTGTAATAAAAATGGAAGAATTTAGTACCTGAGGGTTTGCCTGCCACAGTATGCAGTATGGACGCAGTGTCCAGTCTGATGCTCACACATTGAAGATGACAAAGAAACATTATGTGCCTAAGTATTTGTCAGCCTACACCATAAATGAGAAACCTGCATTGAATAGTTAGAGATTATTGAAATTATATGCAGCAACATACATCCCTCTTAAAGAACAGAGTGCTTTTACCTGCTAGCAGCAGTTACTGTACCCATAAACTCCATGGCCTGCAGTCCACAAGCAAACTATACTGACCGAGGCACCGCTGCTTGTTGGCAAAGTTAGTGCCAACTTTTGTGGATAGAGGGTGTCACGTGGTCAGCGTAAATGCTCCCCACGTCTGTTAATCTCGGTTTTCTAGACCAGAGCCACTATTTCCTTGAAACAGCTCCTCAGGTATCCTCACAAGGCTGAGTGGACCCCCGTTCTAGACCCACTACTTCTCAGAAAATCTGGTAGTGTCGGGAATCTGTAGCCAGGAACTCTGACCGCTAGACCACAGAGGCGGCCTACTGTACCCATATCATTTTTTAAATATTTTGTAGACAGGGTGTGAAACTGTTTTGATTGGATGATTAGCTGTATGAATAATGAATGAATTTCCATTTTAATGGCAGTCTCATCATCCACCATCAGGGATTAATTGTGTGAGTGATGCAGCAATGTAGCCAGTGTATACATGCAGTTGCCCTTGGAATCTGTGTCCTTCTTGCAAAGGGTCTAGTGGAGAGACCAGTGGCTGGAGTCAGGCATTGACTTATATCCAGGGCAACAGTTGTTATTTTCTAACGTGGGAAGACTCAGATGTTAGCAAACGTTACTAGTGGCTGCGTGTTTGAGGTGCTTCTTCATTGATGTATGCTGGTAGCCAGGGTCCATGATTAGCCTAGACTAAATCCNATGCTCCCCACGTCTGTTAATCTCGGTTTTCTAGACCAGAGCCACTATTTCCTTGAAACAGCTCCTCAGGTATCCTCACAAGGCTGAGTGGACCCCCGTTCTAGACCCACTACTTCTCAGAAAATCTGGTAGTGTCGGGAATCTGTAGCCAGGAACTCTGACCGCTAGACCACAGAGGCGGCCTACTGTACCCATATCATTTTTTAAATATTTTGTAGACAGGGTGTGAAACTGTTTTGATTGGATGATTAGCTGTATGAATAATGAATGAATTTCCATTTTAATGGCAGTCTCATCATCCACCATCAGGGATTAATTGTGTGAGTGATGCAGCAATGTAGCCAGTGTATACATGCAGTTGCCCTTGGAATCTGTGTCCTTCTTGCAAAGGGTCTAGTGGAGAGACCAGTGGCTGGAGTCAGGCATTGACTTATATCCAGGGCAACAGTTGTTATTTTCTAACGTGGGAAGACTCAGATGTTAGCAAACGTTACTAGTGGCTGCGTGTTTGAGGTGCTTCTTCATTGATGTATGCTGGTAGCCAGGGTCCATGATTAGCCTAGACTAAATCCTGTATTCCTGTTTAAGTTGCTGGGATGTAACAGGGCTGGACTGGTGGGCATGTAGTTGTAGCTAGTGTGGCATGTGTAGTTCTTGCCAGTACTGGGGTATACTGTAGTTGCAATGAGTACTGTAGTTCAGTAGTTGTAGTTATTGCTGTGGTATACTGTAGTTAATTGTATGCAGTACTGCATTATGTTTGAAAATGGTACTGGCCCTTGAGACCAGGTTACATCCTGATATCATCAGAGAAATGGGATTTAATGTAAGTCTGTCTGAGAACCTAGCTACCAGTGTACATCAGCAAAGCATAACCATTGACACAAGTGCTGGGACTGCTTCCTTCATTCCACATTATCCATGTTAAATGAAGCTGATCATGACCAAATACATGATGAGAACACCTGATCACCTGATGTTCTCCAGGTTCATCAGAATGGAAGCAGACATTTCTGTGAAGCACTGGAAATTGATTACACACTTACATGGAGGTTTGTCCAAGGATGTTTTATTTGTAGGATTTGAGATTGGTTGCAGGTGGGTTTGAAGTTGAACACATGAATCAGTGGTTTTGTTGTCTTCTGCTCCATGCAGTCTTTCTGAACCAGTGTGGCAAGACATTGAATTATTTGTTTTTATGCGTTTAATGAAATGTGCTAACAGCAATTCAGACTAGTGTCTCATGGATGTATGGTGCTCTCTGTTAAAATGTTTCTGTCTTGATATGCCTATGCATATCTTGGTGCCCAAGTTGTAATGACACTGACATGAAAGGTAAGTGAGATATATGTACCGTATTTACGCATGTGTAGGCCGCAGCACAATTTTCAGACAGAAATTATAGAAAAAATAATTTTCTTGGAATATTATTTCAGGAGTAGAACACCCTGTATTACTAATTATGAATATATATTTTTTTTAAATGAAGTGTGATTTCGCATATAAGCTGCACCCCAGTTTTCCTCTTGAATTTTTGGCAAAAAATGTGCGGCCTATACATGCGTAAATACGGTAATTCTTATTTGGAGGTCAGTGTATACTGTAAGGACGCATGTACTATTATGTACCATTTGGCTTTAAGATCTACCACTGGTAGTAGTAGTTGACTATCTCTGGTTACTTTGATTGAATGTTTTGCCTTCAAGTCAACTCTCTCGTTAACTTCAACTCCACAGGGATCCAGTAAAATTGGATTTTTCCCCCGCGATTCCAGTCGTTTTATTTTGTCTTTAAGCATTTGAGTGATGTGCAATATGTTGTTCATTGTAGATGTGTTACAGATTCCGTTTGGCACGCTTTCCCAGTCCGACAAAATCACGAAATTTTGTTCCGAGTTTATTTTTTCGTTGATTTCTAATGTTTCACCAATTGCTAGTGCTTCCGTTGTGAAAGTGGGCGCCATCTTGGCTAACCAGAATTTCCAGCTAATACCATCACTTATAAGCGTAGTCGCCATCGGTCGGCATAGCGACTGGCTACGGGCTGGACGACCGAGGAGTCGGGGTTCGAGTCCCGGTAGGATGAATTTTTTCCATGTAATCCAGACCGGCTAGGGGGTCCACCCAACCTCCTATCCAGTGGGTACCGGGGGCTCTTTCCCCATGGGTTAGAGCGGCCGCGACTGACCACTCACCTCCAGCTAGTGCCGAGGTCAAGAAAATATTGATCTACTCCTATACAGACACTCCCCCATACGCCTTCATGGCGTAGTGCTTAATTAGTTAAGCACAGTGGCCGCGCCATAGCTGAAGCGGTTATTCGCTGGCTTCCCACCGCGGCGGCCCGGGGTCTGTTCAAGTGGGATTTGTGGTGGAAAAAGTGGCGCTGGGGCAGGTTTTCTCCGAGTACTCCGGTTTCCCCTGCCAATCACCCTCACCTATCTAGGGCTGGTACAATTGGCCAGAAGTGGCCGCAGTACAAGGGACTTAGTCGCACCCCACTAGCAATAATAAAAATAGTTAAGCACAGGGAAAACTTTACCTTTTTACCATCACTTATATCTATGGATGCGAATCCTACAAATGGTTTGTGCTCTATTTCTCAGCCGTGCGTAGCCAAAAATTCACTGGTTTTCATTTTTTAAATCGCACGTAGTGATCGTAGTGATCATGCTAGTGCTGCTTCCCAGTGGACGCAGACTGTACTAATCAGCGGACAAAGGATCACGACCAACGACTGCAACGGAGAGCAAAGGACATATTAATCACATTAATCGATATTAATGGTTTTAGTGTTGCGCATGTTGCTGAGTCGAGTGTAGGTAAGCATTGTGTTTGTGTAATTAATGTGTGTATTCTTCAGGGAATGATTACGAGCACTAGAAAAATTTCACTCGATTCTTCAGATTTTTAAAAATTGTTAGAAGTAAACGACGTTACGTTTTGTGACCGTGATGTTCTGTTGCAAGTTCTGCTTTGCATTCTTGTAAACTTTTCAACACCTTTTCTGAACGTCATGTTTCCTTTAGATTCCAAGTTTTTACAGTTAATAACCTTTCTCCCCTGTTACATATACCAATCCGACTTATAAAGGAAGTCATGAGAGCAGGTGATCAATGTTGAACTGGTTGAAGTTGCAGGAGAATGTACAAATGCTTAGTGAATACTATTTTACGGCTCCGAAAAATAACTATGTAAATTATGTTTACTGTTTCTAGGATGTATTGCCGTGCAGTCTGGTAACGCGTTACCGACGTTTTTGGGGCAGGGGGGTTACTTCAAAACTGGTGAATCAGCTGCCTTTGAAACTTACATAACAAACTGTAACACTCTGCAACGCCTCATAAGACATTAAGCTTCGTAGTTCTTCTGAGAGAACCAAAAAATCCACATTAATATTGTCTTTGTACACAATCAGTAGTATCTTTCTAACAGGCTTTGGCATCTTTTTCAAGTTAGGTAATGGTACACTTGTTAGAAATAAGATACTGTATCGCAAGGATTCTTGTAAGTGAATTAATTTGCAACCCACAAAACATCATGCGTGATTAAAAATATATTCAAAATTATGAAAGATTCTGCATTCTTTTGCAACAGGAATGCCAAGAATTTTACAGAGAGCTGAAGAAATATTTCCCGCTGTGAGAGAAAGCATGGTGAGTGTTTTGTGCTTATGTGCACTGAAAAGAGTTTTTATTGTCATCATCTCTCAGTTCTTGTGGCCTAAGAAACTGAACATTTTATGGCAAGCTTGAGTTAGTTTTTCATAATCTCCCTGGCGAGTTTCTTTTAACACAAGGTTGTTCATATTACAGCAGTTTGGTATTTTATGAGGAGAATGATCAATTCAGGGAGAGTGTAATGGGTAGGTCATGTAGCACACATGTGAGAATGAGAAATGTGTAGAGTGATTTGGACAGATGACTTGAAAAGAAGAGACCACTTGGGAGACATTTATGTAGACGGATTTTAAAGAAATAATTTGGGAGAGTTCGGATTCATTTCGTTCCGTCCAGGATACAGAACCATTATGGGTACCCGAGGGCACAGAAATGAACCCTTAGATACCATAAATAGCTGATAATTTCTGTGCTGCTGCAATGACCGTTAGTTTCTCATGAAGGTCCTTGTGCTGTTTACTTAATATTTACTAATGATTTTAAATGCTGTGGTGAATAAATCTGTACAGAACAGCTGTTATGGATTAGATGTAATGAAAGACAGCCATAGCAAGGACAGCATATGCTGTTTCTTGTATGGTGTTCTACAGCTGTAATTGATAAAGGTATGATGGTTTTACAGAGCTATACAAATTCAGAGAATGTTTTAGTGGGTCAACATAGTGAGATATACCCAGCATACCATGATGGAAATCAGGCCATGAGCATAAGAGATGAAGTTTCAGACACAGAAGAGAAACCAGATCATGTGCCAGTAGCAGTTGAGGAAATAAAGGCTGAACCTGAGGTGAGTTGTGTATCTGTGTATGCCCACTGTTAGGCAGATATCACAAATATGCGGAAATGCCACTTGCTTTCTGATCTCCATCTGTCTTTCTGTTTGTCTGTGCACCTGACTGAATTTTGAAGACCTTTTTCTGAAGTGTGTGTATATAGTTGTAGTTACTTGAATGTTCCTTGTGATGTGTCGCTTCCACAATTTAACTCTTTGACTGGTGTGGGCGCATTTTTGCACCCGGACGATGCCAGCCGTTCCCTGGCATTGGCGTTTTAGTGCTTTGATACATACAGGATGTCCCAGGAGGAATGTGCCAAACTTCGGGAGGGTGTTCCTTATGTTAAAGTATGCCGATATAACCCAAAACACCTATGTCCAAAGGTGAACGGTTATGGAGATAATGACCCGAGAAAAGTGTGGTCTTCGAGTCCACGCACTGTACCTGTCAGCTGAGACGTCTTATCTATGTTTGTCCTTGAGTGTGGTGATTCACACAAGCCGTAAGCTCACGTGCTACGTACAGAGTACGTTGCGGCCGTGTCGTGAATGGTTGGTAAATTAGTTGTACGGAGTTGCTGAAATGCCTCTTGTGTTTTCACACGTGGAATATTGTGATATGCATTTTGTGTGTGGATTTTGCGGTGGCAATGCATGTGCTGCTGTTGAATACCAAAGGCGTTTTCCCAATCAAAGGATTCCATCTCGAAGTGTATTTACGCAAATTCACCAGACATTGCGTGATACTGGTTCTCTTCCAAGTGTTTCTGTGCAGTCTGAAAGGGAGGATGTATGAATGATAAACACACGAGAGAATATTCTTGAGATGGTTCAGAGAAGTCCGTGTCTGTCCACTCGTAGAATGGCCTCTCGCATCGGCGTATCACGTATGCAGGTGTGGCGAACTTTACATGATGAAGTGTTATATCCTTACCATGATCAAAGGGTACAACATCTGGAACCAGGCGACCATGCACAGCGTATGAATTTGTGCCACTGGATAAAAGCTCATCCCAAACTGTTAAGCATCAATTTTTAGAAACGAAAATTAACTGTGATTATTTTGTCATGAAATGCAAAATGTAGTCTTTTGTATATATATGTTATGACATTCCAAAGGATTTACCCATTGTTTTTGCTTCAACCTTGAATCATGGTGATATTGTAAATATAGTCACACTGTATACAATAATATATTGTTCAGACTGTACACAAGTTTGAACTGCGTCACTTCACAGTTTATGATACACTCTGACATGCGTGGCACTTCTTGAAGCAGTCCACCTCTCACAGAGGAACACCACCCTTTTTACAATAGAAGAGTGTCCTCCTGCTTTTCTTATTTAGCGAAACACACGACATCTTTGTTTCCCTTTGGTTTACCAGTGTTGTGAATGTTTCACCTTCAGTCAACTCAGTTGGGCCCCCTAATAACTTTGGCCTTCCCCCGAGAAACGCCACTGACCATGATATTCGGCTTGTGCGATTGAAGAATTTGCCGGGATGACAGCTTGTGCTGCTCCTCATCTTCGGCCACACCTTCCCTGAACACCCACAATCTCCGGTACCTTCCGGTTCCGTCTACCTTTCCTCAATCGGAAGGGGGAAAAAAGTGCTTCGTCATACGGCTCCCGTGCTATGCTCGCATATTCCCTAAGTTAGAGTAAGGGATCCAAGCTAGCAGCGAGGTAAGTCTAGTTACAAATGATGGCAGTCAATATAATAACAAATAACAGAATTTAATAAACACAACTAACACATAACCAAAGACAAGAACTCATCATCGTTACAGTGCACGAGCCCAAGAAATTAAACAGAACAACTCAACTAATTGCGCATTTACATGCTCGCACACAGCGGCATCTAACTCGGGCAGAATGGCCCATATTTACTGGTGCAACAATTTGCCTTGGTTGCATGAAAACATTACTACTTTCTAGCTGGGCCACAGGCTGAGTCTAAACCAAATACACAATATAAATTATAAACACAGGTTTAACTAAACTGGTACAAGTTGCCGCCATACTACAAACCCAACGACGGGCGACTGCGGGCGATCTTGCCGGCCGCAAACCAGCCCACTACTTGCCGAAACCAATTTTGGACTCCCAGCCGAACAGGAATTTGACAGTCACTTCGGCTGGCTCGGCGCCCCGAGCAAGGCCCTATGGATGCATAACCAGAACTGTCCTCCGAACTCGAATTAACTTCCAAGCAAGGCTCCCAGGGGTGGATAGGCGGGGAGAGGGCAACACCACGTGACCCAGTCCCGCATGGGGAGGGGGTGGGCGATAAGTTTAAGAACCTCGATCAAGGGGCTGGAAGCCCATGACGTCATACCGGAGCCACTGCATGGCTCAAGAATCAAAACCAGTAACGTGATAAACAATTTCTTTGTTCAGAGCTAAGAAATGAACCACTAACAATGACCTCACATAGGTTTGTTTTGGTTTCAAACCCAAGGTCAAACTGTCAGCACTCCCAAAGAGAGCACGTGTCCTGCGTCATATATATGTGTCATTCGGCCAACTCAGGTTGCTGCTTGCGCCATATATATGTGACATTTGCCCGTTAATGTTATCTTTCACTTAGGCCTGGGCATACGATAGCGTAGTTTGTTGAGATACTATGTTACAATCACTAAGGATGCAGGTTCGATTCCCATTGGAGGTAATTGAATTTTTCAATTTATGTAATGTGGCTGCGTCATGACCCTGGGGTCAACTCAGCCTGTAACAGAAATAAGTACCAGGAAATCTGTAAAGGCTGACAGTCTCACTTCCATCATTGAGTCAGTTGTTAAAAAAAATGTGGTATCCTTGATGCCTCACAACCCTATGGGCCTCCATGGCATGTTGCAGGGATAGCTTTACCTTTACACCTTGTCTTTCTAGAGGTCTCTTTCTTTCTGACTTTCCCAGCAAAATCCTAAATGAATTATTCTTTCCCATGTGTGCTGTGTGGCCTTTCCATTTCATCATCATCGAGTTGATCATTCTAGTCATGCTTGGTAAAGGGTACAAATTATGAAGCTCCTCATTATACAGTTCTTAAGGCTGCGCCATAGCTCAGGCGGTTAGTTGCTGGCTTCCCATCGGGGTGGCCTGGGTTCGATCCCAGGTCTGGTCAAGTGGGATTTGTGGTGGACAAAGTGGCACTGGGGCGGATTTTCTTCTAGTACTTCAGTTTTCCCTGCAGATCTTCCTTCCACCAATTTCACCATCATAATCACCCAGGGCAGGCTACAGTAGGCCAATCAGTGGCCACCCAGTTGGACTCCACCTCCCACTAAGCGAATTAAACAGAAATTATACAGTTCTTAGGTACCATAAGAAACAGATATTTTCCATGCTGCTGCAGTGGCACTAGTTAGGCAGGAAGGTCACTGTGCTATGAACTTACTGCATTCTAATACTTTTGAAAGCTGTAGAGAAGAAATCTCTATGGAACAGCTCTTATGGGCTAGAAGTCCTGGAGAAGCACTGTAGGTAGAAGAGCATATGCTGTTTTGTGTATGGTCTTGTACAGCCATGATTGATATGATATGATTTTGCAGAACTACGCAAATTTAGAGAACGTACTAGTGGGTCCACATGGTGAGATATACGCAGCTTGCGAACGTGCAAACGAGGCAATGAATGTTAAAATTGAGGAAGTCTCAGATGCAGCAGAAGAGGATCCTCTGCGAATAACAGTTCAGGAAATGAAGGCTGAACCTGAGGTGAGCTGTATGTTTTTGTTTGTCCACTATTCAGAAGATAACACAGATACTCATAAATTCCAGTTGTCTTTCTGATCTCCATCTCTGTCTACGCACATGGAACAATTTCACTGTGCTGCCAACTGGACTTTGGGAGCTTTTTCTTAAGTGCTTGTGACAGTGGAAGTTTGTTGAATCTTGCTTGTGATATACCGCACCCATTTACTTTTTAAATAGATCAAATATAATTGAGATTAAATAATTTTTAAATTCAGAATGTTTGAGATAAATTCTGTGGCAAGAAAAATCTTTACAGATTTAGGGAACTGTTCACAGTTAGTTGCTCGTACACTTATTAGAACCAAGACATTATATGTCACTTGGGTTCTCACATGTTAATTTCAGTCAGCCCCACAAAATATCATACATGATAAAAAAGTTCCAAGGTTACAAAAGTTTCTGCATTCTCTTGCAACAAGACTGCCAAGAATTGTGCTACAGAGAGCTGAAGAAACATTTCCTGCTGTGAAAGAAAGCATGGTGAGTACCTTATTCTTGTACGCATAGACTAGAATTTTATTGTCATATGTCAGTTCTCTTAGCCAAAGAAAGTAAATATATTGTGACAAGTTTGAGTTTGTTTTCATAATCCATGTGAGGAGTTTCTTACACACATGTAGACATTATAACCGTTTGGCATATTATGTAGGAGAGTGATCAACTCAGGTAGAGTGCTGTGGGTAGGTCATGTAGCACACATTCAAGAGTGGGAAATGCATACAAAGTTTTTGACAGCAATGCTAAGGAAGCAGACTACTTGGGAGACCTGTGTGTAGATAGAAGGATACTGTTGTCACGTGTTGTGTGTATATCGCGACAAATAACTTCACGCCGTATTTGATATAGCAAATTTTATTTCACATTTGCTCTTACAATCACACAATTTACAAGCTCAACATTACTGCTATTGACAGTATCTCAAATACTGTACTGCAATTAACTGGTGACTGACTTGTAACTATAGAACTCAAGAACTTGAGAACTGTAACTCGTGAACTCTTCGCTGCTCCTTATTTAGCCTTGTTCCGGACAACACAGGAAACAGCCACGTCATAGGCACCACTGTTGTCTGCCGCCGTGGTGCTAGCAACGCTGTGTACCGCTGTTATTACCGTCGTCTCTCACAACCACTGTTTACCCGCTTTGCCTAGCAACCGCTGTTTACTCGTGTTGCATAGTGACCAGTGTGCTGGGACTCGGCTCACTTTGGCTCCTCTCGGCACATCACGACTGGCGGGGAGGGAGGGGTGTCATCCATAGCGCAACACGTCACACTATTAAGACAGATTTTAAAGAAATAATTTCAGAGGGTTTGGACTGGGTATGTTTGCCTCAGGATACAGAGCCAAGTTGGGGCATGTGTGAAGACAGTAAGGAGCCCTTAGATGCCATAATGAACTCCATGGAGCTGAACCTTTCTTGATATGCTGTCAGTTGCTTTGCAACTGAAAAATTTTGCAGCATCTTCAGAAACTTGAAAGTTCATTTCCACGTTGACAAAAGCTCTCCCCACAGGTCCCTGTGCTGAGCCAGATAAATCCAGTCTACCCCACTCCATCCTGTGTTGTAAGATCCATTTCAATATCCTTTGACCTATGTCTGGGTGTTGTTAGTGGTCTGATTCTTCCTGGATTTCCCACGAAGATCCTACATGCATTCCTCTTTTCCCCCGTTCCTGCTGTATGCTTTTCCATTTCATCCCTTTTGACTTGGTCATTGTAATTGTGGTTGCAAAGGATCATGTTATGAGGCTCCTCATTGTGCAATTTTTAGGAGTCATAGATATTTTCTGCTCTACTGCAGTGATCATTAGTTTCTCAACAAGGTTACTGTGCTTTGAACTCACTACCTTCTAATGATTTTCAAAGCTGTAGAGAAAATATCTGTACAAAGCAGCTGTTATGGGTTTGATGTAATGGAAACCAGACACCGTTTCATGTATGATGTACAGTCATCATTGATAAAGATATGATTGTTTTACAGAGCTACACAAATACAGATAAAGTTTTAGTGGGTCCATATGGTGAGACATACCCAGCATGTTGTAATGGAAGTCAGGACATGAATATTAAAACTGAAGAAGACTCAGACGCAGAAAAGAAAGCAGATCCTCTCCCAATAACATTTCCAGAAGTGAAGGCTGAACCAGAGGTGAGCTCTATGTTTCTATACGTCCATCTTTAGGCAGATATCACAGTAAGCAGAAATGCCAGTTGTCTTTCTGATCTCCCATCTCTGTCTGCATACATGACAACTTCATCATGCTGTTCGCTGGATTTTGAAGGGATTTTCTGAAATGTCTGAGACAACTTTAGTTTGTTGAATGTTCCTTCTGATTTGCCACTCCTGTTTTCTTTCAGTGAGATCTAGCATAGATTAAATTAAATACTGTGTAAACTGAAAAATGTTTGAGACAAATTCCATTGCGTGAAAAATCTACCACATATCCCTTGTCCATCGAATCCAGTAAGCTGTCCTTTTGTACTACGTTACAGGATTCACAGGGTCTGCTGGTATTATTTAAATGTTAGTGCTATAAATAGTGTACACAAAGCAGTTTCCTCTTGAGCATGTAACCCTCTGATGATGGCCCTATAGAGCCAAAACATGACAGGCACATTTTTACATTGTAAGTGAAGTTTAACTACTACATGTTATACTTGGTGTTTTCCTGTTACTTAATTATTTGATTATTTTCTGCTCGTGAATATGTTATGAAACGGAGACTGGATGACAGTGTTTCGGGTTCTGCTGCTTCTGTTCCACTCTAAAATGGACAATTTATGTTTCGTGTATGGCTCAACAGTGAAGTCCAGATTATCATAAATCTTGTGTAAACACTGCAGTCTGTATTAAACTTGTGCCTTCTGCACCATGTATGTTGAAATTTTGCATGTGAGGAAACGTGAGAACATCCATTCTTCCTGTAGAAGCATATCCTGTTCTGTACTCAGATGGTGAAGTTTGCAACGCAGGACTATCCTTACAGTGCAGTATTTCTCCCTACATGCCATGATGGCTTATCACTGAGCTGGCAGACATAAAGAAGCATAGGATGATAAAGGTGGGAGTGTGATTTCAGAATAAATACCCGAACAGTTAAAAGGTTTAACCTTTTAAAGCCTAAAGGTGACATATGGAGTCACAAAAATAAAGTCAAGGGGACAAATGACTCCATATGTCATCGCACAGTCCACGCGTGCGGCCGGCTTTTTAAAATCTAATTTTAAGTTATAAATTCTTTTTCTACTTGCATGATTTTTGGACACCAGCTTTATAAGTTGTCCCTCTTCCCACCTGCGTCATCTAACGGAATGTTGGCTTCGTGTGGAAATCTTGGAAACATCCGGAAATGCAGAGTCCGACGTCATACTTCACGCACTTTATCCGGACGGTTCTTCGTTTCCCACGCGAAGAGCACACTCGACACCTCAATTTCGAAGTAGAGGAAGTCGGCAGGTGCTGTTGTTTGGCCTCCTCTATTCGAAATGACTCCGATGAAACAGCAGGGGGTCGACCCCTGGGCCATTGAGGGCGAGGGGGGCCCCTTCCCGCATGCTCCAGCATGTTCCGCACAAGGGCGAGACGAAATTCTCTGTGTGACAATTTTGCGCCACAGGATGACAACACGATATAACTGTTCAGAATCGTCAGATCCAGGAGATGGATAAATAATTTATTTGTCCATTTCCAGGTTTGACGACAGATGCTATAACTGTTTGCTATTCTGTCCGCTTTGTTGACATAACCCATGTGCTTGTTGTAGTTAGCAACAATTGCTGGCTTCATGGCATTTCCGTGCTCATCACAGAAACTGCCTTCTGCTGGAGGAGAGTGCATATTTGTCAGTATGTAAACGTCACGTTTGTCCTTCCAAACTAGTGCTGTCAAGTTGTGTCTCACCCTAACACGAATGTCCCCTTTCTTCAGTCGAAATTGTCTTCGTCGAAAATCGTCGGGCAAGCCCTTCCGATTAGGTCTGACTGTCCCACAGCACGTTATGTTCTTTGTCATCAGTTCGTCAAACAAGTCGGGTGAAGAAAAGAAATTGTCCATGTACAGTTTGTGACCTACGCCCTCAATACGTCTGCATAGGTCCCTAACTGTAGCATGTGTCGCTGTCACGTGTCCTGTCTTTTCCTAGGTAAACTTTCATGTCATAAGTATACCCAGCGGCGTCACAAATTTTGAAGATTTTGATTCCGAAACGTTTGTGTTTCTTAGGAATGTACTGCCTAAAAACCACCCTCCCTTTGTATTTTACAGTTATTTCGTCAATGGCCAAATGTTCGGAAGGGTTATAATATTTTTCAAATGCGTCATTGAGAGTGTCGAAGATGGTCCGAATTTTCCATAGTCGGTCATAACTGTCGGCATTCCTGTCAATTTCTGTACTGTTGTCTGCAAAATGAAGAAAACGAAGAATGTGTAGAAAACGGTCGCGTTTCATTGTCTAAGAGTAGAAAGGCGTGGCAAATTGTTCTAGAGTCGACCAGTAGTCCTTTAGTCTGCCTCTATTGTCATGTCCCATTTGAATGATTATTTCTAGAAACAGAAACATCTCGGATTCGGTCACGTCAGGCCGCGGAGAAGGTCCGTCTTGACGTCTGTCTATGTGCTGATGGTAGTACCTATTCGTCTCTTCCACCAGCAGACGGATAATCCCTACGAAATAGAGCATTAAAACGCAGAAAGGGGTGGAATCATTATTCATGTGTGGAGCTTCATTGGTATTTAACCCCACAGCTCCACCTGAATAATTATTCACACTCCTCTTGCCACGCTGGTGTGGTGGTCCCCAGATTGCCGACGAAGATGATGGGNGTCGAAATCAATTTCTGATTCACTTTCCTCAACGCCACTCTCAGAATTGTCGGTACAACAATATGATTTGGAGTCGTTTATGAGTTGAAATATGTCAGCGTCTTCCAAACGAGACGTCGCCATGGTGTGGGCTGACAACTTCACTGAATGCTAGCTTTGAAAGTTATGATACTGTTTGGCTGTGGCATAAGGACGGTAGCCTTGAAAGTTCCTATAAAAACTAACTCAGCACTGTCAGAACAGAGAACTTGTTGTGTAGCTATAAGCGATAAAAAACAGTCAGGGTTCTTATGAACGAATAGATACTCGCCCATATCTCTGCATACCGAAAGAACGTACGTGAATATACACTGACACATGCAGGCCTAACCCCGGCTAGCGCATCTGCTGTGTTGCCACTTCAGCAGCATTCATACTTGCAAGAACTGTATGAATTCTTGTAGACAGATGACAAATTGGGGAATATTTTTGTTGAAATCAGTCTAAAGATATTTACACATTTTATAAAGTCTGTAAATTACAATATCTGATTCTATATTCTTTCTAGAAAAAAGCAGTGTTTATTTGGTTCGTTTATCACAAAAATTGTAGAAATCACAGCAATTTTAGTAAATGATTACAGTTTTTATTGCTTTATAATTGTGGGTATTTACATTAAATCCGTCCCGCAGCCATTACTGGAATTTAAAGGGCTGTCTCTTAAAGGTTAAGAGAAACCTTCAGCAAAATTAATAAGGCTGTGGATTATTTTGGCGCCATGATCCTTTTTGTGAAAATTCTGCCAAGGTTGAATTGAATTGGATGCTGTGTTATCAGGCTATAAAGAAATTTTACAAGCAAAACTGCGAGCTGGAACCAAAGGGCAGGTCCTTCCAGGTTTCAGTGTGCACTCTCACACGCACACAGACACAATGTAAAGTTATTCTTATGTATACTTTGGAAGGTAATAACAGGTATGAAGTGTTATATTTATATGTTAAATTTATACAGGGTGTTCAGTCAAGGAGGAATCTTCTCAACACTTGACTGACCCCAATATTTCTCACAGATTGCTGCTGTAACTGTAACGGTGTGCATTTATCCATACTAATGACTCATTCTGCTGTCAGCAGGTACAGTAGCAATCTGTGAGGAATGTTGGGTTGGGTCAGCGGTGTTGGAAAGTTTCTTCCTTAACTGAACGCACTGTATATGTAAAATATTGTTATTTCAGTACAGTGTAGCCATTAATTTGGAATGGGTGCAGGAGTTGGTGTTCGGTTTGCTGAATTGCAGTTCCTTTTTTAAAATATCTCATGGCAGGCATGCTACCTTCTCAGTTTACAGACACCTGTTAAACTCGAACTCTTTTGTTTATATTATGTGTTGTGGGTGGAAATCCATTCTTTAAGGGGATTTGCTTCAAGTGGNAAGCAAAACTGCGAGCTGGAACCAAAGGGCAGGTCCTTCCAGGTTTCAGTGTGCACTCTCACACGCACACAGACACAATGTAAAGTTATTCTTATGTATACTTTGGAAGGTAATAACAGGTATGAAGTGTTATATTTATATGTTAAATTTATACAGGGTGTTCAGTCAAGGAGGAATCTTCTCAACACTTGACTGACCCCAATATTTCTCACAGATTGCTGCTGTAACTGTAACGGTGTGCATTTATCCATACTAATGACTCATTCTGCTGTCAGCAGGTACAGTAGCAATCTGTGAGGAATGTTGGGTTGGGTCAGCGGTGTTGGAAAGTTTCTTCCTTAACTGAACGCACTGTATATGTAAAATATTGTTATTTCAGTACAGTGTAGCCATTAATTTGGAATGGGTGCAGGAGTTGGTGTTCGGTTTGCTGAATTGCAGTTCCTTTTTTAAAATATCTCATGGCAGGCATGCTACCTTCTCAGTTTACAGACACCTGTTAAACTCGAACTCTTTTGTTTATATTATGTGTTGTGGGTGGAAATCCATTCTTTAAGGGGATTTGCTTCAAGTGGCACCTTTCCAGTGACAATTAACCACTGATAACCAGGACCCACTGTACCAACGTTGAATGCAGCAACCAGTGAAGCAGCGTTTTTTGGGAGTTTGTCAGCAGAACAATGTCTGATGGTAATGTTTCGGGTTTACTTTCTTGGTGTCCAGTCTTGTCATATCAAGACGTGTGGAGCAACAGACAGGATAACAAAATGCAGTTGGTGCAGCCATGTATTCCATCGTGGCAGTCATTCAGTTTCATCAGGAAGAAGGGAATCATGCATATATGCCTTTGAATGAGGCACAGTTGACTGACACGTATGCATTTGTTGTGAAGTGTACTCACACCTTCTACACAGTGTGATGTGCCCATTACTATTTTACACATCTGGAAGGAGTGCCCATGTTCTGACAAAAGCCAAACATTTTCATTCTGAATGAATATTGCATGGCATCCATGGAAATGACTCGCACACATTTGTTCATGGTAACGGGGTGGCTGTGTCTAGTGAACTGAGTCCCCTAAGATTGTCACCTATACATCTTTAACTTTTATTCACTCACAAACTGACATGCATGCTAAAGGACACACAGGCTCGCACCACACAAGGGGTTGTGTACTCTGTATTCCCCTCTCCTCGCCTTGCCACGTTTTTCTGTCACCACTTTCATGCAAACCCATTTTAACATCTGACTCCACTGGGGTGTGAAAGTCATTTCTTTTCCTGCTGGGAATTGTCATGTTACTCTCTCATTTTTCAGAGTACTTTGAATGAACTTCAACCTGTACATGGTGAGGAGCAGCCATATTCCTGTGATGAGCATAGTGAATCATTCAGTCAACAGTTTAATCTGAGGATACATCAGCACATACACCGTGGGGAGCAGACATTTGGCTGCAGCGTGTGTAAGAAATCGTTTAGTCGTCGGGATTATCTGAATAGACATCAGCGCATACATAGTGGGGAACGGCCATTTATCTGTAATGTGTGTAATAAGTCATTCCATGATCAGAGTAATATGAAGAAACATCAGCGCATACATAGTGGGGAACGACCATTTATCTGTGACTTTTGTAATAAGTCATTCAGTCTTAAGCAATACTTGATGAACCATCAGAGCCTACATAGTTGTGACCGGCTATATAGCTGTGATATTTGTAATATATCATTTAAACATCAGGGTTATCTATGGAGGCATAATCGCGCACATACTGGGGAACGGCCATTTACGAGCCTTCTTTTTTCCGGTGTATACCAATGAAGCGTGGGAGGCTTCCTTCGGTGGAGATGTGGAGGGTACGTTCATGCGCAGTTGTGAATTTTTTCCTGCCCGCAGAAAGCGTCAGTCGCTGGCAGTTGGCCTATAAGTGTGGATGTGTAGTGAGCGCTCGTCGGATTCCAGTAAGGTGTAAAATGACGGAACAACATGAGCAGCGATATTGCATCAAATTTTGCCAAAAGCTTGGCGATACCCAAGTGGAAACCATTCGCAAGATTCAACAGGCTTTCGGGGATGATGCCATGAGCAACTCACGGATAAAGGAGTGGTACAACCGCTTCAAAGATGGCCGCACATGAGTGGACAGTGAACCGTGTTCAGGGAGACCCTCAACAAGCCGAAATGAGAATGTCATTGAGCAAGTGCAGACTTTGGTCATGGAGGACCGTCGTATCACAGTCCGAGAACTTGCGAACGAGATAGGGGTAAGCATTGGATCGGTACATTCAATTTTGACCGAGGATTTGGGCATGAGGAGAGTGTCCGCAAAATTTGTACCAAAACTGTGTATCTGATTCAGACTTTCGTCTCCAAACACAACATCCCTGTGCTTCGTCAGGCTCCCTACTCCCCCGACATGGCTCCGTGTGACTTTTGGATATTTCCCAAGCTGAAAATTCTGCTGAAAGGAATCCGATTTGAGTCAAGAGAAGACATCATGCGGAATGCAACCGCCTGGCTGATCACCATTCCAAAAGACACGTCCAGAAGTGTTTTCAACAATGGCGGAAGCGCTGGGAGAAGTGTGTGCATTACCAAGGAGACTACTTTGAAGGGGATTAGGGTTTTGTACCTCCAAATCAATAAATGTATTTCTGCCGACCAAAGGTTGGGTACTTTTTGAACACACTACATATCTATAATGTGTGTAATAAGTCATTCCATCAGCAGAGTGATCTGAGGAAACACAAGGTCATACATACTGGGGAATGACCATTTATTTGTAATGTGTATAATAAGTCATTCCATCATCATAATTTGAAGACATATCAGCGCAAACATTTTGATATGTTTAGTAAATCATAGAGCTGTAGAGATGGGTTTAGACTAAAGGAAATATATGTGACATGTGGCATGCTACAGTGTTTCTTGCCATAAGTCACATATTTACTCTATTGCGTCCTGCATTTTTGCAGAATGCTGTAAGATACTGGAGTTGTTTGCAGTTGCTATCCTTTCTGAATGATATGGGAACTATAGTTGCAGAACTATACTGAGCATTGTCCTTGAAGTTCTATATTTGCTGTGTTGTGACGGTCAAATAAAGAGGTTGTAGATATGGGAAATACATGCATCCCATGGTACAAAATGTCATTGCGTTTCACTATGTGTTTTATTCTAATTGCTGAATGTGCACAGGACCGTCTTGTTGAGTGGAAACAGGCGTGACTTGATATTCATGTATAGTTATCATGTTTACTTCAGCTGTGGAAGCTGTTGATTAGTAGAGCATAGTTACTGAAACTGAACAACAGCTTGTAAACGTAATTCTGCAGAATCATTTGTCTTTTGCTCTTATGTTATCTCTGCCCTTCCACTGTGTGCTGTGAATAAATTTGTTGCTCATTTAGTTACAAATTGATACATCATTTGAATTTGGTAAATTGAGGTGACTATTATTGATTGGTCACATGAACATACTGTATGCCCTGCTGATTGTTAACAGGTAAAATGTCATTTTGTATGTTGATTACAAAAAGAAAGTTCAATAAAGAAGTGTTGAATCAGCTTGTGGGTTAATATAATAGTACACTTGGATTTAATTGAAGGGATTATGAAAGACTTGCATGCCTCCTTTTACTGTTAATATCATATAGCAAAGAAATTGTATCATGAGTGTTTTTGATATTAGGGACTTTTTTTTTTTNGATACATCATTTGAATTTGGTAAATTGAGGTGACTATTATTGATTGGTCACATGAACATACTGTATGCCCTGCTGATTGTTAACAGGTAAAATGTCATTTTGTATGTTGATTACAAAAAGAAAGTTCAATAAAGAAGTGTTGAATCAGCTTGTGGGTTAATATAATAGTACACTTGGATTTAATTGAAGGGATTATGAAAGACTTGCATGCCTCCTTTTACTGTTAATATCATATAGCAAAGAAATTGTATCATGAGATACAAAAAGGTGTTTTTGATATTAGGGACTTTTTTTTTCTTTTTTTTCCCCCTCCAATCACCATTGCTGTGGAGGAGAGCAGTCAACTGAAAATAGTGAAGTATGTTTAAATTTAGGTGTGATTGTGTAATTGTTCAGTAAAATTACATACTGTTAATTGGAATTCAGAAGTTTAATATAATAGAATGACACAACACTAATAACTTGAAGGAATTACACTTAAATTCAGTGCATTTAGTCCCAACCCCCTAAGATTGTGTCACCTATACATCTTTAATTTTTATTCACTCACAACTGACATGCTTGCTAACAGACACACAGGCTTGCACCACACAAGGGGTCGTGTACTCTGTCTTCCTCCCTCTCCTTGCCATGCCACTTTTATCTGTCACCCCTTTCATTCCAACCCATTTTAACATCTGACTCCACTGGGGTGTCAAAATCATTTCTCTTCCTACTAGGACTTGTCATGTTACTCTCACTCATTTTCCAGAGTACTTTGAATGAACTTCAGCCTGTACATAGTGAGGAGCAGTCATATTCCTGTGATGAGCATAGTGAATCATTCAGTCAACAGTTTAATCTGAGGACACATCAGCACATACACAGTGGGGAGCAGACATTTTGCTGCAGCGTGTGTAATAAATCATTTAGTCGTCGGAGTCATCTGAATAGACATCAGTGCATACATAGTGGGGAATGGCCATTTAGCTGTTGTATTTTGTCATACGGCTTATTCTGTACGTCAGCCTTGCAGCCCATAACAAGAAATTCTAGATATATGTAGTAGTGCCAGTATGGGCACCCTGCGTGGTCCATAGACTATTCCGACGAAGGTTATTCATAGTTTTCCTCAACCTCTCAAAGCTAATGCCTAGGTAGTACGTCTCTCAGGCCACAATTGCCTCCTTCCAGAACCTTTCCAATTGATCAATCATCCTACGAATCTACGCTATGCAATCAAGATGCTGACGGAACCATAAAATTAACCACAAAGATGATTACCAAAAAACGCCCATTGCATGCCCTTTTGCCCAGGTATGCAGAAGGGAATCGTGTTGAAATCTGTCAAGAGATCCCAGCACAAATTCAATGTATTGTACACGTAACCTTGAAGATATTAAAATTTCACTTCGTAGTCTCATATGTCATGTGGTAATCTAACCACACTGGGCAAGATAAACGGATTACTGTTTATCAGACTTCACGAAATTACATGATCCATAAATCATTAATTCATTAGTGACACAACATACTTCTTCCGTAAATCTGCTACCACCACAAAAATACGCCATTTCGCTTCATAACAAAAGCGTGGTGAGCTAAAGGCAGGACTGAACTGAAACGTCGCAAACCGCCAGTATTACTTCGTTGTACTGAAGTAATTTTATGTGCCCTTCAGGTAAACTGTGGTGAATAACCTCTCCAGCTGGAATTCCAGTGGCGGCTCCTAGCTTTCTGATGTGGTGGGGCTGGTCACTATTTAATTCGTGGAAATCGAAATGCGATTATATACTACATACGTAGGTAAGTCAATAATTATCCGCAATGTAGCTATAAATTTTATTTCAATACAAATAGAAAACTTACATTAACATCATTTTTCAACATAGTCCCCTCGCTTTTCAACGCACTTGGTACATCGTTGCACAAGCTTTCTGATGCCCTCAGAAAAGGTTTTTGGCTGAGCAGTAAGCCACGCAAGCACCGCTTCCTTCACTTCTTGGTCCGAGGTGAATTGACGGCCCCTTAATGCCTCTTTGAGTGGACCAAACAAGTGGTAGTCAGTAGGGGCGAAATCAGGACTATACGGAGGATGAGCCATTACATCAAACTTGAGTTTCCGGAGGGTCTCAGCAGTATGTGGACGGGCATTGTCATGCAACAACAACACCCTTCGACAGTAGTCCTCGGCGTTTGCTTCGAATTGCAGGCTTTAGCCTGTCAGTAAGCATCTCACTGTAACGAGCACTGTTTATTGTTGTGCCCCTCTCCTGATAATGTTCCAGTACTGGGCCTTGTGAGCCCCCAAAAAACTGTAAGCATCAGTTTTCCTGCGGATGTTTGGCTTTTGAACTTTTTCTTGCTGGGCGATTGTGGATGTTTCCATTCCATACTCTGCCATTTACTCTCGGGCTCGCAATGATGATCCATGTTTGGTCACCCGTGATGATTCTGTCTAAGAAGACGTCACGTTCGATATCGTAGCGATCCAAATGTTGGCAGATGTCCAAGCGTGTTTGTTTATGCAACACTGTGAATTGTTTTGGGACCCATCTTGTACAGACTTTATGAAACCCAAGTCTGTTGTGGATGATTTCGTAGGCAGAACCATGACATATCTGCAGACGATTTGCCACTTCATCAATAGTCACTCGTCTGTCTAACAGAACCATGTCACGTGCACGCTCAATGTTGTTCCCATTTGTGGTCGTGGATGGTTGTCCTGCTCCTTCCTCATGCGTAACACTTGTGCGACAATTTCTGAATTTTTCAATCCATTCGTAGACACTCAGTTGCGGCAAAACACTGTTCCCGTATTGTGCTGAAAGTCTTTGATGGATTGAGGCCCCTGATACACCTTCTGACCACAAAAACCGGATCACTGAACGTTGCTCCTCTTTGATGCAAACAGCGGAGAAACCTTGTTCGCCTTGCTTAATGGCCAGGCAGCGACGATGGAACTGACCTAGCAACATCAAACCTGTGCAGAAATAATGACAAGAAAACCACGCATGGCGATGCTGCGCAAAACGACAGTGCTGCCAATGGAAACACAAATACAACTGAATTGCGGGTAATTATTGACTTCCCCTCGTATATTGCCAATAAAGCCATGTGCAGTTAGTTTAGAGAAGGATGGACGAAATATAGAAAGTAATTGCCTATGACAAGTGAGAAGGGATACACCCGTCTTGTCACCAGAAAGGATTCTTATTAAAGGCCAGACAGTGAAGCCACTTCAAGACTAAGATCTGGTCAAGAGGGTATGAATGGGCTCTAAATTAAGAGAAACTGACTGGCCAACCATCAGTCGTAAAATTACTTTGACACGAAGCAAGAAGTAAAGAGGAATTTTGTACAAACGAAGCGGTAGGATATGTGGAAGACGAAGGCGAATATTTGCCATAACCATGGTGGGCCTTTGGTAAGGCACTGGTGTATGGTTCAGAAGTTACGTGGTTCGAAGACATAACAGTTTTTGTGAGAAAAAAAATTTAAGAAATTTGTGCATGTAGGAAGCAAGTCATACTATATGAGGAAGGTGAAGGTATCAAATTTGTATAGATCTGGTGGTACATGGGTAAGACATTGGCATAGAATTGGGAATATACGGAGTTAGAGACCGCGGTGTCTTTTGTCAATAGAAATTGAAAAGTGGATGATAAATGTGATTTTTCTGCAGCTATAAACCAAGTCGTATAATATAAGGACGATCGTAGACAGTTATTTCATACATGCTTTGGTGGTCCAGCGGTTAGGCACTGGCGTTGTAAATGTGAAGTTGGTGGTTCGAATACAGAAGTATTTTTGTAATAAGATTTTTATGGAATTATATAGCGAAATGTAACATAAGAGGAAGATTAAAGCTCAAAAATTTCCGTGGCATCGGTAGCCTATTGGTAAAACACCGGCGTAGTGAACAAGAGTTGGAAGGTTCGAAACCAAGTATAGTTTTGTGATTTAGAAAGTAAGTTAATTGATTTTTCTGAAATTATAACCGAAGATGTAGCTTAAGAGGAAGATAAAAGAAAGTGAATTTCAGTGGCGCTGGTGGCTTAGGGGTAAGACATCAGCTTAGTGTTCAGAAGGTCCCTGGTTCGAAACCAGTAGGATTTTTGAGAAAAAAAAATTTGAAAGAAATTAGGAGGTAGGGTAAAGGAGGAGGGAGAGATAGAGGGAGGGACCGGGGCGAGGGAATATTTTTGCTTTTTGCGGCCGCTCATTAAGACACTCAACCTAAGCGGGTTTTATTAAAATCCACATGGGATCAAAAAGAAAAAAATTTTGGCTCACCGTCCGCCCACCAACCACCCGCCCTTAGGGGGGTGACTTTGACTTATTCATTTCAGACCAAGTTCTATGAACGAGAGTTAGCAACAAATTCATATATAACTGCAGCGCATTCTGTTGACTAAAACCTCATGGAAAGCCACGAAGTGTAGTTAAAATATAGCATCTTAGTATCTTATTGGGCTGTGCAAACCGCTCCTCTGAAGAATTCATTTTATAGAGTAGGGCAGGAGGTACCGAGGATGGAAGCCTGGGACCCCACCCTCAACCACCCTTATTAATCACGCAGAAACTTAATTTCTTGAGACAACGCCGAATCATCGAGAGTTAAGAAGAAAACATTTTAAACTGTAGCGCCATCTGTTGAATATTAAAACAACATGTGTTCAACAGATGGCGCTGCACTTTTATTTCATACGTTCTTAACTCTCGCAGATTTAGCTCGGTATCAAGTAATTAACTTTCTGCCTGACCCGAAGAGCGGTCGTGGTTACGGTCCCACGTTTCGCCATCTGAGGACTAATGTTCAAGAGATGGTGCTTTTTTATTATTTCATATGAATACTATAGTAGCGGACACATGCTTCGCCATGTGTGGAGTGATGTTCAACAAATGGCGTTACTTTCTTATTTCATATGAATACTATGGAAGCGAGGGAAGTGGCGCCATCTGTGAAACATTACTCCACAGATAGCGAAGCATGGGACAGCTCCCTTACGATTCATTTTCATATGAAATAATAAAAAGCGCCATCTGTTGAACATTACTCCACAGATGGCGAAGCGTGGGACCGTACCCACGACCGATCTTGGGGTCACGCAGAAAGTTAATAACTTGAGACCCAGTTAAATCATCGAGAGTTAAGCAAGTATGAAATAAAAGTGCAGCGCCATCTGTTGAACATTACAACATCTGTTCAACAGATGGCGCTTACAGTTTTATTTATACTTTCTTAAGTCTCGCTGAATTAGCATGGTCTGAAGTGAATAACTTGAAGTAACCCCCAAAGGGCGGGTGGTTGGTGGGCGGAGGTGCGGCGACGCGAGTCAGTTAGGCCAGTGTATTGAGCGGCCACATGTTTTACTACACTTCGTGGTTTTCCATGAGGTTGTAGTCGACAGATGGCGCTTACAGTTTAATTTATACTTTCTTAAATCTCGCTGAATTAGTATGGTCTGAAGTGAATAACTTGAAGTAAC
>NW_019734319.1:418996-431369 GCF_002891405.2 Cryptotermes secundus
TACATCTTCGGTTATAATTTCAGAAAAATCAATTAACTTACTTTCTAAATCACAAAACTATACTTGGTTTCGAACCTTCCAACTCTTGTTCACTACGCCGGTGTTTTACCAATAGGCTACCGATGCCACGGAAATTTTTGAGCTTTAATCTTCCTCTTATGTTACATTTCGCTATATAATTCCATAAAAATCTTATTACAAAAATACTTCTGTATTCGAACCACCAACTTCACATTTACAACGCCAGTGCCTAACCGCTGGACCACCAAAGCATGTATGAAATAACTGTCTACGATCGTCCTTATATTATACGACTTGGTTTATAGCTGCAGAAAAATCACATTTATCATCCACTTTTCAATTTCTATTGACAAAAGACACCGCGGTCTCTAACTCCGTATATTCCCAATTCTATGCCAATGTCTTACCCATGTACCACCAGATCTATACAAATTTGATACCTTCACCTTCCTCATATAGTATGACTTGCTTCCTACATGCACAAATTTCTTAAATTTTTTTTCTCACAAAAACTGTTATGTCTTCGAACCACGTAACTTCTGAACCATACACCAGTGCCTTACCAAAGGCCCACCATGGTTATGCCAAATATTCGCCTTCGTCTTCCACATATCCTACCGCTTCGTTTGTACAAAATTCCTCTTTACTTCTTGCTTCGTTTCAAAGTAATTTTACGACTGATGGTTGGCCAGTCAGTTTCTCTTAATTTAGAGCCCATTCATACCCTCTTGACCAGATCTTAGTCTTGAAGTGGCTTCACTGTCTGGCCTTTAATAGGAATCCTTTCTGATGACAAGACGGGTCTATCCCTTCTCACTTGTCACAGGCAATTTACTTTCTATACTTCGTCCTTCCTCCTCTAAACTATATGTCATGACCTCTACAACTATACATATACAGGATGTTTCACGACTTAAGGGCATAACTGCAGGAGGTGATTTCTTAGGTCTTGTGATCAAAAAAGTTCATATAAACATGTGTCCGATTTTGGACGGTTACGGAGTTATGACTGTTTTGAACTCAGAATAGAAGGTGACGATTACTGACAATAAACGAAACAAAATAATAAACCAGCATAATACATGATACATTTAAAGTATGAATGTAAAGTGAACTTCATGAAATTACCTTTAATTTATATTTATTGGTGCTTGAAGCTGATTTTCGAAAATGCCACCGCCGGCCGCAACACAAGCTGTCGCTCGGTTGTGAACCGCGCCGGACATACCAACCCACACCGCCTTAGGTAGGTCTCAAGTGTCGAGATAACGAGAACGCTCTGTCTGTAGCTGGCTAATAATAGCGACCCGCCAGCTGACAGACGCGGTTCACACGAGGGCGTGTACGGGAATGAAAAAACGGTCATAACTCCGTAACCGTCCAAAATCAGACACATGTTTATATGAACTTTTTTGATCACAAAGACCTAGGAAATCACTTTCTGCAGTTATGCCCTAAGTCGTGAAACACCCTGCATACTGCACATGGCATTTTGTGTGTGTGTGTATATATATATATATATATAAGTCAGTCCACAACAGATTCTGCCTTATTTTCATTAGCTCACGCTAGACCGGAAATTTAGGCACGTCAAAGCTCATAAGGTTCGCCGCCGCAAAATTTAATCCTCGTGTTCTGTCGGGCTTCGCCTTATCCAATATTCCGAACATTTGCATTTTCACGGTCTTCTGTGGTTTTTGGTTGTTGACCGCTCTAGGCCTTGGGATATTGGTGTTGTTGGGGAGAACCTTGATTTCTAAGCGCTGTAGTTTCGAAACGTGGGTATTTGCCGCAAATTCAGCATACGGCATTGCAGGCAAATAATGCTCTGTGGACGGTACATTTCATCTTAGA
Organism: Cryptotermes secundus; assembly: GCF_002891405.2. NCBI lineage: Eukaryota > Metazoa > Arthropoda > Insecta > Blattodea > Kalotermitidae > Cryptotermes > Cryptotermes secundus. Next base: position 420,872 of record NW_019734319.1, read on the forward strand.
GCTTAATCGCTCACTTTTCAATGAAGGACATGATCTAATAAACGTTGTGAAGGCATTGGACTCGATGATTTCTGTATCCAATTCTCTTACCGAAAAATATATAGATGTTGTACATGACTCACGAAGGGCGTTCTTCGTCCGTTCCAAATGTGATGATACCCAACCGATCTAACTCTCTTGACATAAAAATTCAGTTCTTTTGTTCCAGCGCTCACACTGTGTCTCAATCACATCCAGACCTCACTGCAGCGTTCTGAGAACATACCCTTCTTTGCTCTCAGTCGCATATACATAGGTGCCAGCAGGAAACACACCTAGATATACAAGAGCATTTTTGGAGGGGGGGGAGGTTCATTTATACATACGCTGTACAACGCGAGGTACTCCTTTTCTCTTGGCGTAAACGTTTCGCCTTCAAGCGAAACTCTGAATTTTCTCTCGGCAAAAATGTGCAAACCGGCTTGATTATACTAAAGGAAATTTTAATTTGAACTTATACACACTGTTGTATGGTCCCTAGCCGCAGAGAAATCTCCACTGCGTCTTATAGCCGCCCACCTGTACATTTCTCCAATCTTCATTCTACCAACTGCTCTACAATCACCATCATCCAGAATTGGTACAATAAGCTACAAGTAACCAAAGTACCAAATGGTCTGTCTCACTCCAATAAAAGCAATAATTAAAATATCGTGTCCACATGAAACCCACTTGGCTCCATCTCCCAACGTCAATCTAAATCTTCTGTTTGTATCCCCAACAGATTCTTGTGTTTATTCTACCAAAATACCCTTTGTATTTCTCTCCCAAAACTGACATGCCTTTGGTTCTTTATTGTTGTCCTCAATACACCTAACCAAACAGATCCGGAATTTCAGCCCCTAGAAATATTTTGATAATCCATAACACACACTAACCCTTGGCTTAATTCCATTTTCAGAACCTATTTGAGGTGTTGCTTATAAGCCTTCCTTTCTCAGCCTACAAGACAGATATGTAACACTTCCCCAATCCCACATCCCTAAATTCAAAATTAATATTTCATGGCAAAGCACATCCACGTACACCATCATTTGCATTTATTTTGCAATTTCCCCTCTCAAAATTTATTTGGGAATGCCATTTATGATTCAATGTTTACAGATCACAAGACAAGCCCATAATCAGTCAGTCTATCCTCTTCAAAATTTCAACACTTCACACATTAATTTCTTTTATATGGCATGTAAATATATATATCTCATTAGTCATCTTTTTGCCTTCTTACCTCGGCCAGTTCCCACTGCAACATGACGATTAAGTTCATGGATTACCACTACAGAACATATTCCAAGATAAATGGGGTGGGGAAGCCCTAATCTCACCATCTCATTTTCAAGTATCTTTGGACTTTCATACTTCTCATGAAATGTACTGAACAGAGGAAAAACACTTCACAAATGTTGTGTGTTCATACAAAATGGCCCAATCTGAATATCCAAATAATTTCTATTGCAAACCCACTACATTAAAATAGACGCTCTGCTAATCACAACCAAAATAGAAAATTCTATACCGATATCTGTGGCCTCAGACAAAGTCTTCTCGAAGTATAACCTCAGTATATTCACTAGACTCATTGCCTGACATTGCCATGATGCTACAGCTGACAGCCCATTACAAATTTAAATGCTGCAAACCCAAATTGCACACAAATATGATGATGGTGAAACAGTAAAAAAGCCTGGAGGGAAAGTAAACAGAACCAAACTGAAAATTATTATGAGGACAGGGTTCAACTTAAGAGGGATCTGAAAACAAACCAAATCCTATAGAATGCTATATTACACATTAATCACAAAAACAGAAGAAAAAAATTTCATGCACAGATAATCAACAGAAGTCCAGAAACTATTACAAAATACATTGTGAAAACTGGGATGAGGGAAGGTTCAACATGGGCTTTAAGCCTTTATTTCAATCCAAATGGTACATAATAGTACATGCATCCTTACAGCAAACACTGATCTCCAAATAAAAATTACATGGTTTTTCACTTACCTTTCATATCAGTGTCATTAAAACTTGGGCACCAAGATATGCATAGGCATATCTGGACAGAAACATTTAACAAACAGCAGCATACATCCATGAGATACTAGACTGAATTGCTGTTAGCACATTTCATTAAATGCATAAAAACAAATAATTCAATGTCTTGCCACACTGGTTCAGAAAGACTGCATGGAGCAGAAGACAACAAAACCACTGATTCACGTGTTCAACTTCCAATGCACCTGCAACCCATCTAAATTCCTACAAACAAAACCTCCTTGGACAAACTCCCACGTCAGTGTGCAATCGATTAACAATGCTTCACAGAAATGTCTGCATCCATTCTGATGAACCTGGACAACATTAGGTGATCAGGTGTTCTCATCATGTATTTGGTCATGATCAGCTTCATTTAACATGGATAATGTGGAATGAAGGAAGCAGTCCCAGCACTTGTGTCAATGGTTATGCTTTGCTGATGTACACTGGTAGCTAGGTTCTCAGACAGACTTACATTAAATCTAATTTCTCTGACGATGTCAGGATGTAAACCGGTCTCAAGGGCCAGTACCATCCATGTACCATTTTCAGACATAATGCAGTACTGCATACAATTAACTACAATATACCACAGCAATGACTACAACTACTGAACTACAGTACTCACTACAACATTATACCACAACACTGGTGAGAACTATACATTCCACACAACTAGCTACAACTACATGCCCACCAGTCCAGCCCTGTTACATCCCAGCAACTTAAACAGGAATACAGGATTTAGTCTAGGCTAATCATGGACCCTGGCTACCAGCATACATCAATGAAGAAGCACCTTAAACACGCAGCCACTAGTAATGTTTGCTACCATTCGAGTCTTCCCACGTTAGAAAATAACAACTGTTGCCCTGGATATAAGTCAATGCCTGACTCCAGCCACTGGTCTCTCCACTAGACCCTTTGCAAGAAGGACACAGATTCCAAGGGCAACTGTATGTATACACTGGCTACATTGCTGCATCACTCACACAATTAATCCCTGATGGTGGATGATGAGACTGCCATTAAAATGGAAATTCGTTCATTATTCATACAGCTAATCACCCAATCAAAACAGTTTCACAGACTGTCTACAAAATATTTAAAAAATGATATGGGTACAGCAGACCGCCTCTGCGGTCTAGTGGTCAGAGTTCTTGGCTACAAATCCAGAGGTCCGGGTTTGATTCCCAGCACTATCAGATTTTCTGAGAAGCAGTGGGTTTGGAACGGGGTCCACTCAGCCTCATCAGGATAACTGAGGAGCTATTTCAAGGAAATAGTGACTCCGATCTAGAAAACCGAGATTACCGGGTGTGGGGAGCCATCGCGCTGATCACCTCTATCCGCAAAAGTTGGCACTAACTTCGCCGACAAGTGGTGGTCGCTTGGTTGGTATAGTTTGCTTGCCAACTGCAGGTTATGGAGTTTATGGGTACAGTAAATCCTGAAAGCAGGTAAAAGCACTCTGTTCTTTAAGAGGGATGTATGTTGCTGCATATAATTTCAAATAATTCACTAACTATTCTAATGCTGAAGGTGTTGAAACTCAATGTAGGTTTGTCACTTCTGGTGCAGGCTGACAAATACTTAGGCAGATAATGCATCTTTGTCATCTTCAGTGTGAGCATCAGACTGGACACTGTGTCCATACTGTATACTGCAGCAGGCAAACTCTCAGATACTAAATTCTTACACTTTTATGAGGTTGGGCATGACATCACATGAACAATTATTTCCTTTTACACATCTTTCTGTTTTCTGATAATGTGTGTTGGTCTACATCACCACTGCAACGGAACACAAATGAGTTAACACCTTGTCTGACAAACTTCTGATACAGTATATGCAACTCGCAGGAAGACTGAGAAGCTGAACTTCCAGGCAACGGAGCATGCCAGTCTTCTCACATTTCCGTTGCCGCGTGGGTTCGTAGTGTCAGCTGGTCCACAACACACGTCAATGATTCCTCAATTTGCGCTGCTCCATTCTGTTACATATGTTCAACTCAAGCTGATAACAATTCTCAGAAATTGCGGTTGCCAGTTTCCACGGTGTGCTCTTGTCTTAAATCATCTCTGGATATCTCCTCGTGGGTGCTTTCATTAGCTGTTTCTGTGATATTGTCTATTCACGTTAAAGTACGCAATATCGCTTTGCTTTTTAGAACTTCAAATGGAAAGCAGACTTATGCCTCTAAGTGAAGGGCTCGCGCCATTTTAATATTGTTGTGTGGGGATAGAGGTTCGAGTTGTTGATGTTTATATGGTTTAAAGAAAAATGTCGACTATAACGTTAAACATAGACACATTTATATCACGCATTAAGAAGTTGTATTCTGCCTGGAAGGTGCGTATGTTCCAATTATTGTTAATGGAATAGTTCTGTGTAAATTGTTTACATAGTAGTTCCACCACTTAGGGAGTTTACAGTTTGTATTTTGTGCTGTATTTATTGCAGTCTGCTGAAGCAAAAGAAGATAATGCATACGGTTTTACAAAAATGGATGCTTTGGTGTCTGCAGTGGGGGTTGACGAGGATATTGTTTACAGTAAATCCATAGCTCTTCAGGTAAGTTGTCGGCAGGTCCTAAATTATTCCTGAGGCAAAATATGACGTTATGTGACTTTTGTTTTCATTGTGGTTAGGGTACTGATTAAAATTTTTAATTCATCATTACTGGCTTGTGGAGTCGGTATAATTACCGATTATGGAGGCGCAACATATGCAGTATCTTTTTTCGTGCCCCACTGATTTCCCCTTCCACAGTGCAGTTGTCAGAAGATCGTGTCCAGGCACTGCCATTCCTTGAAGAACTGTAATGTCTTTCCCTGTCGTTTTCCCACACTTTGTACCCATGTAAGCTGCCCCAGTGTTGGAAATGGTTGCTGTACATGTTTTTAAAAATTTGTCATCTGGTACTGACAGAATAGTTCACCTTTCCTTATGTCAGTAATCGGATTATGCTACCTGCCCCTGTGTTGAGAGGCAGCTCATCTCTTGGAAGGCGATGGTGGCAAAGCTACTAAATGTTTCTGCTTCATGTCAGTAGAATTTAACTTTTGAAGCATCCCTGAGCTTCATTACTTGTTCATTATTTCATTTCTATGGCAACTAAGAGCTTTGCAATGTATTAGTTCTGATTTTCTGGTTTTCAACAGATTTGACCTTCATGTTCCCCTGAAATAGTGGTACTCCCTTGCCAGAGGGCAATGTGATGTAGCACAGAAGACCACAGTATGAATTTTCAGTCCTATGAATAACCCCAAATCGGACATTTGTGAACAGAGTCTGATCTAATTAGACTGGTCCAGTATTTTATCAGGCTGTTAACCCATACTAGTGAATGAGAATGCTATTTTTTTTTAAATAATGTTTAGCCTAAGTAGACCCAGAGGAATAATTAAACTGGAAGAAGGAATCAGATGTTCTCCATTTGTTTTTTTGGCAAGGCCATTGTGTTTAATTTGTAATTTTGTTTCAGTCATGGTTGTTGGGGTATGAGCTCACTGATACAATCATGGTAGTTGCTGAGGAAGAAATACATTTCCTGGCTAGCAAGAAGAAGATTGATTTTTTGCGGCAAATACAGAATAGCAACAAGGATGAAAATGGTCTGCCAGCCAAGTTAGAACTGCATACTCGAGATCGGGTGAGCACATCCATCTGCCTAAAATAATATTAGATTGTAAACAGGGATTTTGTCATCATTTGGTATATGCAGAACACTTGTGCAAACAATAGAAACATTTTTATTTTACACTAAATTCTTCTTTATTATGTGTATGACCTTACCATTTTTCCTCTGCCCAAGAATGCATCCTTGAGATGGGTTATTGGAGGAGCAGTAATTACTGCTCCTAATAATAGGATGATGGTTTGAGCTAATTATATCAGTGGACAAAGGAGCAATGTTACATTAACACGTCTCAGTTCTTTCTTCCAGTCTCACTTCTGCCAACTACAAATGAAGTTGCAAAGAATGAAGATAAAGGGACACTTTTGACATGGGAAAATATAAAATTTCTGTGTTATTTCTTCATGTAAACTATTAGGACAGATTTCAGAGAATGTTGAAAGTGAAGATATAACACTCATGACAAGATTATAATGTGGGAGTAAATTTGTAAACATTGATTTTAGAAGGTTTAGCTCAGCATAGTGACTGGCACAGTTGCTACTAAGTATGAAGCTACTGTAAACGTGTACATTATGTTTGGGCCCCTGAAATTCTGCTTTCTTTATTTCACAACTTCACATCTTGAGTATTGACATTTTGCCTGGGAGGAAGGGGGGAACTCCCAGTTGTGTCAAGTGCTCAGACAACCACAGAGTCCCTTGTTCACCCACATTGTTGCTTGGGCTAGATCCAGAACCCTCTCATTCAGGACCCACTTAATGTCCTTTGGCACTATCAGTGCAGAGGGAGGTGGTTGATCTGTGATCATCCAGGTCAGCCATTGATAGGGTATCCCAGCTGAAGGACACTGTCATTTGCTAGCAGGAGGAGATGGGCCTCACCACTGTATCCAGCTGGACCCACATCCAAGCTACCTTGAGAGGGGCATTTCTTTTCCTGGCCAGCTCCTTCTGCTGATCAGACCATTTATTCTTGATGGATGGGCTTCTCACCCAAAGCGTCATTAGAGTGTTGCTTCTTCTCAGTGGCCGAAGAGTCAATCCCTGAGCTTTCCAGTGTAGAACAGTACCTTCTATGAGTTTAGTGACAGTGGGATGTCTTTTGTGCATATATTTGTATTTTTCTGCTGTATATTGCACAAAGTAGGGTCAGTTTATTTTTATTTTATTTTCAATCACATTATATTTGTGTTCTGTATGGCAGGTATAAGGTAAGTTAAAGCTTCCCTGCCTAATTAATTAAATGTCACTCACTTAAAACACAGAGCAGTGGAAGGATAGATCCATGTATTCTAAACTTTGACGCTAGATGCAGGTGAGTGGTCAGCTTCATGCCTTAGCTGCTTTACCACAAAGAAAATAGACTCCAGATGTGTGTTGGCACAAGGGCCAGGCTGAACACTGAAGAAAGTGAAATATCTTGCCCCTGCCGAGAATCAAATCCCGACTTCTTAGCTGTCCATCCTGTAACCTGTTGATGTGCCAACTGAGCTAGCCTGGCAAGAACAGAGCATATTGTCACGTGTTGGAGTGACTGTACATGTGGTTCAGATTGGTAATTGGATTTATTGACCACCTACAAGTTATAACTACAATTAATTATTACACTATTACTGATTTACACAATTTACAATCACTCCACACTAATCTCTTCAGTCTGTGTCCACTAGTCTTCACAGATTTATAACACAGAAACTATAACAGTCTCACCAAATCACACACTACCAATATCACTGTACTATAGCACACACATAAAGTCTTCAAAGCACAGGCTGACTTCCTGTACTCTTCTGTACTCCTTGTCCTGCTTGCTTGTTTGTTCAGATGTTTCTGCTGCTATTGCTTCTTGTAACTGCCTCTAATGAATTCTCTCACTCTTATATAGCCATGGAATAGACATGGACTGACAGTAAACACATATCACGTGATTGCTGTCCTGCCAGTCTATTTGCACATCAGTTGGATCTACAGAAAACACAGCTTCCTCTATTGCATGTTGTACTGTGTCTATAGAACTCTTGTCTGGCAACACGTTTGTGAGGAGATGGTGGTATTTGGTTGCATGCTAAAGATGCCAGCAATTTTGTGATGCTGCTGCAACTAACTAAGTCACCAACTACATGCAGTATAGTCCTTGCTGAGAAACTTCCCAGTTTTTTGGAACATGAAGGTTTTTTTTAACAATGTCCCCAAGATCCAATTATTGATCCTTATTGTGAGCCAGGTGAATCTGGTCCACATCTTGCCTTGTTTCTTTCAAATTAATATATATATTATTTTTCCATCTGTGCTGAGGTCTTCCAGGTGGTTTCTTTGGTGCAGGTTTTTTGACAAATTTGTCTGGATTTCTCGTGTCTTCCATGTGTGCTTAGTTATCTGCCATTTAACTTATTTTGTGTTTTGTTCCAGAGTGACGAGGACAAATCAAATTTTCAGAAGCTTATTGATGCTCTGAAACATAGCAAACAAGGCAAGACGTTAGGAGTGTTCTCGAAGGACAATTATCCAGGCCAGTTCATGGATGCATGGAGAGCAGTGCTCAAGAAGGAACATTTCGAAACTGTAAGTTAATGAAACTAAAATATCACCTTCCTCTTGCAAATTTTGAGTCCACACATCTTGTGTTCCTAATATTTTCCTCAGATAATGCACAGCTAACCATAAAATACATATCATAATGAGACTGAAAGCCACATTCTGTACCGCAGTGTGCAAGTTTCCAATTATGCTCTTTCCACCTTGGCATTCTGAATACTTGTATCTGTTCCAGACAGTCTTCTTAAAGACCTTGACATTGTTAAGTACAGCTTTTATTGCTGCCATTACTGTTGTTACAATTGCTTGCTTTTCTTTACCTCACAGTGTCATGCATATGCTGTGTTGTTATGGATTATACAAAATGAAAAGTTACAAGTTTCATGTAGCGTCCTGTGATCTTAAGATTCATTTAAAATTTCATCAGAATCCATTTTTATTTCTCAGGCCGAAGCATGTGGGCTGAGAGCTATGCACATTGTGCAAGGAAGGCATTATGAATGATATCTCTTTTTTCCTTTTTTCGGAGTGCAGTCCCACATTATCTAGACAATCGGCTCAAAGATGGCAGTAAGGTTATCAGCCTTACATGCCGGCTGCGCTTTCCTCCTCAGGAAAATTGTTTATTTAATTCCTGGTACTCATTTCCGTTAGAGGCTGAGTGACCCCCAGGGCCATAGTGCGGCTGGAAGGATTAGGTCAATTGAAAAAATCTCATCAGGATTTGACTTGTAGCATAGTGCCTTAACCACTACGCTACTGCGTGCCCCCCATTGTAACCTGTAGTAATATAAATAACTGTAGAAACCCACTGTAATAATAGAAAGCAATGAAATTCAGTGTCACCCCCACTTTACAGGTGTATGCAGTTCTCATGTTGACAGTAGAGTGTTAATTATAGGGTTGGGATGGCCTCCATTGGCAATACGCTCATACCAAGTTTTGTAAAAATTGGTCCTTTGGTTCATCGTTGGAAAGAAGGAAGGAACACGTTGACTTTCTGTTTGAAGTGAGGTGCATGAGGGGTGGTTTTGATGTGGAGGTGGTGTTTGCTTTCAGGTGGATGTAAGCGCTGATGTAGCATATGTGATGGCACCCAAAGAGGAGCCTGAGTTGCTTATCATGAAGAAGGCTTGCTTTGTATCTGTTGATGTCTTTAATAAGTATCTGAAAGATCAAATTATGGAGATAATTGATTCTGATAAAGTAAGTATACTTGTATTCGATTCATTACATTTCTTTCTGTTGGTAGAATGTACATATTTTTGTATAGGAGACTCCACTTGTGAGCAGTCAGTATTGCATGTCCCAAAAATTCTTTCGATAAACACATTCGTTTATACGTTTACAGTCTTCTGAGCTGTGATGCCATGTAGTGTGATTGGTAGATGCAAGTGTTTCAGAGTAACCTGCCAGTTCATAGCAGAAGCACCTTCTATCTCTAAAGTTTTATGGTTGCTCACCAGTTGCTGTAACCGACTTCTGCCCACTCATTGTATTTATATGTTTCATATGATTCTGAGAATAATCAGCAGTTATTTCTGTAAGCAGGATTAAGCAGTTTGTATTTGTGATGGAGATGCACTGTGTTTTTTGTGGGATACTATCTGAATTCCTAAATATTGCTTAAATGTGATTCTGGCCTTGGAGGGTTAACTCTTTGACTGGCGCGGGCGTGTTTTAACACCCGGACGATGCCAGCCGTTCCCTGGCGTTGGCGTGTTTTAACGCTTTGACAATCTCTTCCCTTCTTTGCTCTCTTGGCACTCATCAACCAAAGACATATACAGGGTGTCCCAGGAGGAATGGACCAAACTTCGGGAGGGTGTTCCTTATGTTAAAGTATGCCGATATAACCCAAAACACCTATGTCCAAAGTTGAACGGTTACGGAGATAATGGCCCAAGAAAGGTGTGGTCTTCTAGCGGGTCCACGGATTATACCTATCAGCTGAGAGGAATTATCTCTGTTTGTCCTTGAGTGCTGTGATTCACCCTAGCCGTGCTTATGTAGTTGGCTTTATCAGAACGCGCAGTCAGCACGTTACGTCAGCGCTTGCCATTCATGTCTCATGTATAGTGCTTGGAAACCCTAAGGACAATTATGACATGGCGAGCGAGTATTTTGTACTTCAATTTTATGGCTTCATGTTATTCACAAGTTAGTTTGATGTTACGTACATTATTAACATTACAGAATCCACATATTCCTGCCAGTTTTAATATGTATTTTGTAATCAACAAGTGTG
>NW_019734319.1:432011-458834 GCF_002891405.2 Cryptotermes secundus
TACAGATTCAAAGATTTTATATTGGACTGTATAGAAAAATGACTGAACCAAACAAACAGTGTGGAGAGGGAGAAGAGTCAAGGAATGAAGTGGATGACGAATCTATTGCGTCAGACTCGAGTGCAGTCACGCATCCGCCCTCGACCTTGAAAAGACCACCAGTGAAAGAGCCAGTAAATCGTCTAGAGGGTGGCTTGAAAATTCACAAAATGGTCCATGTTCCTCCCAGTAACAAGAAGAATGGTGCCCTGAGAAAGTGTCGCGTGAGTGCTAAGCACAAGATTAGAAAAGAAACAAGTATCATGTGTGCAGGCTGTGGTGTGGCTCTCTGCAAACTTTCATGTTTCAATGTTTATCACACGAAGAAAAACTAATAAAGAGGTATGGAAAGGCATTTATTGCATAAAATATTGTATTTTAATTAGTTCCTGAAAATTTCGTTTTTAAAAACCAATTTTTGTAGAAGTTGTTTAGGAAAAAGTAACTACATGAATTTTAGTGACATAAGGTTTAAAGGGCCTGCCAGGACGGGTGGGATTTAAATACCCTTTGCGCCAGTCAAAGAGTTAATGTAATTTTTTATCTTGTTTTAATACCCAAGCTGGCATGGAACATTCAGGTTTTACATGTGCAATAAACCCTTGTTCAAGTTGGGGGTTAGGTTCCCTCAGAATAGTGTGTTACTTAAATGAGCACTGGACAGATGTTATACCTTATGGGTGAAATGGGAACCCCAGAAGTCTCCCATTAATATCTAGATATGAAGACCTTGTACATATACTTGAATGACCATAGGCATACTGCATTAAGTTATCAGAATCACCGGGTCTGTAGCTTGGGTTTCGTGCATGTACAAGTCTCAAGTGTAATAGTACCTCATGTTTTCATAATTTATTGGTCCATAGGTTGTAGAGATTGATATTGTGACATGCCTGAAAACTAGAATAGTCAAGTTGGAGCACCACCACTTGAATGTCTGTTGCTAGGCAGTGAGTGGCTTGTTAGAACACGTTTCTGTGGCAATGAGTACGTGCAAAATGCTAGTGGAACAGTGTTCTTCATTCACTCCACCGCAGAGTTATATAGGGAGGATCAGTGACCAAGACCATCAGCTGTTGAGAGGTAGCAGTTGAGCATGGATGCAGTAGGGAGAATCCTGACTGTTGGAGGCCGGTACCAAGCAACAAATATGTGGAGACATAGCAAACTGGAAAGACTTGAGATGTGCTGTAGTTATTTGTAGTTACATGTAATAAGCATCCAGTAAATTTAACCCTGTGTGTAGTCACTGAGATGTGGCAAGTGGTGACAGAAGTTGCAGTTTATTGTGGATTGTTTGGTTGGAACTGACCTTGCGGGGGACATGAAGAGTCTCATGACTGACTCCTGCAGCTGGCATCAGGGAAGACCTTCCCCCACCTTGAAAGAAGTGTTAGTATGGTTGACATGGGGATGGCACCCACTGATGTCTTGGATGTTCATTTCTGAGATCACTGATGGGTATATCCTGGGACAGGATGTCTTGCAGGCCCACGTTGCATCTGTGATGTGAGTGGGCGATGTAGTGGGATGTGTCCGTGTTCATAATATCTGAGTGGCAGTGACTTGGTGTGCTAGTATACTTTTGGTTTGGCTGGAAGGCCTCATGGAGGTGATGGATAGCCTTGCAGGGATGGGTTCCAGGGCTGCCTATTGAGCTGGAGTATGTGGGGCAAGAATGTTGGTCCAGGCCACAAAGGAGGTGCCTATTAAAATGGTTGGAGACTGCTGGCCACGGAAGCACGCTGATGGAAGTGCACCCCAAGGGGACCGTGGTGGATGGAATGGACAGCCCTAAGGAGGGAGCAGTCGGACTACAGCAAGGCAAGGCCAATTCTAAAGGGAAAGAAGGCTGGATGACTTGCAAAATGGAAGAAGAGTATCAGAGCTAATGTGACGTCACAGTAATATTCACAAGGGTAATTGTGGATGTAACAAGGAGGCCTCCTCAAGGCAGACAGGGCTTGGGACAACATAGCCTTGAGGAGGAAGCAATGAGCCATGATGCCTAAAAGCCAGAATAGAGGAATCAGGGGAGAGCCAGGGAAACCTCCATTGCTAGGCAACAGCTTGTTAAAGCACATTTCTGTGGCAGTGAATATTCACACAACAGTAGAAGAACTGCTGAAGGCAGCATTTTATGTCTGGTCTGCCCCAGAGTTACATATGAAGGACCAATAGGGCCAGTGAGTAGCAGTCTGTGGTTAGCTGGATGACTCCCAGAGTTGAGAGAGTAAAATGTGGTTGTGAGTGCTAAGGGACTCAGAAGCAAAAATGAGTGTGCTGGTGAGGGCCAGCAGTGATTTACCCAACCCAGTTAGTGGCAGTGTGATGGGGCATGACTCCCAGAGTCATGAGACAGCAAAGTTTGGTCATGAGTCACACAGTACTTAGAACTAATAGTGAGTGTGCTGGCAATGGCCAGCAGCAGAGTACCAGACCATGTCCAGTCATGAGACAGGAAGACGTGATTATTGATCCTGCAGGGCACGAAGTGAGGAATGACTGTTGACAAGGGTCAGCAGCAAATTACCAGGCTGGATCAGTACCAGAGCTGGGCCAATGGTAGTTGACTGCAGTAGTCAAACCCCTCCTCTTGTTAGAGAGGAGGCCCAATTTTGAAACAGAAGTGGTCATGGAATGAACAAAAATGTTATGGGTCTTGACAGGGCCTGAAACCAAGAATGACTGTGCTGGCGAGACCAGTAGCAAATTACTGCTCTACTCAGCACTATAGATGAAAAAGCTCTCTTTAGGCATATTTGAACCCTACAGAGCACCCGTTAAGTTCACTTCATCTCATCTGTATGCATGAAACCTCTCAGGAACTGCTGAATGAACTTTTTGTGAAGTTGATATTAGGGAGCTGTATAAAAATTTGTTGGCATATTCTACAGGGTCCTGCAGGGAAACCTGTTGGTTTGTAAATTAGTATAATGGAGTTAATTTTGTATTTATTTACTTATTTTGTTTGTCATAATACATAACTATGTATGTCATTTTATGTGTATAACTGCCAGCCCATTTTGTCTTGAGAATTACACCATCCAGATGCTTCTCTTTATAAGCATTCTTGCAGCCTCGTCTTGAAGTTGTTCATTTAGCGTCTTACCATGTCGGGGAACATTGCTGTGATTTCATGTTCAGTTGCAGCTTTCCATTTATGAACTGTACATAGTCTGTTGATGAATGCCCCAAAGGAAGTAATCGCATATGCTCAAGCCAGGTGACCGAGCAAGCCCCGGGAGATCATTGCACTGTGAAATGACAAGCCGAGGAAACATTTCTAGCACGACTATTATGGAAGCTCTCTCAGTGTGAGCAATGGCCCTATCTTGTTGAAACTAGATAGTTTGTTGAATAATTCCAAGTCTGCTGATTTGTGGTGCAAGGAAATTATGCAGCATGTGAACATAGCATCCAGAGTTTACTGTCACAGCATGTCCACCCTCCCCAAAGAAATATGGGCCTGTCACACCAAAGCACAGAATGTACCGTTAAGGGAAATGTTTGTTTCAGCGTGTTAGAATTGTTTAAAGTAAGGTATCCCTGTAACAGGCTGTGGCGGTCCATAGGGTTGTGAGATGTTGAGGCTGTTTATTCTTTTGATGTTATGCTCTATTACAGTAGGACTTTGAGGCATATATTAAACAATTTGTATTGATCTTCTTTTAGTCTGTATAATAACGCTGAACAGTGAGGCCATAATATTGATTTGTTTATTCATTCAGTATGTAGTTTTGACTTCTTGCCAATTTGTATAAGTATAAACCAACAGTGAAGAGTGTATCATAGTTGTAATTTTCCAGTCTGTATGATCTAGGACATTTCTTCCATAAGTGTTAACAGTTTTCAGATAGTAAGATGAAAGGTATTTTCAAAATCCAGAGGCAATAACATAGTGAGTGCATCAGAAATGTTGTGCTATACATACATTTAAATTCACTGCTTCAAGTGGGGAATATGTTGCTGTGAGGTGATGAAATCTTGCTGTGTTCTTTTGCAGAAAGTTAAACATGCCAAGCTTGCAGAAGGGGTGGAGTCTGCCATAACAGACAAGAAGTATGTGACCGGGGTGGACACCAGTCAGCTGGATATGTGTTACCCTGCTATCATCCAGAGTGGTGGGAACTACAATCTGAAATTCAGTGTTGTCAGCGACAAGAATGTCCTGCACTTTGGAGCTATCGTTTGCTCGCTTGGTGCGAGATACAAGTCATACTGCTCCAACATTGTGCGAACTCTTCTGGTCAATCCCACAGATGCCATTCAGGTTGAGCTTGATACAGTATATTCTTTCCTTCAGTATTTCTTCATCTTCACTGATTGTCCCATCACAGTTTGTGCCCTTCTCCACCCTTACCACTTGAGAATTAAAGCCTCCATAATGCATATGTTTCTCCTGCAGCAATATGTAATCAAAACGTTTATCTGTTTGTTGTTATGTTGCAGGAAAACTACAATTTCCTTATTGCTCTTGAAGAAGAATTGCTGAAAGTGTTGGTAGATGGCACAGCTCTGAACGTTGTGTATCAGGCTGGCGTCAAGTATGCAGAGAAAGAGAAGCCAGATCTCGTGGCAAACCTTACAAAAAACTTTGGATTTGCTACAGGAATTGAATTTCGGGAGAGTTCTCTTGTTATTGGTCCCAAAACAACTGTTTGTGCCCGCAAAGACATGGTGTTCAATGTGAATGTTGGGCTGTCTGGGCTAACAAATAAGGAAGCTTCTGATAAGGAGGGCAAAGTATACGCTCTCTTCATTGGCGACACTGTTCAAGTTAATGTTGTAAGTGGCTAAACAAATTTGTAACATTTGCTGGTAGTGTATTTCTTTTGTAACAGTCACTCACAGCACTTGTGCTATTGGCTTACGCATTAGTCCAACCACTTTTAGCAATCCACTAGTGGTTTGCAGTATTTCACAATAAAGAAATGAATAGGAATTGATCTCTGTATACATCGAGAATTGAAGCAAGGCCCATTTAGTGAAAGAGGAAGAAATTGTTTGTTATGAAAGAGAAGTATTTTGTCTTGTCACAGTCTGTGACTGTCTGACTTTAGTTGGAGGTAGCGGTCTGGACCGAACACTGGTAAGCAATGGGGCTTGGATATAGGAGTGACCATGTTATTTGGAAAGTCAAAGGGCCGAATGCAGTGAAACCTCATTTTTACACTCTTTGATGGACTACCTAAAATAAAAATAAAATAAAGGCAAGTGTAAAGTCAGGGAAATGAGAATGATAAAACCTGTGAAAGTGTGGATTGTTTTGTACCGTGAGTTTGGAAGGTAATTTAAAATCTAAATGGGAACCTGGTTCTTTGTTTATTTTACATCTCTGTCAGCTGCTGTTTTTATGTGGACTTAGTAAAATGAGGTGGTGGTGGTGGTGGTGGTTGTAATTAATGAAGGGAAAGGATTACCTACAGATGCTCTTTTTTTAACAATGAAATACACACACATGCATGCTCACACAAGCACACACAAAAGCAAGGGTGCAGAGCACACTTCCTACTGTCCAGAAACCACTGGGTCTGAGTGAGACCGATCCATTAATGCTGTTCAAGGATTTAATCGCAGAAAACCATATTTTCATGTGTATGAGTGACAGCAGTGGTAGTTTGGATTGGTAATTACATTTATTGAACACTTATGGATCATAACTATAGTGCCATCACTAATTCACACTCTGCACTTCTCTACAGCACACACTTAAGTCTCTTCAGTCAGCTATATGTTCACCAGTTGTCTGGTAATGGCTTCCAACAATACCCTCTGCTTCTGTGCTCATGTTATTACCGGCTGGCGACTGTCCCACAACTGTCAACTCTAGACTCCACTCAACTAACTCAACTCAATTCGGTCGGTCGAGTGACAGCCTCAGAGCAGACCCGATAGAAAACACTCTTATTGTGTTGATGTAGTATCACATGCTCACTGTCCACCTGGTGCTGGACCATGTAGCAACACCACTTCCCAGAGTGCTCCATTTTGTTGCATGACATCACCGTGGACGTGACATGTTCCTGTGTTGTGTGTGTATGGGCCATTACCTAGCAACAAGTCTACATGCTGCAATATTTTCAGACTAAATTATTCATGAACTTAATTCACACTTCAGTTACTATGTACATTTCCATTAGTCGTCAAATTTTAAGCATTTATAAAATAGCATAATGTTGGTTTGGGAACTGTAGTAATTTGAAATTCACAGTATTTTGAATAATGTGATACTAAAGTAATGTTTCTTTCTACCTTGTACATGTGGATACCACCCATGCCTGAATAAGAACCACACTCTGGACATGATTTCAAACTTCATAGTGCAACTTGTACATATCCATTATAGGAACAACCAGCAACTATTCTGACTCCGTCAAAAAAGAAGATTAAGAATATTGGCATTTTCCTGAAGGTTGAGGGAGAAGAGGAAGAGGAAGAGGAAGAAAAAGAAAAGTCGCTCAAAGAACCACAAATACTGGGTCGTGGTAAACGGACTGCTGTGTTGGAATCCAAGTTACGGGTAAGCAGAACTTTACTTTAATAATGTCATATAAGGGTGCAGCGTAGTTTTGTGTTTTGGGTCTTAAGGTAAATGTGAAGGGTTATAAATGACACAAAGAAAAGATAGGTCGGTAAATCAAGTATTTAACCCGTTGCCGTGGTTCGTCGTGTCTGTTTCGTCAGGGATTTAAATCGTCTGGGGGGGTTCGTCGTGTATGGTTCGTCCAGCTGCACACCTATGTTATAACGCCCATAATAATTGATGGTTTTGCTGTAGATTGTTAGATTTTTCGCTGGCCTGTTGTCACAAGAACAGAGTATACTAAGCCAACGAGTTTAGCTGAGATAAGTCGTCGTTACATATGCCTGTCTTGCAGCAAATTCGTGTTGCTTCTTGTAGCGGTTTCGTCACTCAATGGCGTATTTGCTTTGCTTGTGAAGTAATAAACACCAGAGAGGTGATGTGTGCTGTTGTATATAATATCATATTGCCCTGAGCTGGCCACACAAACACATTCCATTGGAATTCTTAGAAGAGGGTTGTCCAAAATGTTATTCTCGTAAAATCGATTGCTTTCGCACAGTACATAGCACCCATTTCTTAGAAATACGCCACAATTTAAGGCAGAACACTGTGGTCACCCCCTGAGACGATACGGATGTGTGTGGGGGAGGGAAAAGTACTCATTATCGCTCCAGTTGACGCCATTTTATCGTACTGACCTTGGTGGTCGTTTCGAGAGCCAGCTCTGTGTTTAGACTAATGCTTCAAGGCGTCACCTGCATACATAGCCGAGATACCGGGTGCTCATATTATAAGGCAAGGTTATAAAACCAACTTTTAAGATCATTTTAGTGAAAGTTTCATCCTTCAAGGCGTACCATTCTCTGCTCAAATACTAAATAACATGCTTCCATTGAAGATATAAAGGGGGTTCATATTATAAGGTAAGGTTATAAAACCACCATTTAAGATCATTTTAGTGAAAGTTTCATGTTCCTATCTCATAGAATTTAAGAACAATGATGAATAAATAATTTTCGAGCAAAATTTAAATGGCCGGCTGAATATATTACCGCAGGAGCCGCGGCCGCGGAATTTAAATGACCACGTCAAAAGGTTAATTTTATTTGGCTCAGTACTGCTGTTCTGTTAGGTTATGTCTATATGTGTTCTAAATCTTTTGATATTAAATACAGTGAAGTGGTGACAGTGAGCAAAAAATAAATCCTTTAACTTATTCCGGGGAGAGGGGGGACGTGGAAGGTCTTGCGAACATTTTTTCATCCTAATTGCTGTTTAATTGCTTGAGTAGTTGTAGAATTGGCAGCTCCTCAAGAAGGGCTCAGCTCCATAAGTGATTAAGTAATTGCTGTTTAATACAGAATATTTCTGTATAGTTCCTCATGTCACAGCTGTAAGATTTCAGTAATATACTGCAGCATCCTGTTACTCTGTGTATTATAACTTTGTGTTCTTACCTGTTACCATCTTTGTGCAACTGTGTCAATATATTAATATTCACACATAAGTGCCTTCTCTGCTCATTATACAGCGCTACATGTTTTGTTCTAACTGGCCATCATCAGGTGTATAAGATGTTGAATTAAAGGAACCTGCTGCTCATTTTACATCAGAATGAAAAGCAGAATAGCTTAACAACAGCAGCAGGTTCTGTGAATCCATCATCATCTACACCTGATGATGGCCAGTTAGAACGAAACATGTATTATTATTATCATCATCATTGTTAGGCCTTGGACAATTTTTCAGTTTCTTGATCTTATACACAGTCTGTAGGATTCCTTGGATAGGGGATCAGTCCATCACAAGGCCTCTTATCTACACACAGAACAACACAAACACAGAGTAGATGCACACAGTAGACAGCCATGCCTTGAGTGGGATACACAGTCTGTAGGATTCCTTGGATAGGGGATCAGTCCATCACAAGGCCTCTTATCTACACACAGAACAACACAAACACAGAGTAGATGCACACAGTAGACAGCCATGCCTTGAGTGGGATACACAGTCTGTAGGATTCCTTGGATAGGGGATCAGTCCATCACAAGGCCTCTTATCTACACACAGAACAACACAAACACAGAGTAGATGCACACAGTAGACAGCCATGCCTTGAGTGGGATTTAAACCCGCAATCCCAGCATTCGAGTGAGTAAAAACAGTTCATGCCTTAGACTGTGTGGCCCCTGTGATTGGCAAATGAAATACGTGGTAGAGTCATTAAGTTCGTGGACTGTGGTTTTATTGCATCATATTACAAGGTATTCACGTACACTTACACAGATCCACATCGGCCCTCAAAATAGTTGCAGTTGCCCTGTATGCAAGCCTGTCAACGCTGATATAGCTGCCGAAAACATTGCTGAAACATATTGGCAGGAAATTCCCATACGGCGTCTCTTGTAGCATTGATGACCTCCTCAGATGACTGAAATGTACAACCACGTAGCTTTGCCTTCAAGCGGTGAAAGAGAAGGAAATCGCATGGTGCGAGATCAGGTGGGTACGGAGGGTGTGGCAAAACGGTGACCTGTTGCCTTGCCAGTTCCTCTTGGACAATAACAGAGCTATGTGCAGGGGTGTTGTCATGTAGCAACAGCAATTATTCCTACTCTAAACGTTTCGCTAGGGGATTTGCCTAATTTTTGGCAGAACTTGATGTTTGCCCGTTGTTGAAACTGCCACATTTTCGATTTCCGCCACTTGCATTTAACTGCAGTTCACAATAGAGAGTAGTTCTGCTTACACTGTCTGCACACAACTGCCTCTTACTGTGATGAGAGGTGAACTGACAGGTCACCATATCATGCCTCAACCTATTCACTGTAATGCACTGCAACAACGCTTTGCATCCAGTCCGTGAACTTATTGACTGTGGTAGTATAGTAGTGCTGTATAATGAGAAGAGAAGATGATGAAGTGTGGATATTAATATATCGATGAAGTTGCACAAAGATGGCAGTGTGTAAGAACACAATATAAGATTTCAACATTGTGTGTGAAGGATGATCTTTCTTTCTGTAGTCTGAACACTCTTCAGAAGAGAAACGCAAGCAGCACCAGAAGGAGCTGGCTGAGGCACTGAATGAGGCTGCTAAACAGAGGTTAGCTCAGCAATCAGATGGCAGGGAAAAAGAAAAGGTACGAAAGTCGACAGTGAGCTACAAGACTCACGGACAAATGCCTCGAGAAGTGGAGGTGCGTGATCTGAAAATCTTTGTTGGTAAGTGATCTGCATGTTTTTAGCTACATTTTGCTTATACCAAATTTTATCAGGGCTGCAACAATACAGCTTCCTATCACTTCACACCATTTGCTTAGTCACAGTCCCACAGTTCGAGGTGCATCATTATAGTTATAAAAAGTACTGGAACTGTCAGTTTCTTAACATTATAAATGTAGAGAACCATTGCTTAAACAAGGGCGTTTTTGTCATTTATCATGAGACGGATTCTTAATTAGCCATTGCTGGTAAAGTTAAAGTTGTCTCTGTGCTTAACTAATTAAGTGCTATGTCATGAAGAGGTATGGGGAGTGGATGTATGGACCCACGTTTTCTTGACTTCGGAACTAGTTGGAGGTGAGTGGTCAGCTTCATGCCCCGGCCTCTTTCCCCTTGGGAAAAGAGCCCCAGATACCCATCAGATAGGAGGTTGGGTGGACCCCAGAGTTGGTTTGGACAACATAAAGAAGGGCAATTTCTTGTCCTCACTGGGACTCGAACTCTGACCCCTTGGTCGACCACTCTATAGTCAGTCACTATACCGACTGTGCTATTCCAGCTCTCAGCTGTTGTTGTTCGCTTGTAAATTTCTCACCGTTCTATACCTACCATTTTGCTTTTAAAGTTGTATTGTCTAGCAGTTCATAAAGGTACCATTAACCCCCTCCCCCTCCAGCCATCCATGCCCACCCTTGTATAGGAGAAAGTCTGGATTTCAGAATCTCGAACAGTTTACTTACTCCTGCTAAGTTTTAGGCAGTGAGAATGTTATGTCAAGATGTCTGCTGCAATATGTGGTATCCCCCTCCTTGTCACACATGAACATGCCCTGGCTTGAGTGGAATGCTAATGGCACAGTACAGAACTACACAAATACAGGGTGTCCCAGGAGGAATGTGCCAAACTTCGGGAGGGTGTTCCTTATGTTAAAGTATGCCGATATAACCCAAAAC
Organism: Cryptotermes secundus; assembly: GCF_002891405.2. Classification (NCBI taxonomy): domain Eukaryota; kingdom Metazoa; phylum Arthropoda; class Insecta; order Blattodea; family Kalotermitidae; genus Cryptotermes; species Cryptotermes secundus. Next base: position 442,759 of record NW_019734319.1, read on the forward strand.
ACCTATGTCCAAAGTTGAACAGTTACGGAGATAATGGCCCGAGAAGTGTCAAACTTTGACCGGGGTTACACACTTGTTGATTACAAAATACATATTAAAACTGGCAGGAATATGTGGATTCTGTAATGTTAATAATGTACGTAACATCAAACCAACTTGTGAGTGACGGAAAGCCATAAAATTGAAGTACAAAATACTCGCTCGCCATGTCATAATTGTCCTTAGGTTTCCAAGCAGTATACATAACACATGACTGGCGAGCGATGACGTAACGTGCTGACTGCGCGTTCTGGTATGAGCCAACTACATAAGCACGGCTAGGGAGTATCATCGCACTCAAGGACAAACATAGATAAGGGCTCTCAGCTGAGAGGTACAGCGAGGTACAGTGCTTGGACCTGCCAGAAGACCACACTTTTCTTGGGCCATTATCTCCGTAACCGTTCAACTTTGGACATAGGTGTTTTGGGTTATATCGGCATACTTTAACATAAGGAACACCCTCCCGAAGTTTGGCACATTCCTCCTGGGACACCCTGTATATGTTTAAGGTTTTGACACATCAGACATTTGCTGTGTTTTGGCTTGTGCTGACTGCAAGTGAAGAGCTTAGACCTGAATATGAAACTTGAAATCATACGGCTTTGTGAAGCCAGAAGCTCATCAAAAAGCTAAGTAGGAAGGTAGTATGGATCAACTTCTTTAACATTGTTTATGATGCTGAGGAACAAAGAGAGAATATGGTATCTACTGAGCCTGGGCAGGCATAACATTGTTCCTTTTGTATATGATTATCTATGGGCAAAATTAATTTTGCAGTCTTGGTTTGTGACTGTTAAGAGTGGGAACTGTGAATGGGGCAGATCTTTTGCAGGGCTATTTTCATAATGAGTGTGGTAGCATAAATGTGCCATTTGATAAACAGTTATGGGCTCTCACACAGTTCATATGCCACTACTATAACATGCATCTTAATTTATGTGCAGTGGCTGATTGACAGTCATCATGTGCGTGCAGTGTCAAAAACTAGCATGTATACCAGTTGCAGCATTTAGTATTTTTGTGTACCTGCATAGTCCCTTATTGATCATGTAATTTACTATCACGCACTCAGATTGTCCATCCTCCTATACTCACTGTCTCCATATTTCTCGTAATACTGCAGTCTGCTTCGTTCCTGCTTGCACAGACCCTACCAGCTGCACAAGCAGCGGATGCTGTTGGACAGCATTTGCAGTATGGTACAACGCCGACAAGCAGTGGTCAGTTGGTCGTAAAGTTTGCTTGCAGACTACAGGCCACGAAGTTTGTTTGGCAGTATCTTGTTTCATTACTTTGCTTTTATATTTTGTGTGTGAACACAGTTTGAGTCCTTCTCAATAATCAATGATGGCACTTGCAGGAAAGAGGAAGGAGGTGGGGAAGGGAAGTTGTTATTCTCTGTGAGACTCCCTATGTTCGACCCCCTATTGTATTCAGTACCGTCACAGAGTTTGTATCAATCGTTTTGTCATATGATGAGTTACCAGCAATATAGGCCTGGAGCTGTGGGATTTAACATTTCACATTTTTCCACTAATTGACTCTGTGGTCTCTTTTTCTGACAGACCGAAAGTATGAAACTGTTATACTGCCTGTGTTTGGAATTGCCGTCCCATTTCACATTTCCACCATCAAGAACATATCTCAGTCTGTAGAAGGTGATTACACGTATCTGCGAGTGAACTTCTTCCATCCAGGAGCTACTATGGGACGCAATGAAGGCGGTTCATATCCGCAGCCTGATGCAACCTTTGTTAAAGAAGTGTAAGTTCTGTTTTTGTCATTCATTTGTATGGGCATAAGTACATTAGGGCCATATTTCACTGCCATTAATGGGCTTATTTGCTTAGCTGTAGAAGTTGGGTGAGAGCAGATCTCTTGATGCTGTAGATGCAGATGGGCCTGTTATGCCTGCCCGTGATATTAAACTACTATCTAGCATTTCTGGAGAGAAAAACCTGCCCCATTTCCACTTGGTCCACAACAAATCTCATATTCACTGCCCTACTATTGAAATCAGACCTCTGGAGTGAGAAGCTGGTGGTACCTTACTGCCTGAGCTGTGGAATGAACAAGAATGAGCATAGTTAATATATCTGTTCATAAATTATACAGCATGGAAAGTATATGTTAAGTATATTTAAATATTGTTAATGCATTGCCTTAATTTTATTTGCATTTATTATTTCTACATGTATGAATTTTTGTTTAAGGATGCTTTAACTTATTCGCTTGAAAGTTCAGAATATAGGTACAATCCATCTGGAACTTGAACTCAGATGTATGATCACTGGTTAATCGTGTAGTCCATTAGAAATTTCATATATTTATTGTCAATATACTTCTGATATTCACATACCAGTGGGAAGTTCAGACACTGCTTCAGAGAGCAGAGGATATGGATGGTGATGTAAGACACTGGTGCCGGACTGCATGGCAACACCACTTCCCTTAGCTCTCATATTCTTGCATGATGTCACTGCAGATGCAGATGTGACATGTTCCACTGTTGTGTGTGCAATTATTGTTAGCCGATAAGTTGTTTACTGTGCTGTAACCTAGTAACGGCTCTCATGTCAGTTATGTCACAGTATTATGCTGCAGCATCTAACATTGTGTTCTCACTCCTCGCCATCTTTGTCTGTCTTCATCGATATATTAACATTCACACAGGAGCATCTTCATCTCTTATTACTGTACAATACATGTTTTAGCCTAACTGGCCATCATCATGTGTATAAGATGTTGGATTGAAGGAACCTGCTCTGTGTTATTAGACTTGTGCTTTTCATTTTAATGTAAAATGCTTATAAAATACTTTACTTTAGATTATCATGCCATTGTTATGCATGTGTTTGGTGTATGCTTTTGTTGATGTGTTGGTCTATCCTTTTGTGCTTTGTGTGTAGCTGTTCTCTCTGTTATAACGTTGAACATCTTCAGGGTATATGTCTTTCTTTATCTGCAGAACATACCGTAGCACAAATGTAAAGGAACCTGGCGAGCTGTCAGCACCATCGTCAAACTTGAACACTGCCTTCCGTCTCATTAAGGAAGTGCAGAAGAAATTTAAGAACCGCGAGGCAGAAGAACGTGAGAAAGAAGATCTTGTGAAACAAGATACACTTGTGATGTCCCAAAACAAAGGCAACCCAAAACTCAAAGACTTGTATATTCGACCAAACATTGTTACTAAGCGTATGACAGGTAATTATACATTCTGTTTGTATTGAAGCTTTGTTTTATCAGCTTAAGGAAAAGGTTTGTGTGTGTAAGACCTTGGGAGAAATGTCTCTTTTTGTGTAGGGTGTGGCGCCTTTCCTTGTCGGTATATACAGTCTTGTGGAACATCATGTACAGTTCCTCAGTTTAGGATTTTCCCTCATTGAATGCTCATAAGTGATCCAAGCCAGTTCACTATTCAAATCCACTGGTGCTCCTAAAAGTAACCTTAAATAAGGGTTTCACTGTATATCACATTTTGTAATATTGTTAACCCCTTAAAACCAAACATGAATTAGTGCACACCCTGTCCCCATTTCTGCCAGTCAGCTGGTGTTGCAGGTATCTGTGTCAGGCTGTACAAACCTAACTAGCTTTGCAGTCTTTCTGCACTTACATTAATCTATAATATGTTCACGCGCAGTTGTGAAAAAATTTTGGATATTTTGCTGGCTACAGTTACATGTTCCAAAAGCACCTATATCAAATCTTACTGATTTTCCAAAAGTTCATTGTAAATAATTACTTTTAATTTTGTGGTGACCCTTGTGGTATATAAGGATGCCCTGGAAGGCCACAGTTTAATGTATATTAGCTCATGTTAACAAGTTAAAGTTTTCTCATATAATTAAAAAATGAATGGGAGTGAGGAATCCAGTCACACCCAAAGCCTCTACTGCAATACTCATGTGTCACTCAGCAGCTGCTGACAACTGTACATATTGGCGATTGGTAAGGCTATGTGTCATAATATCGTTGGTTGTTGTCTCTTCAGTCTGCAGTAGGAAGCAGCACAGAGAGGTTATATTTTTATACAAAGAGTACAATACAGAATCATAAATGGGTTTAAAACTTGTATTTGAGGCAGACCTCTATTTAACTAAAGTGCGTTCTTCAGGATGAGAGTAATTTTCAGAGTATTTATGATCAAAATGATAAGCACACCACTTTGTAAGCTAATCATTACAGATTTTCATTTCTTCCCCTCCAGTCTTTATCATTTGTTTTGAAATATTCCTAGAAACAGTACAGAACAGAAAACAACAGATAATTCAAACAGACTCTTTTGTGTCGGTATAGCGACTCTATACAGGCTGGATGACCTCCATGTTCAGACCAGCTCTGGGGTCCACCCAACCTCCTATCCAGTGGGTACCGGGGGCTCTTTCCCCATGGGTAAAGCAGCCAGGGTGTGAAGCTAACCACCCACCTCCAACTGGTGCTGAGGCCAAGAAAAGTGGGTCTATACATCCACTCCCGTATACACCTTCATGGCGTAGTGCATACTTAGATAAGTACAGGGACAATTTTACCTTTACTTCTACTGTATCTCCACAATTGCAAAGTGAGAGAATGTGTCTGTTATAAATCCAAAACTTCCCAGTTCCTGAAATAATTTTATGCTGTATTGTTGAGCTTCTCACAGTGGTAACTGTGAACTTCTTATGAGATGTAATGCCATGGAGTTCGATAGCGAGTCACTGGTGTTTCAGAGGAACATCCTGATTTGACAGAAGCTTCCCATCTGCTTCTTGCCAGCTATTTGCCTGGTGATCTCTTTGACCTCAGAAATGGAGGCAGTGAATTCCTCCAAAACATTGGTGAACTTTACCAGACCACACAGCATTGTGGAAGGTAGTAATCTTAATTATAGGGGCTGTGCCATAGCTCAGGTGGTTAGTCCACCGGCTTCCCACCATTTCCCCTGCCAGTCTTGATTCCAGCAAATGCTCCACATTCACCTATCATCCGGGGCTGGTACAGTAAGGAAATTAATGGCTGACATACCAAGTGGACTCAGCCTCACCCCACCTCAAGAAATTAAAAAAAAAAATCTTAATTATATGGTGTGTCTACAGGATCATTGGAAGCACATGTAAATGGGTTTCGGTACACGTCAGTACGGGGCGACAAAGTAGATATCTTGTACAACAACATCAAGAATGCATTCTTTCAGCCATGTGATGGAGAAATGATTATCCTGCTTCATTTTCATCTCAAGGTGGGATTTCACGGAGTACTTTTGAGTATTATTCCAGCAGTTTTATTTTTCTGGTTGAAGTTCTCATTTAGTGTTTATACGTAATGGTGCTTAATTGATGAGCAACAGATTATAATTCCAACAATAGGACCCAAACATTTGCATATAATGTTGTGTTTGTAACTTTCTCCTACAGCATGCTATCATGTTTGGCAAGAAGAAACATGTTGATGTGCAGTTTTACACTGAAGTTGGTGAAATAACCACGGACTTAGGGAAACATCAGCATATGCACGATCGAGATGACTTAGCCGCAGAGCAGTCTGAGAGAGAGCTGCGGCACAAACTGAAAACAGCATTCAAGAGTTTCTGCGAGAAGGTGGAGGTCATGACCAAGCAGGAAATTGAGTTTGATACTCCATTCAGAGAACTTGGCTTCCCTGGTGCTCCCTTTCGCAGCACTGTGCAGTTACAACCGACCAGTGGTTGTCTTGTAAATCTAACAGAGTGGGTGAGTAAACTGCATCATATTACTAGCTGTCACTGGTGCCAGCATCAGGGTATAAATTTGTATTGAGGCTGGCACAAACTGTGAGCTTATAATTACACTATTTGATGACTCATTTCAAAGCATACTTCTCAGTAACACAGACTCTGATCACATGTCATTTGCCATATTTAACCTCCATGGTTAGCATCGTGCCATTCATCCAGTCACTGCCTTAACTGTGACTCACTTTCTAATGCGAGAGCTGTGTAATTACTACAGAACCTCTCCGAAACCTGAAGATGGCAACTGCAAGGTTCACTGAAACACTGGGAAATGGTCGGTGTTCTGTGTGGCCTGGCCCTAAAAGCTGAAGGCACACATGCTGATGAGAGTTATGTTTCTGATATATATTCAAACCAGATTTCACACACTTGGCACCAGTGATTCATTGGTTATAGCCATCAAATTAAAAGTATAGATATGAATCTGTCATGTTGTTTATGTTTTTGAATAATTTGGCGTCACAGAAAATCTCGTACTTGTTGGTCTGTTACTGTTCACAATTTCGGGACTGTGTCGACACCAGGGCCCCTTCCACCAGCATAGCTGATATGCATGTCACAGTTGTATTCAGAAAAGCAGAAGGTGGAATTACAAACATGCCATGACCTCTGATGGTATGGTTTTCATACCTGGAGTCATGGAAATATCAGTTTATTCTCATAGTTACTGAAAGGTACATACCCCCAGCTGGATACACAATTATCATACCATAGGCCTAATCTACTAGAAATATTAAAGTGCATGATTTATTTCATGAGTTTAACTATAAATTGTCATTTTTCCTCACTGTTCATTGTGTATGATTCGTGAGTGATCTGGTGTAATTTAGGATATAAACAAACGCATTTGATATCCAGGCTTTTTCTAGACTTGGCAGTGGTCAGTGGAGGTTAGTTTTCTCATAAACGCGTGACTGCCTGTGGACCACATCTCAATCAAGTGAGAGGATGGCTTGTTGCATGTAATGTCCTGTTAGCTTAAAATTTGCCAGATGCTGTGATCCTAATTTTTGGGTTGACATGGAGGGGGGGGGGAAGACTCAGAGAAATTGAGTGTGTGTATTGTAGATAAACGTTGTCCCTTATGCTGTATGTGGAAGCTCCTCTCTGTTGACTTCCTGTAATTTTTTTGTATATATTCTGTTAACAGCCTCCATTTGTTATCACCCTCGAAGATGTTGAGCTGGTACATTTTGAACGTGTGCAGTTTCATCTGAAGAACTTTGACATGATCTTTGTCTTCAAAGATTACCATCGCAAAGTATCCATGGTTAATGCTATTCCCATGAACATGCTTGATCACGTGAAGGAATGGCTGAAGTAAGTAACGCATTATGCTTTTGTTTGTATTCTACTCTAGCAACTTAATGGCTACATTTTAAAATAAATACATGCTTACTAGGTGCTGAAATTATTGGCCACTGTGTGATGCTGTGGCTGTTGGAGGGATGATAACTGGTGGCCTTAAGAAGCAACAAATGGTATCCAGCAATCTTCCATTGATGTACATGTGAACTTTTATATAGACATGCACATGTATCTTATACAGTCAGCTGTACCAAGGCAGAGTCGATTTTCAACATTTCAGAGGCTGAAGGACACTGTATATTCTGCGGTGTGATGCTAAGTTGTCTGATAGAAGTTCAACATTTCAAGGATCATACTATCCCAATCTTCAGGGTCGAAGAGTAAGCCAAGCAAGTAGCAAACAGCTTAGCTAAAATATAAAACACAAAAGTTATGGTACTTGTTACTTGCTGCATTTTAGGTGTGACATTCTAGAAATGAAACATGTTAGAAAGGAAAATGAATATACATAAATTATATGGGAAAGTTTTAGGAGCAAATTCTCTTAACCTTTTAGTGTCTGCTTAAATGGGTTGTATTTACTTACTCACGGAGCTGAGCCCTTCTGGAGGAGCTGCCAATTCTGCAGCTACTCAAGAATTTCCCAGCATTTTATGGAACCGGAAGGTTCATTGCCGTGTTCGCAAGAGCCCTCCACCAGTCCCCATCCTGAGCCAGATCTATCCAATCCATACCATCCCATCCTCTCTAAGATCCATTCTAATATTGTCCACCCACCTACGCCTTGGTCTTCCCTGTGGTCTCTTTCCTTCTGGCTTTCCCACCAATATCCTATACACATTCCTCGTCTCCCCCATTCGTGCTACATGACCTGCCCACCTCATCCTCCTCGACTTGATCATTCTAATTATACTTTGAGAAGAGTACAAATTATGAAGCTCCTCATTATGGAGTTTTCTCCAACCCCCTGTCACTTCATCCCTCTTTGGTCTAAATATTCTCAAAACACTGTTCTCAAACACCCTCTGTCTGTTTTCCTCCCTTAATGTCAGAGACCAAGTTTCACACCCATACAGAACCACAGGCAAAATTATAGTATCATCACATCATACACCCATTATTTAAAAAAAATGGGTTGTACTATATTATTTTATAAATGTAGGAAACCCAGAAGTAAACTTTGATGTCTAAACTGTAAATTTGTTAAGTTTAAACAGGGAGTTTCTGCTAGTCATTGGAAAGAGGTTAATATGATCTATACTGATAGTAAGGCGAGTGAAATGTTTGAGCCTGCTAAGCTGAGATGCCATTGTGTGTGCCTTCATTTGTATAATTAGTGAATAATTTTAATGATCTGTTCTCTTGCTCCTGATTACAGCTCATGTGACATTCGCTACTCAGAGGGTATACAGTCTTTGAACTGGACCAAGATAATGAAGACTATCACCGATGATCCTGAAGGGTTCTTCGAGAATGGTGGATGGACTTTTCTGGATCCTGAAAGTGACGATGAAAACAATGCTGAAGAAGTGGAAGAAGAAGAAGAGGATGATGCTTATGAGGTTGAAATAGTATAACCAGGGTAGCAAATTGATATGAAGAGCATAGTTTTTGGTCTGATCAGTTTTCAGTGGAGACAGAAACAGATATTGATGTCTGTCTGTAACCCTTTGAAGTGCCATGGACAGTAGAACAGTAGATTGAAATGGGTGTTGCAATTAGTGTACTAATATATTGAGGTTATTTGGAAGTTGACCACAAGTTGTTCTGCTGCTCAGGTCAGGGAGGGGCTCTTCCTATGTATATTTGGGCCCAGAATATAATCAACAAGTTTCTAAGCCAAGAAAAAACAAGCACACCTGATACATATCATAGCAGATGCCAGAAATAATTCTTATATTATGCACACATTCCCTGGACACACACAAAATTGCTACATTCACAGTTCGAAGTTCTCTCAGAAATAGGGCAAACTACTTCAGACTTAGAATCTTTAAGTTTATATCCCCAGTCTTCTATGGAAGATGTCAGATGAATTTTTGAGGAGAATGTTCAAGCCCAGCACCGATTTCACTCGGTTTTTCTTTGGTGAGCACTTGACATTTTGAGTCCTTTTTCTGTCAAATAACAACCCTGTCTGTCTCAGGTTACTTGTGGTTACATAAACAGTTTTTCTCTGGAAGCTGCACTGTGCTGCTACCTAATGAGAAAACCTATTATATCCATTGCAGCTGTTTTACTTCCGTTTATGACCTATTTATTGACTTCTTCATATAACATGCAAATTGTTTCCAGATGCATGTTGATATGGACATTTTTTCTTGTTTTGGTATGTGAAACTTTTGTACAAAGTTTGACTGTACCTTTCAATTACACCCAGTATTTCATGGTGTTTGGAGCACTGGGAGGCCATCTATGCTGCAGTTTATTTAAAGTTGTTTTCAATTAGAACCTTTTAACAAACTGTGGATGTTGCTCCTCCAGTAAGATATTTTTTTCTTTCAGCCATCAGATGTTTACTCTGAAGAGTCAGACGATGACTCGGATTACTCAGAATACTCAGAAGACAGTGAGAGTGAAGGTAAGGTGTGCCTTTTTGCATTTATTGTGTTTAAACATGTAGCTAATGAACTGTCAGACTTATTTGCTGTGGATCTTATTGTTAGATGATTGTATAGTGGCCTCCGTAGCCTAGGGGTAATGTTCCCACCTCATGACTCAAGTTACGTGGGTTCAAACCCTGCGGAGGTCGTGGAATTCTAAAGGGTGGAAAAATTAAGGGAACAAGTCCTCCAGGAGGGACTTTAAGCTGTGGGTCCCGTGTCGTAGATTTACGGCACGTAAAAGATGCTCATGTCTCTAGGAGACCTCTGAGCAAAATTAGGCAAAAAGTTTCCCGGCCAAGTAGTTTCCAATGCCTCCGGTAGATGGGGAAGGTATCGGGTACCAATGCCAGTAGAGGGCCGGCCTCGCTGACAGAAAAGGGAGAGTAATCGGGTACCACTGTCAGTAGAGGGCCGACCTTGCTGGCAGAAAGGGGAGATAACAGGCACCAATATCGGAAGGGTATGGCGACAGAAATTAAAGGGGGACGTACAATAGACTGTTAGTCGCGGTGCATTGGGATACCCACCCCCTCTATGCTGAATAACTGATTGTATACATTTGTTTTGAAGTGTCTGTAGTGCGCATTTAAGCTAGGATTACAGTCTTCTGGGATGTGACAATGTATAGTGTGACAGATAAATACATGTTGCCACCACTGAAGTCTGAAATCTTTTACAGCTAGGCATACCATTTACAGAGTTGTGAAGACAGGTGGTGGTGGTGGTGGTGAATTGGTAGCTCTTCAGGTAGTAGCTCTGAATAGTTTGTGTTGTTCACAAAAACACAGGAAGATAGGCACTCCTTGATTTCTAAGCTTCTCTCATATAATTCTTATTCTGTTATGGATGCAGTATGATTAAGTCAATAAATATTATAGTTGTAGGTTGAAATCTTTGGTATATGACGTTTCTATTTAAATCATGGAACAGTGTCTGCAGCAGACACTGGCATTCTCCTTCAAAAATAAGGGTGATGATGGAATTAATTTTTTGCCTGCTGTGTGTTATGAGAACCTGGTGCAGCTGAACTGTTTCTTTGATACTATGATGCTGATGAAATAGTTTGAAGCAATATGGAGTCAGTTTGCACAGGAATGGTAACCGTTTTGAACAATGAATACTCGTAAATTCTGCAAAATTGTTACCATTGCTGTGCAAACTGTGGCATATGTAAATGGCCTGTCAGTACTGGGTGAACAGACAAATGCATCATCATTCATGTGTATATGTGTGTTGCCCAGAGGAAGAGCTGGCAAGTTCAGAAGAGTCGGGTAAGGACTGGTCAGATCTGGAGCGAGAGGCAGCTGAGGCAGATAAGGAACGCAGTGACTTCCAAGATGAATATGCTGGTTCAGACAAGAAAGGAAAAGGAAAACGACCTGGGAGTTACAGAGGACGAAAAGATTCTGACCAAGACAGGTTAGCATCTCCAATAATTTTTGGAAGAAATGCACTCTTTTTATATGTAGCAAGTTGATTTTATGGTGTGGCAAGCATAGATGTATAATAATCATATGCTTTAACAGGCTTTTAAATTTTGATGTCCTTTTAAATGTGTTTAGGAGCTAGGATGGCCCAGTCAGTACATATAACGACTGGCTACAGACTGGACAACTGAGGGGTCAGAGTTCGAGTCCTGGTAGGGTCAAGAATTCTCTCTTCTCCATGTCATCCAGACTGACTCTGGGGCCCACCCAGTGTCCTGTCCAATGGGCACCAGGGGTAAAGTGGCCAGGACGTGAAGCTGACCACTCACCTCCAGCTAGTGACGAGGTCAAAATATGGATCTATACATCCATTCCCCCATATACCTTCATGGCATAGTGCGTAATTAGTGAAGCACAGGGACAGCTTTACCTTGCCTTTTACTTTAAGCTAACCCTGTGCTTAACTAATTAAGTGCTACGCCATGAAGGTGTATGGGAGAGTGAATGTATAGATCCACATTTTCCTTGACCTCAGCACTAACTGGAGGTGAGTAGTCAGTTTCACGACCCAGCCGCTTTACCCCTGGGGAAAGAGTCCCTGGTACACATTGGATAGGAGGTTGGGTGGACCCCAGGGCTGGTCTGGATGACATGAAGAAAATTCTTGACCCCTCGGTCGTCCAGCCCGTAGCCAGTTGCTATACTGATTGCACTTCTTACCTTATAAAATGTTTACTGTGTTTCCTCACATAATTTGGGCACTTTAACCAAAAGTTTCTTGCTGGAAGATGTGTTTGGAATATTAGCAGTAGTTTCCAAAGCATAATATTACACATTTACTTTAGGATAATGAAATTACAGCTGCACAGTATGGAAGAGGAGGCAATTTGTGTGAGAGAGAATTACAGTCTCTTTTTATTTTAGCATATTTTGAATTCCCAGCTGTGTGATTGTCATATTTTCCTGTGTTAGACACTTCCAAATTTCTACCCATTACTTACAGCTGAACATAAGACAGTACAAACTGACAATACAGTATGGCACTCAACATATGACACATTTGACATTGGAGTCCCACAAACTATAACGGATTATTTTTATGAAAGTTTCCCTCTGCCACATACTTTCAATTTCCATGTTATTGAGTACAGATCAGTCCCTCTTGGCACCAGGCAGTAAAGGTGCAGTATATTGAAAGTCTAAAGAGTGGCTTTATAGCATCTGCTTTTTGAATGGAGTGGTGAGTGAGCTTAGCAGCACTTTGTAATGTTTTTCATCACAGCATTTGTGATCCTCAAGCTGTTATTGATTGATGATATAAAATGTTTTATGGAAATATGTTTTTGTCTGTGCTCTCTTGGAGGGTCAAGAATGAAATGAAACAGTGCTGCAGCAACTTTCACGCTCAGCAGTCATTCTGCCCACTCTCTGAAGCACAACTTGCATTATCTTCGCGAGGAACAAAAGAAATATCATTAAGACAGGGAGGGTGGAACATCTGGGCAGTGCATTACTGGAGGGCTGTGGGTGTGTGTAGACATCTCATAGGCTGTGTTTGGGCAAATAATATCTTCATGCTGATACAAAAATAAGACAAGCATACATAAATATGCAATGCAGCTTCAGTTCTTAAAGAGATTTGTTAGGATTGATTAGATATATAAGATGACATACTTTTTTTGTTACTTCCACCAATATTTTAAATACAAATTCTGGCATACTCTAATGTTATTCTATATTGTAATTTTCATCATAACACAAGGCATAATTTTCTAAAACTTTTACAGCTTTTATAATAGGGATTCATTGCACCACAACATGGATCCATATTGCGATTTCAGTTAACTTCATCCTATTTATTATATACACTGCCTGATAATGGTCCCATGAGGGCCGAAACATGCAGCGGTAAACAATAAAATTCAAATATTGATTTTAATTGTAGTACCATTTTTCCTTGTTGTGTTGAAGGATATATTACCTAACCATACATGACAGACTTTATTTCATAAATACATGCATTGTGGGTGATTAACTGTTTCTCTTAACCAGATGGATTCATTACAAAATAAGAAGTTCCTACACTTTTATGAACAGATGCATTGGTGTGTCACTGCCAGTGCAAAATTTTATTGTCACGTTTTTTATGCAGTGTGATTATAGACAGGGTTTGGATTGGTAATACACACAACTTGTAACTACAAGTAGCTGTAGCCCTGTTGCTAATTCACACTCTGCAGTTCACTACAACACATGTAGGTCTTTTCAGGCTACTATGTCTTCACCAGTCTCTGGTAACGGCTTGCAACGCCAGACATTCCCCTTCTTCTGGGTTCCTGAACTGTCCCTCTGCCTCAGACAGCAGCTTCTAACTGCAACAGCTTACAAGGACAGAACCGCAGCAGTCCTCTAACTCACTCGCCAACTATTATTATTATTTGGAGGGGGTGGGTTTCCCCATGCACTGCGACCATTTGTTGATCTATTGTGCGTCCCCCTTCCACTCCACTCCACTCCAACCCAACTCACCTCACCTCACCCCACCCCACCCCACCTCACCTACTAATTGTACATTTTCTTTCATGTCAGTTGTCAAGGAAGAGAAAGGAAAAAGGAAATGGTTTAATTGTATAGATTACAACACTTTTCCAAATGAATATGGTACCACTATTGTCACTGCCACATGTGGATAGATAATCTCAGACACTTTTTTAAAAAATGTTTCTTTTCCTCATTTCTGAGTCGTTAATAGTTAGTATTAAGCTAGGAAAACAAAAACAAGAAAAACTGTATTCCAGAAGACTTTGTGATGAAGGAATTGTTTATTTGGTGAGTAGGATGTGTCATACTTGATCAAGCTGGGCACGTGGCTTTGTCCTGCACCTTATGCAAGCCGATGTATACTCACATTTTTAAGTACATATATTTACTTTCCCCCAAAGCCATTGTATTAGAAGACATACAGGATGGGACAAAAGTTAGAGTACAATTTTTTAGTCATTTTGGCAATTTACCATTGTTTTTTTTCTGGGTTTGTGAGAATGTTAGCAGGGCATGCAGTATTTTTTTTAATTAGCTTAGTGGGGGGTGGAGTCCAACTGGGATTGACCCAATGGGCGGCCACTGTTTGGCCTATTGGGCCAGAGCATGCAGTAACGTAGTTGATTGAGGCACTATGCTACAAGCTGGAAGGTCAAGGTTCGATTCCCGATGAGGTCATAGGATTTTTCAATTGACCCAATCCTTCCAGCCGCACTATAGCCCTGGGGTCTACTCAGCCTCTGATAGAAATGAATACCAGGAATCTTCCTGGGTGTAAAGGGCAGTTGGCATGTAAGGCTGACAACCTCACCACCATCTGTGAGCCGATTGCCTAGAAAATGTGGGAACCTGGACTTCTCACAACCCTATGGGCCTTCATGGCCTGCTTCAGGGATAGATTTACCTTACTTTTACCTTATGAGAGTGTTAGCACATGTCTATACTGCTGTTGTTTCCTGCATGCGAGAAAGTCATGATGTGAACTGTATGTCTTCTGTGCAGGGTGTCAGCTTCAGCAGCTTTCAAAGTAGGAATGTGGGAGTAACCTACAGCTATATTCAATTTTACTTTTCCGCTTAAGATAATATATTGACTCCCAGACTTTCTTTCAACCTGTAATGAATATTTGTATTGTCTGCAGGCACTCCTCCAAGCACAAAAAGAACAGCAGTAGTTCAAATCACAAGGACAACCACAAGAGCAGCAACAAATCTGATGCTAAACACAGGTGTGTACTGATGTCTCCTGTACTTCAGTTAACTGCAGTACATCTCTACCTAGTAACACTGTACAGGGATCCCCTTCTTATCTTGTTTGCAACATTAATGTCTTGAAAGCAGAAGCAATGGAAGCAGTTATGTAGGTGTGGCCTGTACTGCAAGTGTTTGTCTCCTTTTCCTCACCACCCTCTTTTTCCTTCTTCACCGTCATGATCTAGCAGTGCTGCTGTTTTACTCGTATGTTTACAGATGGTTTCTTGTAAGGTAAAAGTGATGATGACGATGGTGATGCTGTTTGTGGGTAAAGGTGGCATGTTTAGGTGGGCTCTATTGTCAGCATGCCAGAAATCCAGCTCCATCTTCAAGGAAAACTGAATACTCTGTGGCCCTTACCAGTACCTACATCTCAGCGGATGGATATCAGGGAATATCCAGTGGGAAATGCAACAGAAATGTAGTTTTTTTTTGGGGGGGGGGAAGAGAAGCATCTGATATGTTGAAGAGAACTTGTATAGAAGGTGTGGATTGGTGGGGAGTAGGAAAAGTCACAGAAATTATCCCTGGGTGGGCAGATAAAATTTAAGGCAGGATTACAAATGTCAGTTTTATCGTCCTTGTGAATTGGTACAGTAATCGACTCCTTCCACTTATTAGGCAGTTCTTCTTTACTCCAGACAGAATTAATGAATTTATGGATCTCAGACTATAATGTTTCACCTCCTGCTTGAATCAGTTGTGCCAAAATTTGATCTCTACCTGGAAATTTATACCTTTTCAATATTATATTTCAGCATCCTGTTACACTCACACAATATATATGGACAAATACCGTCTTAAGTGCAACAATTTTATTGTAGTTTTTACTTCTTTTTCCTCCTCCACACTACATGTTTCGGCCCTAAATGGCCATCATCAGGTGTGTATCACTCACGTAACTGTTACACTGCTTGTTAAAAATGTAAAAATCCCAGTCTTTCTAATTGTATAAAATCTTTGTTAATCTACACGCGTCGATTTGATTTTTAAATTAGCACTTTTTAAACCTTAATTCAAGTTAAAATGTCTATAAGATCTTTGTTCTCTTTCTTTTTCAAATTAAAATTTTTCAGGGTACATGCCCTATATCTACGGTGCTGCAGCGGCCACTTCTTGTTTTTATCGCTGTTCATGTGTTGTC